>NC_138779.1:139025632-139523132 GCF_965119305.1 Pelophylax lessonae | reverse complement strand
TGACAGTGCAGTGTGCACAATACATGCAGCAGCACCCAATTCTCTTCTGTTTTCCAGCCCTTTAGATTGGATTTGTGTTTTTCTTTTATTGCTATGTGACTGCTTTAGACTGTTAATGATATATTATATCAATATTCTGAATAAGGGGCAATGCAGATGTGTGATCAGACACAGTTTAGCTCTGCAGTCATTCTTTTTTTAGGCAGGCTGCAGGTTTTTTTATTCCCTTAACACTAATCACTGTTTATTTTTATTGCAATCTGTAATATATTTTGTAAAAGACTCTTTTCCTTATTCGTTTTTTTTTTTTTTTTTTTTTTTTACTTTTTTTGCTGTGTCAGCCTTTTTTGCATGCTATGATCTGCCTCCATAAGGTTGCAGTGAGGATTCAGGGATCATGTGAAAGCAGATTAACAAATTAAGTGAATTTTTAGTGACATCGAGAAACAGAAAATAAAAGAGATTATAATCAGAGTTTTGAAGATCCCCCCATCTCTGACCGTTAAAACTGGGCGTTTCTGTTTTCCCCTATGGTTAGAAGAGGCGATCAGAGCCGTAGGGATTGCGTTAGGGATTCCCTCCTCCCTCCCCACCTAGGCAGGTGTTGAGGGGGTCACTGTGATGTGCCTTGAGCCCGGTTCTGGAGCGGAGATCGGCGAGGCGAGGCTCCCCCTTTTCTCCCCTTTCTGTCATTGCTCCGTGCTCCTGCGCTGAGCCTCGGCTGCTCTACCGCACACGGCCAGCGGGGGTCGCTGTGTACGGGACATTTTCAATTCACTAAGCCGCAGACCAGGCTGCCAACAGCGGGCACTAACCTAGCAATGAGCCGCATGGAAGGCAGTCTGAGTCCTTGTCACCATTATCACCAGCTTAGGCATGGCAAGAATCATCAGATTCACCAACCAGATTTATTTACACCATTCATGTACTAACATTCAATACATTGTTTAAATGGCCATATGTCAGGATCACACTACATATAAGTGATGTACACATCAGTAATATATAGAATTTATAGAGATTTATCCAGGCTCTGCCCCCATATATGTCTTCATTAGAATCCTCAGTCACAGCCACATGTACAGATCTGTAACAGGGAACCTTTATTCCACCATGCAGTCTGTGATATAGACAATCATATGGGGATCTGTCCATATTCTATGGGGATCTGTCCATATTCTATGGGGATCTGTCCATATTCTATGGGGATCTGTCCATGTTCTATGGGGATCTGTCCATATTCTATGGGGATCTGTCCATATTCTATGGGGATCTGTCCATATTCTATGGGGATCTGTCCATGTTCTATGGGGATCTGTCCATGTTCTATGGGGATCTGTCCATATTCTATGGGGATCTGTCCATATTCTATGGGGATCTGTCCATGTTCTATGGGGACCTGTCCATATTCTATGGAGATCTGTCCATATTCTATGGGGATCTGTCCATATTCTATGGGGATCTGTCCATGTTCTATGGGGATCTGTCCATGTTCTATGGGGATCTGTCCATATTCTATGGGGATCTGTCCATGTTCTATGGGGATCTGTCCATATTCTATGGGGATCTGTCCATATTCTATGGGGATCTGTCCATATTCTATGGGGATCTGTCCATGTTCTATGGGGATCTGTCCATGTTCTATGGGGATCTGTCCATGTTCTATGGGGATCTGTCCATATTCTATGGGGATCTGTCCATGTTCTATGGGGATCTGTCCATATTCTATGGGGATCTGTCCATATTCTATGGGGATCTGTCCATATTCTATGGGGATCTGTCCATGTTCTATGGGGACCTGTCCATGTTCTATGGGGATCTGTCCATATTCTATGGGGATCTGTCCATATTCTATGGGGATCTGTCCATGTTCTATGGGGATCTGTCCATATTCTATGGGGATCTGTCCATGTTCTATGGGGATCTGTCCATGTTCTATGAGGATCTGTCCATATTCTATGGGGACCTGTCCATGTTCTATGGGGATCTGTCCATATTCTATGGGGATCTGTCCATATTCTATGGGGATCTGTCCATATTCTATGGGGATCTGTCCATATTCTATGGGGATCTGTCCATGTTCTATGGGGATCTGTCCATATTCTATGGGGATCTGTCCATGTTCTATGGGGATCTGTCCATATTCTATGGGGATCTGTCCATATTCTATGGGGATCTGTCCATATTCTATGGGGATCTGTCCATGTTCTATGGGGATCTGTCCATGTTCTATGGGGATCTGTCCATGTTCTATGGGGATCTGTCCATATTCTATGGGGATCTGTCCATGTTCTATGGGGATCTGTCCATATTCTATGGGGATCTGTCCATATTCTATGGGGATCTGTCCATATTCTATGGGGATCTGTCCATGTTCTATGGGGACCTGTCCATGTTCTATGGGGATCTGTCCATATTCTATGGGGATCTGTCCATATTCTATGGGGATCTGTCCATGTTCTATGGGGATCTGTCCATATTCTATGGGGATCTGTCCATGTTCTATGGGGATCTGTCCATGTTCTATGAGGATCTGTCCATATTCTATGGGGACCTGTCCATGTTCTATGGGGATCTGTCCATATTCTATGGGGATCTGTCCATATTCTATGGGGATCTGTCCATATTCTATGGGGATCTGTCCATATTCTGCAATAAATCTGATTTATTTTCTCATTTTACTTTAATTATACAGAATGTCATATCAGCTTTATGTCCTTCTTTCCCTGATATCCTCAAATAACATCACCCTGCCTATCTCTAAAGACCCTGGGCACCATTCTCTTCTCTACTTGTCACTAATCACCCCCAAATATCAGCATATGAGTATAACATGTTACTGTAGTCTCTATATACAGAATATACAGGAGATGAGTATAACATGTTATTGTAGTCTCTATATACAGAATATACAGGAGATGAGTAGAACATGTTACTGTATTCTCTATATACCGAATATACAGGAGTCTCTCTATACAGAATATACAGGAGATGAGTAGAACATGTGACTGTAGTCTCTATATACAGAATATACAGGAGATGAGTAGAACATGTGACTGTAGTCTCTATATACAGAATATACAGGAGATGAGTATAACATGTGACTGTAGTCTCTATATACAGAATATACAGGAGATGAGTATAACATGCGACTGTAGTCTCTATATACAGAATATACAGGAGATGAGTATAACATGCGACTGTAGTCTCTATATACAGAATATACAGGAGATGAGTATAACATGTGACTGTGGTCTCTATATACAGAATATACAGGAGATGAGTAGAACATGTGACTGTAGTCTCTATATACAGAATATACAGGAGATGAGTATAACATGCGACTGTAGTCTCTATATACAGAATATACAGGAGATGAGTATAACATGTGACTGTGGTCTCTATATACAGAATATACAGGAGATGAGTAGAACATGTGACTGTAGTCTCTATATACAGAATATACAGGAGATGAGTAGAACATGTGACTGTAGTCTCTATATACAGAATATACAGGAGATGAGTAGAACATGTGACTGTAGTCTCTATATACAGAATATACAGGAGATGAGTAGAACATGTGACTGTAGTCTCTATATACAGAATATATGTACAGTGTGGGCTCCTAACCTATAGGCACCCGACAAATTGCAGTTATGTTACAGTAGAAATATATATCATTTATATGTGAACGTTAGTGTAGTTACAGACTGTGTACAGTATATATATGAATCTAAATACTGTATATAGTATGTGTCCATATTAACATTCCTTTTTATATAATACGTTTTCTGAAGTAGCCAGTTGTCCTCCAAAATATGAAGAATATAATGTAATATAACGTGACAGTCTATATATATATCTATATGGATGGACCAACTTGTGTGTTCCTACAGTGGCCAGTTACCCAGTTATGTTACTGTACTTTAGCAGGTGGATAGAACGTTACTTATATTATAACGTATATACACATTACCGTAGTTATTATTATAACTACACATAACTATATATAGAGAGGGAGAGAGAGAGAGAGAATACAAGAGAGAGAGAGAGGGGGGGGGATAAAAGAGAGAGAGAGGTGAGAGAGAGAGAGAGAGAGAGAGAGAGAAGGGGGGTAAAAGAGAGAGGGGGGATAAGAGAGAAAGAGGGAGAGAGAGAGTGAGAGAGAGAGAGAGAGAGTGAGAAAGAGAGAGATACAAGAGAGAGAGAGAGGGGGGGATAAAAGAGAGAGGGAGAGGGATTAGAGAGAGAAAGAGACTGGGGATAAAAGAGAGAGGGGGTGACAGAGAGAGATAGAGAGAGATAATACAAGAGAAAGAGAGAGCGAGAGAGAAAGAGAGAGAGGGGGATAAAATAGAGAGGGGGATGAGAGAGAGGGAGAGAATACAATAGAGAGAGAGAGAGAGGGGGGGCAATGAAAGAGAGCGAGAGAGAGAGTATAAAAGAGAGAGAGAAATGTGGGAGAGAAAGAGAGAGAGGGAGAGAGTATAAAAGAAAGTGAGGTGGCATACAAGAAAAGGGGGGGAATAAAAGAGAGAGAGAAGGAGAGGGAGAGAGAAGGAATAAAAGAGAGAGAGAGGGGGAATAAGAGAGAGAGAGGGGGTAATGAAAGAGAGTGTGAGAGAGAGAGGGGGGGGATAAGAGAGAGAGAGAGTATAAAAGAGAGTGAGGTGGCATACAAGAAAAGGGGGGGATAAAAGAGGGAGAGAGAGAGAGAGAGAAGGAGAGGGAGAGAGAAGGAATAAAAGAGAGAGAGGGGGTAATGAAAGAGAGTGTGTGAGAGAGAGAAAGGGGGGGGGGGGATAAGAGAGAGCATAAAAGAGAGTGAGAGAAATGTGAGCGAGAAAGAGAGAGAGGAGGCATAAAAGAAAAGGGGGGATAAGAGAGAGAGAGAGAGAGAAAGAGAGGGAGAGAGAATTAATAAAAGAGAGAGAGGAAATAAGAGAGAGGGGTGATTAGAGAAAGAGAGAGAGAATAAGAGAGAATAAGAAAGAGAGAAGTTATCCAGAAAAGTAATCAGTTACCCAGTTATGATATTATGTTACAATAGGTGAATATAATACATTACTGTGGTTGTTAACTATATGGAGAGAGAGAGATAATGAATGAATAAGAGTGAGAAGGAGATCTATCTATCTATCTATCTATCTATCTATCTATCTATCTATCTATCTATCTATCTATCTATCTATCTATCTATCTATCTATCTATCTATCTATCTATCTATCTATCTATCTATCTATCTATCTATCTATCTATCTATCTATCTATCTAGACCACTTTGTGTGTAGCTCCCTAAAGTAGCCATTTACGCCATGAAGTAGACATTTGCCCTCCAAAAACTGAAGCTATGCTACATGCATGAATTTCCCACGTGACAATGGATATATATATATATGGACTTGTGTGTTCCTCGTGTGTGCCCAGTTATGTTACTATGTTAGAATTGATGAATATATTATGTTACTGTAGTTATTGCCTTTATATGTATATATAAAACCACTTTGTATGTTCCATCCTCAGTAGCCAGTGCTGCCCATACAGTAGCCAGTCCTGCCCATACAGTAGCCAGTGCTGCCCATACAGTAGCCAGTCCTGCCCATACAGTAGCCAGTGCTGCCCATACAGTAGCCAGTCCTGCCCATACAGTACCCAGTGCTGCCCATACAGTAGCCAGCCAGTGCTGCCCATACAGTAGCCAGCCAGTGCTGCCCATACAGTAGCCAGTGCTGCCCATACATTAGCCAACCCTGCCCATACAGTAGCCAGTGCTGCCCATACAGTAGCCAGTGCTGCCCATACAGTAGCCAGCCAGTGATGCCCATACATTAGCCAGTCCTGCCCATACAGTAGCCAATCCTGCCCATACAGTACCCAGTGCTGCCCATACAGTACCCAGTGCTGCCCATACAGTAGCCAGTGCTGCCCATACAGTAGCCAGTCCTGCCCATACAGTAGCCAGTGCTTCCCATACAGTAGCCAGTTGCAGTTGTGTTCCATTTCAGTGTATTTACACAATATACCTATACATTGTACAGGTGTCAATCAGCAGCCAGTGTCTGCAATAATCTTCCAATCAGAAATAATCTGTAATTGATAGATATTGGAGTGATGATGTCCCCAGTCCCATTTGGGGACACCTGTCCTCCCCATAGAGAGAGGCGTCTCCCTAGTAATAGAACGCCCCCTATGGATGCAGTGGGGGGAGGGCTCACATGTCACCTGGGATGGATCTGTCAGACGTATTTTCAGGCGAATAAATAGTAAATTCAGGTCACCTGGTTGGGTTGGGTCTGTAGGATAGGATGAATTGTTTGGTTGGGGTCTCGGTGAGATGATTGCAGTGTAGTGGTGTAGAGAAGACTCTGAGCAGTGGACGATGTGATCGGATGCGATGTATAGGACGTGTATGGTGGTACATTTTCCTCGCACACACGTGGAGCGCCGCCATTCCTTCCATTGTCTGTACGGAGAGATACTTACACACAGATCTCTGTATAACCGACCACATGATCGCTCCGTTCCTCATACACGGCGGACGATCAATCCCAGGCTGTACAATGTCCATTACATGACAGGCAGACTCTCCTCTCTCCTCCTCTCCTCTCCTCTGCCTTCTCCTTCCGTCATATCGGAGGATTTCCGTACACATCCGACCTGTGTGTGATCTCTACAGAGTCATCACACCGATCACTGATAGGGAAATCCATACAATCTATAGATCGTTCTTATATTATCTCTATAGAGCCATCATCACACCGATGACTGATAGGAAAATCCATACAATCTATAGATCGTTCTTATATTATCTCTATAGAGCCATCATCACACCGATGACTGATAGGAAAATCCATACAATCTATAGATCGTTCTTATATTATTTCTACAGAGTCATCATCACACCGATCACTGCAGGGAAATCCATACAATCTATAGATCGTTCTTATATTATCTCTACAGAGCCATCAACGCACCGATCACTGCTATGCTCCATACAATCTATAGATCGTTCTTATATTATCTCTACAGAGCCATCATCACACCGATCACTGCTAGGAAACTCCATACAATCTATAGATCGTTCTTATATTATTTCTGCAGAGTCATCATCGCACCGATCACTGCAGGGAACTCCATACAATCTATAGATCGTTCTTATATTATCTCTACAGAGCCATCATCACACCGATCACTGCTAGGGAAATCCATACAATCTATAGATCGTTCTTATATTATCTCTACAGAGCCATCATCACACCGATCACTGCTAGGGAAATCCATACAATCTATAGATCGTTCTTATATTATCTCTACAGAGCCATCATCACAGCGATCACTGCTAGGAAACTCCATACAATCTATAGATCGTTCTTATATTATCTCTACAGAGACATCATCGCACCGATCACTGCAGGGAACTCCATACAATCTATAGATCGTTCTTATATCATCTAGATCTGCAATCATCCGATTATTTCATTCTGAAGCTCCCCACACACCAAACAATCTGATTGTATAATCTGTAGACTGTTCTTATATTATTTCTGCATTAGGTGATGGCGCTAGATCTGCCATCATCCAATTATTACATTATGAAGCTCCCCATACACCAAACAATCTGATTGTATAATCTGTAGATTGTTCTTATATTATCTCTGCATTAGATGATGGCTAGATCTGCACTATTCCTCCCATTGACACCTATGATGGGGCACTATTCCTCCCCACTGATATCAATGATGGGGCATTATTCCTCCCACTGATACCAATGATGGGGCACTATTC
The DNA here is from genome assembly GCF_965119305.1 of Pelophylax lessonae. Lineage (NCBI taxonomy): Eukaryota > Metazoa > Chordata > Amphibia > Anura > Ranidae > Pelophylax > Pelophylax lessonae. The sequence goes on along the minus strand of NC_138779.1, from coordinate 139,515,346 downwards.
CTCCCCACTGATATCAATGATGGGGCATTATTCCTCCCACTGATACCAATGATGGGGCACTATTCCTCCCACTGATATCAATGATGGGGCACTATTCCTCCCACTGATACCAATGATGGGGCACTATTCCTCCCCACTGATATCAATGATGGGGCACTATCCCTCCCCGCTGATATCAATGATGGGGCACTATCCCTCCCCGCTGATATCAATGATGGGGCACTATTCCTCCCACTGATACCAATGATGGGGCACTATTCCTCCCACTGATACCAATGATGGGGCACTATTCCTGCCACTGGCACCAATGATGGGGCACTATTCCTCCCACTGATACCAATGATGGGGCACTATTCCTCCCACTGATACCAATGATGGGGCACTATTCCTCCCACTGATACCAATGATGGGGCACTATTCCTGCCACTGGCACCAATGATGGGGCACTATTCTTACTACTGATCCCAATGATGGGGCACTATTCCTGCCACTGACACCAATGATGGGGCACTATTCTTACTACTGATCTCAATGATGGGGCACTGTTACTCCCACTGACACCAATGATGAGACACTATTCCTCCCACTGATACCAATGATGGGGCACTATTCCTGCCACTGGCACCAATGATGGGGCACTATTCTTACTACTGATCCCAATGATGGGGCACTATTCCTGCCACTGACACCAATGATGGGGCACTATTCTTACTACTGATCTCAATGATGGGGCACTGTTACTCCCACTGACACCAATGATGAGGCACTATTCCTCCCACTGATACCAATGATGGAGCATTATTCCTCATAATGATACCAATGATGGGACACTATTCCTCACACTGATACCAATGATGGGGCACTATTCTTCCCACTGACCAATGCTGAGGTCCTATTTTTCCACTGACACCTATGATGGGGCACTGTTCCTCCCACTGACACCAATGATGGGGCACTATTTCTCCCACTGATACCAATGATGGGGCACTATTCCTCCCACTGACACCAATGATGGGGCACTATTCCTGCCACTGGCACCAATGATGGGGCACTATTCTTACTACTGATCCCAATGATGGGGCACTATTCCTGCCACTGACACCAATGATGGGGCACTATTCTTACTACTGATCTCAATGATGGGGCACTGTTACTCCCACTGACACCAATGATGAGACACTATTCCTCCCACTGATACCAATGATGGGGCACTATTCCTGCCACTGGCACCAATGATGGGGCACTATTCTTACTACTGATCCCAATGATGGGGCACTATTCCTGCCACTGACACCAATGATGGGGCACTATTCTTACTACTGATCTCAATGATGGGGCACTGTTACTCCCACTGACACCAATGATGAGGCACTATTCCTCCCACTGATACCAATGATGGAGCATTATTCCTCATAATGATACCAATGATGGGACACTATTCCTCACACTGATACCAATGATGGGGCACTATTCTTCCCACTGACCAATGCTGAGGTCCTATTTTTCCACTGACACCTATGATGGGGCACTGTTCCTCCCACTGACACCAATGATGGGGCACTATTTCTCCCACTGATACCAATGATGGGGCACTATTCCTCCCACTGACACCAATGATGGGGCACTATTCCTGCCACTGGCACCAATGATGGGGCACTATTCTTACTACTGATCCCAATGATGGGGCACTATTCCTGCCACTGACACCAATGATGGGGCACTATTCTTACTACTGATCCAAATGATGGGGCACTTTTACTCCCACTGACACAAATGATGGAGCATTATTCTTACTACTGATACCAATGATGGGGCACTATTCCTGCCACTGACACCAATGATGGGGCACTATTCTTACTACTGATCTCAATGATGGGGCACTGTTACTCCCACTGACACCAATGATGAGGCACTATTCCTCCCACTGATACCAATGATGGGGAACTGTTACTCCCACTGACACCAATGATGAGGCACTATTCCTCCCACTGATACCAATGATGGAGCATTATTCCTCATAATGATACCAATGATGGGACACTATTCCTCACACTGATACCAATGATGGGGCACTATTCTTCCCACTGACCAATGCTGAGGTCCTATTTTTCCACTGACACCTATGATGGGGCACTGTTCCTCCCACTGACACCAATGATGGGGCACTATTTCTCCCACTGATACCAATGATGGGGCACTATTCCTCCCACTGACACCAATGATGGGGCACTATTCCTCCCACAAGACAACAATGATGGGGCACTATTCCTCCCACAAGACACCAATGATGGGGCACTATTCGTTCCACTGACACCAATGATGGGGCACTATTCCTCCCACAAGACACCAATGATGGGGCACTATTCGTTCCACTGACACCAATGATGCAGCACTATTCTTTCCACTGACACCAATGATAGGGTACTGTTCCTCCCACTTACACCAATGATGGGGTATTATTTCTCCCACTGACACCAATGATGGGGCACTATTCCTTCCACTGATACCAATGATGGGGCACTATTCTTACTACTGATACCAATGATGGGGCACTATTCCTGCCACTGACACCAATGATGGGACACTATTCTTACTACTGATCCCAATGATGGGGCACTGTTACTCCCACTGACACCAATGATGGGGCACTATTCCTTCCACTGATACCAATGATGGGGCACTATTCTTACTACTGATACCAATGATGGGGCACTATTCCTGCCACTGACACCAATGATGGGACACTATTCTTACTACTGATCCCAATGATGGGGCACTGTTACTCCCACTGACACCAATGATGGGGCACTATTCCTCCCACTGATACCAATGATGGGGCACTATTCTTACTACTGATACCAATGATGGGGCACTATTCTTACTACTGATACCAATAATGGGGCACTATTCCTGCCACTGACACTAATGATGGGGCACTATTCTTACTACTGATCCCAATGATGGGGCACTGTTACTCCCACTGACACCAATGACGAGGCACTATTCCTCCCACTGATACCAATGATGGGGAACTGTTACTCCCACTGACACCAATGATGAGGCACTATTCCTCCCACTGATACCAATGATGGGGCATTATTCCTCATAATGATACCAATGATGGGGCACTATTCCTCACACTGATACCAATGATGGGGCACTATTCTTCCCACTGACCAATGCTGAGATCCTATTTTTCCACTGACACCTATGATGGGGCACTGTTCCTCCCACTGACACCAATGATGGGGCACTATTCCTCCCACTGACACCAATGATGGGGCACTATTCCTCCCACAAGACACCAATGATGGGGCACTATTCCTCCCACAAGACACCAATGATGGGGCACTATTCGTTCCACTGACACCAATGATGCAGCACTATTCTTCCCACTGACACCAATGATGGGGCACTATTCCTCCCACTGATACCAATGATGGGGCACTATTCCTTCCACTGATACCAATGATGGGGCACTATTCCTCCCACTGACACCAATGATGGGCTACTATTCCTTCCACTGATACCAATGATGAGGCACTATTCTTCCCACTGACACCAATGATAGGGTACTGTTCCCCCCACTGACACCAATAATGGGGTACTGTTCCTCCCACTGACACCAATAATGGGGTACTGTTCCTCCCACTGACACCAATGATGGGGCACTATTCCTTCCACTGACACCAATGATGGGGCACTATTCCTTCCACTGACACCAATGATGGGGCACTATTCCTTACACTGACACCAATGACGGGGCACTATTCCTTCCACTGACACCAATGATGGGGCACTATTCCTTCCACTGACACCAATGATGGGGCACTATTCCTTCCACTGACACCAATGATGGGGCACTATTCCTTCCACTGACACCAATGACGGGGCACTATTCCTTCCACTGACACCAATGATGGGGCACTATTCCTTCCACTTACACCAATGACGGGGCACTATTCCTTCCACTGACACCAATGATGGGGCACTATTCCTTCCACTGACACCAATGACGGGGCACTATTCCTCCCACTGACACCAATCTTTACTCCCATTGACACCAAAGAATTTTCTACTCGCACTGGCTATAGTCCAGCCCCCTCAAAGTCTGAAGGTCAGTAAACTTGCCCTTTGTTTAGGAAGTTTGGAGACCCCTGGGTCTAAGGGAATAAAAAAAGATTTACTCACCCGATCCTCCACTCCTTCCCAATGTTAGAGCAGCCTATCCAGCTTCTTCTCCACCTCACTCCATCGGTCCTGGATCCATCCTGACATCATCAGGACCACAGCAGGATCCATTGCGATGGATGTGATGACATTTAGGGACAGTCCATCGCTGTCTGCTAGGGGAGCCGGGGGTCAGGTAAGTAAAGCTGTTTCTCCTCCGCCTAGACAAAATGAGCTCATAACCCTTACAGTGTGAGCATTGTAGAAAATGGGCCTCAGAAGAAGACATGAGCAATGCCATTGGCATTTTAATTTGTGCTTGGAAAGGCTAAAGTGGTATTAAATCCCAAACCAAAAATGTATTATATACATTAGCAGCTTACCATTCATTACATGTGGTGGCTGCATTCCTTTTTTTTTTTTACTTTTCCCTCTGTTTTCACCTGGTGACTTGGCCAGTAAAATCTCTCCTGCATTTGTGAGCCACAGTTCTGGAGGAATAAGAATAGGAGGAACAGTAGACAGCAGTATTGAAAGTCTAAGGGGAAGGGAGTGTTAAATAAACTAGCAGATTTAAACACACTAACAGATTGAAGTCAAACTCTAGCTCACACTTTATAATCAGTTTTTTCCATTTGGGATAAAGATTTTACATGCATAAAAAAGCTGATCCTGTTATAAACCCCTGCCAGTGTTAAATGGTTTGTCTCATCCATGTAAACAAATACATTCTGCTGGAGAGTTTGTGCTTTTGAAAAAAAAAAAGACTTGCTGGCTGAATCACCAGATGGAAATAGAAGAAAGAAATCCTAAAAATAAAACCAATCTAATAATTGACAAGCTGCAATATAATAAATGTTTGCTTTTGGGTTTTATACTGCTTGAATCTAAAGCAGTGCAGAGGCTTGCTAAAACCTTCTGAAGCCTGCTAAAAGCTTGTATAAAGCTAAAGCCAGTGTTCCCAAAGAAAGTATGCACTGCCTTTGCTGAAAATGGGAATTGCCTGCCTGTCTCTGGCCTCAGTACTAGCACACTGTGAGTGAATAATAGATAATCCACTCTGCATGTGAGTTAACCAATAGTCACTCCGATAAGGTAAAGACATTATTTAGAACTTAACAGAAAGCCTGCACTCCAAGGAGGTGTAGGTCCCCTACCCTGGTGACTTCTGTTCATTCAATGGAATTCAATGTCATTCCACTTTTATTGTCACTGGGGCCCTAAAATTGGAAGGAATACAAGAATTCTTGCACCCTGTGACATCAGTGGTCTAATAACAAAGTACAGTAAAACCTTGGATTGAGAGTGACTTGGTTTGGGAGCATTTTGCAAGACAAGCAAAATTTTTAAATAATTTTTGACTTGATAAACGAGCGATGGCTTGATATATAAGTAGAATCATGTCACAAATGAGTATAAAAGAGAAGAGGGGCACCTCTAAGTGTAGCAATATGGTTACATTTAATGAAGGTACAATATTTAGCAACTTACATGGTTGATGATTAGAAGAGGCACATCTAAGTATGCAGGCATCCGGGGTAAAGCTGTCCACATAGAGCAGTGATGATGAACCTTGGCACCCCAGATGTTTTGGAACTACATTTCCCATGATGCTCATGCACTCTGTAGTGTAGTTGAACATTAAGGGAAATGTTGTTCCAAAACTTCTGGGGTGCCAGGGTTCACCATCACTTACATAGACCATCCTCCGCACCGCCATCACTGTCATCCCTTTCACGCTGCGCTCCAGGAGAGCTTCAAGCCTCACTTTCAGATCACTCTACTGCAGGGTAGTCTTCCTGGTCACGTCTGCAGACTGACAGCAGTGAGAGGTGGCAGTGAGGAGGATGGTCTTTGTGCCTCTTTTATTCATCAACCATGTGAGTTGCTAATTGTCGTACCTTCATTAAATGTACAGTAATCATATTGCTACACTTAGAGGCGCCTCTCCTCTCTTTATACTCTGTAGCTCTTGCTGGATTTTGCTTCTAATCCCCTTGTGGAAGCGGCTATTTGTCGATGGACATTTTATGGTTACACAACCTATCACATTGCTATAATCTTTTTATATGGACTATAAACTGAAGGACTTATGAATAAATGGTTGTGGAACGAATCATCTGAGTTTCCATTATTTCTTATGGGGAAATTTGCTTTGATATAAGAGTGCTTTGGAATACAAGCATGTTTCCGGAACAAATTATGCTCGCAATCCAAGGTTTTACTGTAGTATACTACTGCCGCATCACTGCCCCAATAAGCAAGTTCTAAAGTAAAGCAAAGGCTTCCTGTATGAGGAGGGAGGAAGGATGATCTGCACTCTTCTCCTATGGACCACTTTCCAAGCTTGCCGGGACTTGGGGTCACTGCTTTACAGCAAACTCCAGTTCAGTTTAGACTCTCAAAAATGAATCACCTCATCCCCACTCCTGATTTATGAATAGTTCATCAGAGTTGTATAAAGTACTCGAAACCCATACTTGAGTAAAAGTACAAGTGCTCCATCAAAAAGTGACTTGAGTAGAAGTGGAAGTGCTCAATCAAAAAGGGACTTGAGTAGAAGTACTAAAGTATTCAACATTTTTTGTACTTAAGTATTGCAAGTAGTTTTTTTTAAAAATGTTGCTACTTAAGTACTGAAAGTAAAAGTATAAGTATTGTGTTATGTAGTTATTAAAGAAAGAAGTCAAAAGTTTATTAAAGTTAAAGTTATTAAAGTTAAAGTTATTAAAGAAAGAAGTCAAAAGTCAAAAGTCCACATGACATTATACACATTTTTTTGAGCTTCATGAAACCTGCCATCTACTGTTCCTGGCAGTGGAAGTATTGAAATCATCAAAAAAATGTAGTGAAGTAAAAGTGGAAGTAGGAGAAAAAAATTCTACTCTAGGAAAGTACAGATACCGCCTTTCGGTACTTAAGTACAGTAGTGAAGTAGTTCTACTTAGTTACTATACATCTCTGTTGTTCATAGACAGCAGGGGCAGATTGGCAACTTTCGGCCCAGCTCTGCTTCAGATACTCTCTACTTACCGGCTGAATCCCGGTTCCCAACCTGGCCAGCAAGGGGAGGCTGGGGGGATCTGGGACAGCTGGGTTGGGTTTGGCCGGGGCAGATGGGTCTTCAGTGGGGCATGAAACCAGCCTCTGTTCAGACACAGTTTACACCATCAATGCTGAGCTTCCTCTCTGTGTTGTGCCCATGTGGGGGATGTTTCAGGATGGACAGCGGGGAAAGGGGCTAGTAAATATATAATTTACCAGCCCTTCTTTTTCTAAATGAACACAGTGAACACACTCACTCACTGTTTTTATTCATAACTGAAGCATAATAAACTGTGCTTACTATGCTTCACTTTGTGAATGAACAGGGAGCCGCTCAGCACAGAGCACTTCCCATTCATTCATTTTCCAGTACAACTGAGGCTGCAGAGAAAGGTATGCATGTTTGAGCTTTGGGGTACACACCTATGCTTGTAGAAGCTTTCACCACTTTAACCCTTTTCTTCTCTATTCTGCTAATGACCACCTCTGTGGCAAAATCTCTCTCCTGTCCTGTCCTGACCTGGCCACCACACCTGGGCGTTTTTGTTGCAGGCGTTTTTTTGGGCATTTTTTGGACGTCTTTGGAGGCAGGCATAACATCTGAACTTCTGTATAGGGGTATATATACACACACACATATATGTATATATACACATACACACATATAGGTGTGAGAGTAGCGGAACCCTATGCCTGCGCTAATTAAATTATTTGCAGGGATGTGGCTCCGCTCCTATCACACCTATATGTGTGTATGTGTATATATACATATATGTGTGTGTGTATATATACCCCTATACAGAAGTTCAGATGTTATGCCTGCCTTCAAAGATGCCTAAAAAATGCCCAAAAAACGCCTGCAACAAAAACGCCCAGGTGTGTTGTTGCAGGCGTTTTTTTGGGAATTTTTTGGGCGTCTTTGGAGGCAGGCATAACATCTGAACTTCTGTATAGGGGTATATATACACACACATATATGTATATATACACATACACACATATAGGTGTGATAGGAGCGGAGCCACATCCCTGCAAATAATTTCATTAGCGCAGGCATAGGGTTCCGCTACTTTCACACCTATATGTGTGTATGTGTATAGATACATATATGTGTGTGTGTGTGTATATACCCCTACACAGAAGTTCAGATGTCATGCCTGCCTCCAAAGACATCCACAAAAAAGCCCAATAAACGCCTGCAACAAAAACGGCCAGGTGTGAAAGTAGCGGAGCCATATCCCTGCTCTACTGCAATTCTAAGACAAATGATCTTTTTTCTATGGCGGTCACCCTGACTAGGGATGATCAAACTTTTCAAAAGTTCGGTTCGACCAGAACACCAGAACTTCCAGAAAATTTGGCCCGGATTTCAGAGCCCCATTGAAATCAATGGGACCCAAACTTCGGTAATAAAAAAAAAACATTTTGAAGCCCTAAAACCCAATAAATGCCCCTAAAAAGTGCCTAGGGTTCTGGGTCATGCCCCAGAGACTATTAATCACACAAGAAAAGTTCTTAAAAAAAAAAAGATTGTTTCTATTAGGTCACTTATAGAACATGGATATGGCTCCGCTATTTTCCCACCTTGCCGGTTTTGTAGCAAGTGTTTTTTTTGGGCATTTTTTGGGGGTTATTGGAGGCAGGCATAACATCAGAACTTCTGTGCAGGGGTATATATACACACACACTTATATGTATATATACACATACACATATATAGGTGTGAAAGTAGCAGAACACTATACTTGCGCTAATGAAATAATTAACACCCATTTGGCTTCTCTTCTTTCACACCTATATATGTGTATGTGTATATATACATATAAGTGTGTGTGTATATATATACCCCTATACAGAAGTTCAGATGTTTTGCCTGCCTCCAAAGACCCCAAAAAAATGCCCAAAAAAACTCCTGCGCCAAAAAAAACCGCCCAGGTGTGTTATTGCAGGCGTTTTTTTGGGGCATTTTTTTGGGGTCTTTGGAGTCAGGCATGACATCTGAACTTGTGTATAGGGGTATATATACACACACACTAATATGTATTATACACATACACATATATAGGTGTGATAGGAGCCGAGCCATATGCCTGTTAATTATTTCATTAGCGCAAGCATAGTGTTCTGCTCTTTTCACACCTATATATGTGTAGGTGTATATATACATACATGTGTGTGTATATATACCCCTATACACAAGTTCAGATGTTTTGCCTGCCTCCAAAGACCCCAAAAAAATGCCCAAAAAAATGCCCAGGTGTGTTATTGCAGGCATTTTTTTTGGGCATTTTTATGGGGTCTTTGGAGTCAGGCATGACATCTGAACTTGTGTATAGGGGTATATATACCCACACATGTATGTATATATATACACCTACACATATATAGGTGTGAAAAGAGCAGAACACTATGCTTGCGCTAATGAAATAATTAACAGGCACATGGCTCCACTCCTATCACACCTATATATGTGTATGTGTATGTGTATGTGTATAATACATATAAGTGTGTGTGTATATATACCCCTATACACAAGTTCAGATGTCATGCCTGACTCCAAAGACCCCAAAAAAATGCCTGCAATAACACACCTGGGCGGTTTTTTTTTTGGCGCAGGCGTTTTTTTGGGGTCTTTGGAGGCAGGCAAAACATCTGAACTTCTGTATAGGGGTATATATACACACACATGTATGTATATATACACCTACACATATGTAGAACACTATGCTTGCGCTAATGAAATAATTAACAGGCATATGGCTCCGCTCCTATCACACCTATATATGTGTATGTGTATAATACATATAAGTGTGTGTGTATATATACACCCCTATACACAAGTTCAGATGTCATGCCTGACTCCAAAGACCCCAAAAAAATGCCCATGTCTCTCTCTGCTGCAACTGAAAGCTGGCTTCCTCTCCCTCCCACTAGCTTTCAGCTGCTGCAGAGGGAGACATACAGGGGATTGGTTCTAGCAATCCCCGCTCCACCGTGCCAATCACCCTCCCTGCCCACATCCAATTCTCCCTGCTGCCTGGGCCCCCTGCTGTTATGGGGCCTGTACAGAAGGACCAGTGGTACGCCCTTATCCATAGACCCTGGGAAAAGTATGTGAACCTCTGGGATTTAACCAGTTTTCTGCAGTAATTTGCCATTTGTTCTTTACTACTGCTGGGAACACATGGTAAGGTTTTTTTAGTTCAACCAATTGGGCTGATGTTAGTGCAGTGATCTACTCCACTGAGCTATTGTGTTCTGAGATACAGGAAATTGGATCCAGTAATGCCCCCCCCCCACCCCACCCGCTGCACCGATCACCCTCCCTGTGCACCATACCTTGCTGCTTAGAACCCCCTCAGTGTGCCTCCTGCAGTACACAATTAGCTGTAATGGGCCCAGTGGTTTCTAACAGCAGCCCTAATGTTTCCAAGGGGTTCATATACTTTTTCTTATCTCTTTAGAAGTGTGTCTATGGGAGTGTTTTACCAGAAGCGCATTTGTGAGGTCAGGCACTGTTGTTGGACGAGGAGGCCTGGCTCGCAGTCTCCGCTCTGTGCAGGCCAGTAAAGTTCTTTTATGGACCTTGTTTTTGTGCACTGGTCCAAATCATTTAGTTGAGGGGAATTATGGTGTGGGGTTGTTTTTCAGGGTTTGGGCTTGACCCCTTAGTTCCAGTGAAGGGAACTCTTAAGGCATCAGCATACCAAGACATTTTGGACAATTTCATGCTCCCAACTTTGTGGGAACAGTTTTGGGATGACCTCTTCATGTTCCAACATAACAGAAAACACAAAGCACTGTCCATAGAGACATGAATGAGTGAGTTTGGGATGGAGGAACTTGACTGACCTGCACAGAGTCTTGACCTCTATCTGATAGAACACCTTTTGGGATAAATTAGAGTGGAGACTGTGAGCCTCAGGCCTTCTCATCCAACATGAATGCCTGACCTCACAAATGTGCTTTTGGAAGAATGGTCAAACGTTCCCATAGACACACTCCTAAACCTTGTGGACAGCCTTCCCAGAAGCGTTGAGGCTGTGATAGCTGCAAAGGGTGGGCCAACTCAATATTGAACCCTATGGACTAAGACTGGGATGTTATTATGTTAATGTTACATAGTTATATAGTAGTTAAGGTTGAAAAAAAGACAACAGTCCATCCAGTTCAATCTGTCCATCCAGTTCAATCTGTCCATCCAGTTCAACCTGATGTGCGTGTAAAGACAGGCGTTCCAATACTTTTGGTAATATAATATATATATCTATATATATACATATCTATATATATATATATACATATCTATATATATGTATGTGTATATCTATATATATATATATATATAGAGATCTATATATATATATATATAGATCTATATATATATATATATATATATATATATATATTACCAAAAGTATTGGAACGCCTGTCTTTACCTGCACATCAGGTAAGAACTGGATGGACAGATTGAACTGGATGGACTGTTGTCTCTACATATAGAGTCCCCTTTTACCTTTACCCATAAAAAGATCACTACTTGGGTCACACAGAAGCTGTGTTAGAAATTTCCCAAAGTACATGGACCAACATGGACCAAATATAATATATATATATATCAGGTTGAACTGGATGTTATATATATGTATATATATATATATATATATATATGTGTGTGTATATATATATATATATATATATATATATATATATATATATATATATATATATATACACACTGTATATACACACACACACACATATAGAGTCCCCTTTTACCTTCACCCATAAAAAGATCACTACTTGGGTCACACAGAAGCTGTGTTTGGAAGTTCCCAAAGTACATGGACCAACAATTCCATCCTCTGGGCTCAAGGGTACATATTTATTTTTCTCATGATGCAAATTCTAATGTTGTGTCTCCATTTGTTTTTAGCCAAACCAAAGGTGTACCAAGGAGTTAAAGTGAGAGTGACAGTGAAAGAGCTCCTGGAACAGAAGAGAGCCTTTAAAGCAGGAAAGGACTTTCCAGTAAGTCATCTTTTTTGTGTTGAGTTGCCACTGGAGCAGCACTGAGTGCTAACACTAACATCTGCAGTTCAATAGGCACATAGCACTGTTTGCTTTTCTCACCTGGGATGGTCTGTGCCAGATATATGTAATTATTAATAGGCTTGGTTACTGTACTGTTTAAAGAGCACAATGCCTTTGTGTAGTATGTGCGTGAGGTTTAAGATCTCCACCTTCTTATGAAGCTAATCTATCTGCATACATCATGGGACTGCACTTGTATTATAGGTGACAGATTCTATCATGATGTGTGCTTCAAGTGTAAGTATGGTTTGATGACTAAAATCTACTCTACTAACATCATACTGGGCCAATGATTTCATAGATGGCATGAAAATAGTTTGGGACAAATGGTGACAAAATGAGGCAAATAGTCAATTCCCTTTGCAGGGGAATTTTGTACCCAGAGCTTAGGAATGGGGTGAAATTTCACTTTGCAACAAATACACAACCACATGCAAGGAAAGAAAACCAATGTTTGCCTGCACATAATAGGAGGATAATGGAAGTTCACCTAACTGACCAAGTTCTGGGGATAAATTTCTTGCAAAGTGTTGCTTCCTTTGCTATGTGAACAGCCTATTTGCCTTTGTAAACCAACCCCCATGAGTTTTCCTAGGGAAGAGCAATGTACAACAAAGACAACCAAATTCCAGTCTGCTGGAGTTGCATTAGTCAATGACAAAGTATAATGGGGTTTAGTTTACTTACTACAATATTATAGCTTTTTGCACAGACATTTGGCTAGACCTGGTGGCCTAATGGATTTCTGTGTTTGTATGTGGTCATAACACAGCAGGGAAACTCATTCTACAATATATGGCAATTACTGTGTATTGTACAATAGTTCAGGAGCTTAGGATGCTAATCATAAGCAGAATAGTAAGGGGGATTTAAAAAGTTGAGCATTTTCACACAAATTGTGTGAATATTCCCTTCACTTATCCAATCATATGTAGATGGTTGGAATTTGAAGTGAACACAGTTCATCCGGAAAGTATTCACTTTTCGCACATTTCGGTATGTTACAGTCTTATTCCAAAATTGATTAAATTAATTATTTTCCTCAAAATCGTACAAACAATAACCCATAATGACAGCATGAGAGAAGTTTGTTGGAAATCTTTGCAAATTTATAAAAAATAAAAATGAAATCATATGTACATTATATTACATGTGCACAAGTATTCACAGCCTTTGCCATGATACTCAAAATTCAGCTCAGGTGCATCCTGTTTCCACTGATCATCCTTGATAAGTTTCTACAACTTGATTGGAGTCCACCTGTGGTAACCTCAGTTGATTGGACATGATTTATACAGGCACACATCTGTCTATATAAATTTCCCACAGGTAAGAGTGCATGTCAGAGCACAAACCAAGCCATGAAGTCCATGGAATTGTCTGTAGACCTCCAAGACAGGGTTGTATTGAGGCACAGATCTGGGGAAGGGTACAGACAAATTTCTGCAGTCCCAAATTGATAGTCCCAATGAGAACAGGGGCTTCCATTATCTGTAATCGGAAGAAGTTTGGAACCACCCGTACTCTACCTAGAGCGTGCCGCCTGGCCAAACTGAGCCATCGGGGGAGAAGGACCTTAGTCAAAGAGGTGACTAAGAACCCGATGGCCACTCTGACAGAGCTCCACCGTTCCTCTGTGGAGAGAGGAGAACCTTCCAGAAGAACAACCATCTCTGCAGCACTCTGCCAATCAGGCCTGTATCGTAGAGTGGCCAGACAGAAGCCACTCCTCAGTAAAAGGCACATGACAGCCTATCTGGAGTTTGCCAAAAGGCACCTGAAGGACTCTCAGATAATGAGAAACAAAATTCTCTGTTTTGATGAAACAAAGATTGAACTCTTGGCCTAAATGGCAATCATCATGTCTGGAAGGAAACCAGGCACTGCTCATCACCTGGTCAATACCATCCCTACAGTGAAGCATGGTGGTGGCAGCATCATGCTGAATGTTTTTCAGCACCAGGAACTGAGAGATTAGATTGAGGAAAAGATGAATGCAGCAATGTACATAGACATCTGCTCCAGAGCACTCTGGACCTCCGACTGGGGCAAAGGTTTTTCTTCCAACAAGACAATGACCCTAAGCACACAGCCAAGATAATAAAGTAGTGGCTACAGGACAACTCTGTGAATGTCCTTGAGTGGCCCAGCCAGAGCCCAGACTTGAACCCGATTAAACATCTCTGAAGAGATCAGAAAATGTCTGTGTAACAATGCTCCCCATCTACCCTGGCAGTGCTTGAGAGGTCCTGCAAAGAAAAATGGGAGAAACTGCCCAAAAATAAGTGTGCCAAGCTTATAGCATCATACTCAAAAGTCTTGAGGATGTAATTAGTGCCAAAGGTGCTTCAACAAAGTATTGCGCAAAGGCTGTGAATACCTAAGACAATGTGATTTTTTTAGAATTTTGTTTTTTTAATTTACAAATATTTCAAACTTTCACATTGTCATTAAGGGGCATTGTTTGCAGAATTTTAAGGAAAATAATAACTTTTATCCATTTTGGAATAAGGCTGTAACATAACAAAATGTGGAAAAAGTGAAGCGCTGTGAATACTTTCCGGATGCACTAAGTGAATATGTATACAATATTGTATGAATATTCTCATTTACTTAGGTTTCAAACATAATAGTTTCACTGCAGGTTGCACAGCTAATAATTAGCAAAATATGACATTACAATATAAACAAATATACAAAAATAAAGACTTTAACCATCAACATCAAAACCCTAACCCATAAACAACAAACAACAAAACCCTCAAAGATCTAGCCCAAAGCGTCTTTTCTCTGAATATAAATGTATAGAAAAGAATACCTAAAAAAGTCTATTTATAAAACCTTTGTATAGCAATTGACCCAGTGAAGGTGCATGTACACTCGTTAAGTGCAAATGGTTGAAAAAAACAATTGTTATTAGGCCTCTTCCTGTGCTATTTGAATGTTTTCCATTGATTTAAAATGTAAAACACTGCATCTGGTCACTAGATGGCTATAAGTACCACTGAAAATTCAAAAATCACGTAGAAATAAAAAGACTAAGAATGAGGTTCAGGTTCACCTCCATGGCTTCACAGCAAATTCCCTGGGTTCGCAAATTGTGAAGTGTTGGCCAAAGAAATAACCTATAATGCAATGTACAGCCTGTGCCCCTGGTCCTCTGAGTCAGAGGAGCTAATAATATGAAGGAAATGGATAACCCAGCCCCATTGCCACCATCGCCATAAAAGGTTGGGCTCACAGCAACCATACTGTTAATGTGTGTTGCAGCTGTTAGGCAGAGCTACTAGAGGTAGGTTACTCTACTCTAGGTTACTCTAACTAAAGTTAGTTCAAATTTGGTGCTATAGGTATTGCATATTCCATCACATCTGTTTCACCTTCCATTGCACCATCCTCCTGTTTGCTCCTCAGGTGTAAATACAGGGGTTGCAACTGCAACTGGGCCCTATGCCCCAGGGGGCCTGTGCGGCTCCCCTGTACACCTGGATAGGAGGGGCGGCGGGGGCAGCATGTAGAGAAATCACTGTCCTCCTTTTTCCTCCTGTAGCTGCAAGATGAAAATGGAGGAGATTGGTTCCTCTGTATGCTGCCCCCGCCGCCACTCCTTCTATCCAGTTCACTTGTGTTCTGCTATCTCTGGGCCCCTGTGTGCTCCCCTGGTCCCCCCCCCCCCCCCACTGTGCTGCCCCCCACTGTGCTCCCGCCCCACTCCTGCCGGCTGCTGCAGGGGATGTGTCACAATAGAGAACCCGGAAGGGGGTTGGTAAATATGTAATTTACCAGCTCCTTCCTTTTCTGAATGGACAGAGTCATAGTCAGTGACATTGTAAAAAAAATAAAAAAAAAATGATAAAAAAATAATACAATTAAAATACCAAAAAAAAAAAAAAATAATACAATTAAAATACCAAAAAATAAAAAAATAATACAATTAAAATACCAAAAAATAAAAAAAATAATACAATTAAAATACCAAAAACTAAAAACTACTGACACCAGTGGGTGAAATTCCAGGATCGCAAAGGTCACACTTGCAACCGGGCCCTGGCATTCCACCACCATGGGGAGGCCCAAGATGGCGGGAATGGGCCCACTGCAGAACTTGTGAAAGGGTCCCACTGCGGGACTGTAATAAAGGGCCCCGCAATGAGAGTAAAGGGCCCCAGGATCAGTGGGAAGAGCCCCAGGCTTGAAGGGAAGGGCCACGGCCAGGGGTCCGGGGGCCCTTCATGGTTTCTTGCACCAGGGCCCTGAAGGTTCTAGTTACGTCTCTGCTCAGGCGTGAAACCGCCTAGTACAAAGATCTGAACTTTCTCTTCTCGGGGCTTCTGCTAACACTCAGGTTTGAATAAAAAGTCAAGTGTCAACTAAAACAACCACATTTAGAACCCATTTAACAGGAAAGCATAACAGTTATTACAAAGGGTTTGCAATATAAATCTCCATAACAAACAGTTTCAAAGACCGGGAGGGAGGGGGAGGAAGAGTTGGATGTCCATTGTAAATATTGACTTTTCTGTAAATATTGGTCCATGCTGCCATACTGCCATCTAGTTACATCCAGCGGTATGATCCGTCTAGCAGACAACTGAGAGTTTCATTTTATACATCTACAGAAACCTAGAAGTCCTATTTTCTTGCAGGCCATTGTCAGGTGTGGTCACAGACTGGGTGCTATTTTAGGACCGAACCTAATATTTAGACTTTCAGTTCTTTAGGAATCAGTACTGCTATTACTACCCTACTCTTTATGATTAAAAGTCATATATGTGAGTTAGGGACCTTAGATTGTAAGCTCCTTGAGGGCAGGGACTGAAGTGAATGAGCAATGTATATGTAAAGCGCTGCATATATTGACAGCGCTATATAAGTACATGAAATAACAATAATATATAATATTTCCATTGCACACTTCTGGAATTGGCAGAAGAATAATAAGGTGCAGTAGCAACTACTAGCTGGAAATTGGTAACATGATAGGTAGAAATATATATTGCTAGCATACAACAAATCTTCATAATGTTATTAAACTTTTTATTTAAGTGATCACGTCACATCAGTAAACTGAAATATTACAGGAACCACTCAGGACCCCATTGTCAGGGTGTGATGTCATCACATGTCTGACAAAGGGGTGCTGCGGGACTCTGAAACGTTGCACTTTACCGTTGTGATGTGATCACTTGAAAAAACATTTGGACACCAGTTGTAAGATCTGTGATATGCTGCCAATATATACTTCTCTTTACTAAAAGGTACAGATGGGACTTATTCCATAAAATGTTCCTATTTCTAAGTGCAGCTTTTCATAGCAAACAATCACAATTAACTGTGTCCTGGTATGACTTCAGTAGAGTGACTTCTGATTGGTGTTTATGAGGTAAACCTTTAGGCTAGGTTCACACTATGGTGACACGACTCCTTACTACTTCGGGGGCGACTTGTGCATTACCATGCACCACGACTTTGGAGTGACTTGCAGGGACTTCACATAATGGAAGTCTATGCAAGTCGCACCGAGGTCGCCCTGAAGTAGTACAGGACCCTTTTTCTAAGTCGGAGCGACTTGTGTCGCTCCTATTAGAACGGGTCCTGTAGCGGTCAATGGACCGCGAGGGAGCGCAACTTGTCAGACTGACAAGTCGCCTGACAAGTCGCGCTAGAGTGGACCGGCTGTTATTCATCCTGCTTTCTGTATGAACCCACAATAATCAGATTCAGATTTACATTCTGCAGCCATCAATTCCCAGTCAAAGTTTGACTCCAACTGGTTGCTACAAGGCATTACAGTTGATAACCCAACTGATCACAACTAAGCACATATCAAAATGCAGCCTTTATCATTCTTGGTTACCCCAGAGGAACCCCTAAAATAATTTTCAGGGCTCAGGGAACCCCCTCCTAAAATAAATTCATTGGGGGGTCTGTGGGAAGTATGCTTCTTACGTTGGTGGTCATTAAGAAGAATGCTCCCCTTACAGTGGTGGTCAGAATGCCACCCTTACGGACATCTAAAAAGATAGTTGCTTCATGCTGATTGCTTTGGCAAGTGGCATTGGCCCTGGAACTATGCAGGCACCATCAGATGCTAGGTCAAATAGCCACTGTTTAAGGAACCCATTGCATCCTCTGGAGGAATCCTAGCATTCCACAGAACCATGGTTGAATGCTAAATTTTTTTGGTAGTAAAAGCGCACTGAAGGACAATAATTTACTAAAGGATATATTTTTCAACTAGCAACTGTTCGTGTCAAATACCCGATTAGTTTCACAGAAAAAAATGTCTCTAAATATTAGTGAATCCGTTTCCTAGGAGACTGCAGGGGCAGGGGAGGACTGAGAACATTTCGCTTGGGAGGCAGACACAATTCAACATTTTTTTTTTTCACATCAGGTGGGTATCCTCTTAAAGAGGTCATAAACCCCCAGAAGCAAAAGAAAAAAATAAATAAATCTAAGACAAATGCATAATGTGCATCGCATACTAGCTCATTATGAAATACTTACCTTAGAATGAAGCCCTTCCAGGGGCGCCTACTCACCCCTGAGAGGGCTGACATCTTCCCCGGTCTTTCTTCCGGGTTCACTGGTCCTAACGCCGTGAGTGGACAGAGCTAAGACGACCTCACTCCGACACCCCCACGGACTCTGAAGATCTGGCACAGTAAATTAAGGAGATATTCACAGTACCTACAGGTAAACCTTATTTTAGGCTCACCTGTAGGTACAAGTGGTGTAACAAAGTTTACAATCACTTTAAGCTAAGTCCACACTGCTGTGATACAATTTTGAATCTTTCAGTGCAATTATGTAGGGTTACTTGGATGAAACTCTGATAAGGTTTTGTATATTCTATCGGGCCAAAAGTACGGAGACCTTTTCCAAAATTACGTTGTCACAGTGATGTGAACAAATATCATTGAAAACAATATGATTTCCTTTGTCATGCAATTCTGTGAGACATCTGAAATCACACTAGTGTGAAACAGACCCTAAAGAACATGGGTTATTGCAGGGATCCCCAAACTTCGACCCTCCAGGTGTTGCGGAACTACACATCACATGAGGCATTGTAAAACCTCACAGATATGACTAGGCGTGATGGGAATTGTTGTTCCTGAACAACTGGAGGGCCATAGTTTGAAGACCCCTGGAACTTTATTGTAACACACCACACACATTACATATGCTAAAACAATGTCGAACTGTAAAAAAATATTACTTTTTGAGCTAAACAAGATGACTCTGTACATGTTCTGGACCCACCTAAATACAATGTACGTATACATGTCTATATGCATTCATGCTGAAAAACCTGTTTTCTATGGACCTTTCTTGGAAATTGTTCATGTGATAAGTCACCAGGAATTTCCTTACCTAACTACTCAGCTTAGGACTTCATTGCAGAATGTAACACTTGTGTACAGCCAGTTTGTACACATATACTAGGGCCATTGTAGACAGGTGACAATTAGCCCACCAGTCTGACTTTGAAGAAAGCCAGAGTACCCAGATGAATCCATGTGAACTCAAGGAGGACATGCAAAGTTCACGCATAAGGTGTCCTGGCCAAGGTTCAAAACAAGGACTCCAGTGCTGCAAGGCACAAGTGCTAATCAAGAAGCCACTGTGCTGCTTCCTAAATACAATTAAATACAATACCATGCCATTATCATAAACAATCACAATTAATAACAAAAATTAGTCGCCCAGCTTATTTTAATACTTAACATTTCACAGTTTTGTCTTCTTCCAGCATTGATTATCTTTGCAGCTCTCTGTATTTGGTCATTTAACATTTCTGAGCTGTAAAGTAATCAAAGCTGGAAGACATCCCCCTACCAGGTGCTTTGATTGCAGATCTGACCTGAGATTAGGTAGCTATCAGCTCTTAGCAGTTGTCACTGAGTTCTGAATGGGAGGGTATCTACAATCAGGGCCACCAGTCCAAGTTAAATCATTTTCAATTGAGTCCTGCAGATGTTACCTAAGCTGGCCATATGATTTAAGGTGGATATAGGAATTCTCTCCACTGCGCTATTGTATTCGGACATTTTTTCCCCCTGCTGTAGCAAATTGGATCATGCTTTGCTTGGGTTTTTTCGCCTTCCTCTGGATTAACTGAAGGTATAGGATTGTGTATATGGGATTGTATGGTTGGGTTTTCTTTACTGAGTTTTTTGTTTTTTATTGGTTGAGCCGGATGGACTTGTGTTTTTTTTATCAACCTGACTAAATATGTAACTACGTAATGGGACTTCTCCACTGGTAGAATACTCTGATCAACACTGCAGCTGAATGGCTGCATGCACTGATGGAACACACATTTCCCAGCAGTCCTGTTTGAGAGGAGATGATCTCTTTAGGTCTACTCCCCTTGAATGGGAATGAAGTCCTGAACTGGCTGAATTTGGATCCATTTATGGCCAGCTTAAGGCTAGATTCATACACATGTGGAAGGGGAATACAAGCAAAAGAGAGGAACCCATAGGGAAAAGGCAGTTTTACAGATGCATTGGATGGCATTAATTATTAATGGTACTTTGCTTGGTACATCCCATTAAAAAAGACAAAAACAAAAAAAAAGTCAGGGTTTTTTTTTTTTTTTTTTTATGAAATCAATGGGCTACCTGCACAAAGAACAACACTCACAACAGTTGAACCCAGCCCAAAGATGTAAAGGTAATTAACTCAAGTACAGTATGGGGTTGATTTACTAAAACTGGAAAGTGCAAAACCTGGTACAGCTGTACCCAATCAGCTTCTAACTTCAGCTTGTTCAATTAAGCTTTGACAAAAAAAAAAAAAAAAAAAAAAAGTGGAAGCTGATTGGTTTCTATGTAGAGCTGCACCAAATTTTGCACTTTCCAGTTTTAGTAAATCAGCCCTATGTATCCACACTGTGTTTTTGACTTTACCTATCTTGAAATAGTACATTCATTACATGAGACCAAAAAGAGAGGCAGGAGGGCAAATAAGAAGAGTGGGACTGATTTACAAATTATGAACTCTCTCTCCAAAAGAGGGACCCTTGACAGCTATGAAATGCATTTTTTATCGTTTCAGCAATCTTAGGCTACTCTCTGTACATAGCACCTGTCAATGTTTAGTAATAAATCGAGTTTTCTAAAATGAGCATTACATAAGAACAGATAGGTCACAAGTGTTTGATCGTTGAGTTACAAGACAAGCGAGCTGCAGCCACCCCTTTCAATAAATGAACACAAAGGAAAAACACATTTTTTGGAAGTGATCTGCATTCGGTGATATTTGCATTGGGAGCTGCAAAGTAAATGATTAGCGCTTCCTGGTTCATGAATGGTGATAGTGAATCCAGCATGTGTTCCAGGAACAATACCTGAGCTCCTTCTACAACCCCTCCCATTACACTCATAGTCCCTTTAAACATTAACCTCTTCCACACTGGATCACCATGGCCGGAACGTTGTACTGCACTACACGTCCATTCAATCAGGGATCCAATTTTTAAAAAATAAACATTTAATAATAATAACATGTCAATGCCATTATTTAATTATTACATTGTTGTACATATTTAATCAGCATATTATTATTCATATTGAATTATGTAAAAAATCACACACGTTTAATTTAACAAAATCAATAGATAAAAGCAGATGGCCAGATACAAAAGGTGGTAAATTGTATGGGTGTAGATGTAAAAAAGCACTAAAAGTAAAAAAATAAGTAAAAAAGAAATCCTCTTGACTGTAAAAACAATACTTTTTAGGCAATAGACACTTCATCCCTGTTCTACACACTCTGATATTATTGATTCAACGATACATTGTAATTATTGCTCTTTTGTTTCCACATTGACACATTTGTAACACAGAAGTAACTACAACCTAAGCAACATAAAACGATACAAAGAGTAAAAATAAAGTTCTCACTTACCTAGTGTCAATCACCAGTATAGTTAGCTGGCTGGATTCTTCAAAAAGATATAGGAGAGGTGGACAATTGATATTATTGATTTATTTTATATATATATTTTTTTATATTTTTGCAGGGCTTCCAGGAGAACAACATGCAGTTTTCTGATCCAGTCCCTCCTCCAGGTTAGTGTTAAAAAAAAAAAAAAAAAAAAAAGAAAAATACACAAAATAATCATGACCTAGTCACAGGGATTTCTTTATACATGGAAGTCTGAAAGCTCACAGCTCAACTTAAGATCCACTTAATAATTATTCCAACCAATCAGATCTAAATGCTAGAAGGAATGCAGATGAGGACAACAGGATAACCATGTAAGGTTTTTTTTTTTTTTTTTTAGTGTCTGAATGTGACACATTTTGCTAGTCTAAATAAGAGGTGTTTGGAGGGTTTTAAACCTCACATCCTTACTTGAATTTAGGAGCAGAATGTCTTTGTTGGGACACAAAGGAGATCTGATCAAGTTGCCTTTTATGGACTGAATTGTATTTTAGGCTCAGATGTTCTTTTTACAATTTTCTAACGAATAAACTGGGAGTTTTCTTTTATGAAACAAAATAAAAAAAAAAAATCACATGGGGAATAATGTCATTTGAAAAAAGAAATGCATGTGCTTATTTTAGCCACTATTATACTTGTTTTTTAATCGATTAAAGGTATAGCTAAATTGTCAGCTGTCATAGTTGTCATAAACTATGCTTCTGATTCCATCACTTCTTTAGAATTCGAATTTTCTGACTTGTTCAGATGTTTTAACAACACCCTGGAATTGATTTGGTGTGAACAATATAAGTCATACTAATCGATTTTAAATAATTTGTATTATGAACTTTATACTGTAGACTACTCATCTACCTCAAGACATGTCGCATGTTTTCTAAAATATTCATACATTGTAGCCACTGACACATAAGCAGGTATTTTACGATGTATTTTCTAAGGAAGACAACTCAGGTCTTCTTATGTCCCAAAAATAAAAAAACGAGTGTATTTCCCATGGCATTAAAAATGTTCCTGCATGCTGGAGAATTTCCATTTAAATAGCATGCTCTATACTGGTCATAAGAATTCATTTTTAGCAATATATCATTACTGTTTGTCTTTTTGTTTAAACACATCCACTCTGCAAGGTAATATATTTATAATGGTCCCCAACTCGTGTAACTTTGAGTTCACCAGATGGTGGGTCGGGTTCCAGTATATGACTACACACCTTAGTTGGGTGCCTTTGTCCCTTTACAATGCATGATTATCACATACAATACCAGAACTGGTGACATTAAAATAAAGGGCATGCCATATACCACCAGCTCATAACTGTAATAGTTATCCTGATTCCTGAATACAGTTTTAGTGAAATAGCACCTGCACTATATCTATAGGACAAAGAACAAGTCCCTTTAAAATATCCCACTGCTTTTAGCTTTAGCAAGGGTGTCCCAAAGCAATGATGATGACATCATAATGGAAACAAAGACTTGTATTATATAGTTAATTTCAGCAATTCTAATGACATGATCAAACGATGAAACCTTTTGTTGAAAGCAAACAAGATTATGCAAAATAGTCATTTGTTTGACATGCAAATCTTTTTCATTGTATACATAAAACTAACCATGGTCTTGTGTCTTAATCCTAGCATGTTATAGTGCATGTGCACCTATTGTGCCTGCAGCCCAATACCCGCAGACCACACCAATGCCCTGCTATGGAGTTCAGGAACCCAGCGCAAGCTTACTGGATCAGCTGACTCTGGACCATTACCATCAACCTAACACCATTGTGGACAACAGCTTCTGTGACTTCCAGAATGTCTTTCCAACTTTCTCAGAAGGATCCATCCAGCCATTTCCCATCTTTCATGAGAACATGGTAAAACTGTTTTTCTGTTATCTGTATTGGTGGTGGTGCAGATATGAACAGTCACTGAGTCTGCATGAGCATAGTCTATATGATCAAATTCCAATCTATGCACCAAGTATGGACTCTCTGATCTTGGTATAGGTAGTAGAATGGGTAAAAGACAGTGAATAAAATGCTACTATAGGGAAAGTCCTATCATTTCTATAAACAGCCTAGAACACAAGGCTTTACAATAAAAAAAAAGCAATGTGAATATGTAAGAGAGCTGTCTAAAAATGTATTCTATCTCTTATTATTGTCATTGCTGAGTAATCAATGATAGAAAGCCAAAGTTTTTAAGACTTCTATTTAGGTATCTGACATTAAAGCAAACTATTTTACAGAGTTAAAAGGACATAGCACTGTATCCAGAGCTTGCAGTAGAAGTAAACTCTCACAAAAGACTACAGAGTTTTGTAGAGAAATGTATGTAAAATAGGACAGCAATTTTTGTTTAGTAAAAAAAAACGTTTTTGCCCTAATCTTTCTTGTTTTCTCTATATGCTATACATGTCCTGACTTTGTATAGGAGTACACTCTCTACCAGTGGCTGAACAATACAGTTCTATTGGGGTGACTACAGCAGAATGAGCCAGCACACCCTGGGGATGATTTACCAAAACTGGGGAGTGCAAAGTCTGGTGCAGTTCACATTCTCCACCAGTGGCTGAACAATATAGTTCTACTAGGGTGGCTATAGCAGAATGAGCCAGCACACCCTGGGGGTGATTTACCAAAACTGGAGAGGTAAACTGGAGAGTGCAAAATCTGGTGCAGTTCACACTCTCCAGCAATGGCTGAACAATACAGTTCTACTGGGGTGACTACAGCAGAATGAGCCAGCACACCCTGGGGATGATTTACCAAAACTGGGGAGTGTAAAGTCTGGTGCAGTTCACATTCTCCACCAGTGGCTGAACAATATAGCTCTACTAGGGTGGCTATAGCAGAATGAGCCTGCACACCCTGGGAATGATTTACCAAAACTGGAGAGGTAAACAGGAGAGTGCAAAATCTGGTGCAGTTCACACTCTCCAGCAATGGCTGAACAATACAGTTCTACTGGGGTGTCTATAGCAGAATGAGCCAGCACACCCTGGGACTGATTTACCAAAACTGGGGAGTGCAAAATCTGGTGAAGTTCTGCATAGGAACCAATCAGCTTCCAGTTTTTTCTTGTTTTTTTTTTTTTTTTTTTTTTGTCAAAGCTTAACTGAACAAGCTGAAGTTAGAAGCTTATTGGCTACCATGCACAGCAGCACCAGATTTTGCCCTCTCCAGTTTCGCCCCTGTGTGTTGGTGCAACAACTTGTAGTTAAACTCATGAGTGAGACAGAAAAGGTGACAACGCAGCAGCTAAACTGCATAAGTGTTCACACCCTAGGAATGGAAGTGTCTATAGTTACACCTTCCTGGTATGATTTAACTAAAGCAGCTCAGGCAAAAAAAGTAATATACTTTAGGCATTAAAGGAACATGAGCAACAACATATTTGGCTTAAGTTTGAGTTTTGTTACACTATGATGGAGATTTAAAAAAAAAAACTGGTGCAAACAAAATCTGGTGCAGCTGTGTAAAGTAACCAATCAGCTTCCAGGTTTTATTGGCAACGCTTAACTGAACAAGCTGAAGCTAGCAGCTGATTGGTTACAAGGCACAACTGCACCAGATTCTTTTTGCACCAGTTTTAGTAAATCTCTGCCTACCCCTATATGTTACCTGCTGTATGTCTGGGATAGACTACATTGATTTCTCTACAAACTAATAAAATAACTATACCCTTCTGTATGCTGATACCAACCTCAGTCCTACTGGTTGCTCTGGATAACTTTGTTCTGTAAACTGTTAAAAATCCTCTCTTAAAAGAACTGGTTGATGCATAGGGAAATATAATTGCAGTGTAAATATAACACTTACCCGACCTCCATTATACTGACAGGCCATCATAAGTCCAATGTAAAACACATTTATTGGAGGTCTTGCCATCAGGGCTGGGACAAAGGGTGGGCTGGTGCCTTGGGCACAATGGTTTACTCTAGGGATGGGGGCATCTTTCTGTTACAAGGCTGACAGGAGTAGTGACAGCGGCAGTGATTTTAACAAGCGAGTGACTGCTGGGAATAGGATCCCCTAAGCTTACACATTGTAAGCAGTGGAAAAAGGGCACATTTTGGCATCTTTTCCCTAGCCACTGGATGACCTTGTCCCAGCAATGTTTGCCATGATTGAGTGTCCATAGATCATATAGGACTGTCAGGAGAGATTCAGGCCAACAGGTCTCCAAAGGTTTTTTTTTTTTATCTGAAAGATTTGAAAGGTTTATCTGAAACTTATGTTGACTTGACTTTTACAATGGGGTTTATTTACTATACACAAATACTGTGCATTTTTGCAAGTGCTGTTGCTCCAGAGCTTAGTAAACATGGTAAAGCTTCACTTTACAAAGAAAACCCAATTATAATATAAATATAAAAGAAGCATTTTTGATTGTATATGATTGGATGATGGAAGTTAGCAGAGCTTCCCCTCATTTACTAAGCTCTGGAGCAACTGCACTTGCAGAGATAACAGTCTATTTGCCTTCAGTAAAGCAATCCCATTGTGCATTTCATGTGCAGAATTGTGAGTACTCCCTCTAGTGGTTAGATTTGTACTAGCCAGTGCAGTCAACAACTGCTGAGAAAAAGCAAAATTCAGCACAAACATAATCAATATAGGCAGTGTATAGTGTCCCTTGGGGGAGATTTTCTAAAACCAGTGTACACAGAATCTGGTGCAGCTGACCAATGAGCTTCTAACTACAGCTTGTTCAATTAAGCTTTGACAATAAAACCTGGAAGCTTTTGGAAAAAAAAAACAAAACCTGGAAGCTGATTGGTTACTATGCACAGCTGCAAAGGATTCGGTGTGCACCAGTTTTAGTAAACCCCCCCCCCCCCCCCCCTTAGTCTTGGGTTATGATTTATGGACCTTCACTGACATATAGGGAGCAGTAAAGCTTTGTCACTGTGGCATAACCAAAACTGGATATCATTTACAAAGACTTAAATATTTTGAGTCAGAATACTCTTCGTTAGGATTTGTATTTAATATTTTAATATTTGCAAAGGCATCTATGCACTGATTATTTTCCTAATGTTAAGATAACATTGCTAATAATAGTAAATTAATATTATTATTTTCATTATTATTGTTTTATTATTATTATTATTATTATTATTATTATTATTATTATTATTATTATGATAATGATGAAGATTATTGTTATTATTATTATTATTGTTATTATTATTATTATTATTATTATTATTATTATTATGATAATGATGAAGATTATTGTTATTATTATTATTATTATTATTATTATTATTAATAATAATAATAATAATAATAATAATAAATATTATTAGATATTTATAGCTTTAGGATGACAACAATTGGAACAATCATTTTGATGAGTCTTTCAACCTTTGGAAAATGTAATCCACTCAAGTTTTCCTTTCTTTCTGCAAAATACAATTTTGGTATCACTTAATATATATATATATATATATATATATATATATATATATATATATATATATATATATATATATATATATATATATATATATATATATATATATATAATAAAATGAAATTAGCACCAAATGAGAAATGTAGGATAAAATAACTCCTCAGAACACAACCATCTACAAATGTTGCAAATATCAAGTCTTATTTTTGCCATGTAGGCCATATATGGTTGCCCAACATGCACTCACCCCAAATGTTGTTTCCATTGTTGTCTGTTCTGTGGATGCAGCAATCATGTTCTAGTCTCCAGGAGGAAATGGTAAACTATATTGCTTGCCGTAGATAAGCAATCTTTTATTGGGTGCATTTAAAAAACAAATATTTTGGAGTTCCTCAGTTAATCTAGTGTTTTGCATGATAACTAAAGTGATGTAATCCCTTTAACTCTTTTATTTGCAAGATTATGTATATAGAGTGATGTAAGCCAGTTGTAGTGGATGGAAATACTAGCAGTAAAACAATTTCAATAGCGTTGGCCTCTAAATGATTGGCATTTTCCATACTTCTGGAAGATTCATGCAGCCAAAGCAACGCTTTTTGTCATTTATGATCATGCCTATATTTGCTACTCTTTGAAGAAAAGCTTACTATATTCAAATGCTGCAATCTTTGTTGATTGATCAATATAACAATTGATAGAAATTGAGTTTAGGTCCGGCTTTAGTCAAGGTTCCCATTGTCCATTCTGCTACTTTTTAGTGCTACCCCATACATCCAGTATAACCAAAAGACAAATAAGATAGTTGGGCCAATAGGATAAGGTTTTCCTGTAGCAGGGAGGACTGTGTGACAATTCCTATGTATCTATTTTACCTTTAGGCCTCTTGCACACTGCAGCTTAAAAATGCTCAGTACAGCTTTTTTTTTCTGAGCTAAAATAGAGCCCATTCCTTCTTAATGTGCTTATGCACCAGTGTTAATTTTGGCAGCAAATTTCAATTTAGTTTTAGTCTTAGTCTTAGGACTAAAATGGCATTTGAGTTTTAGTTCCATTTTAGTCTTCTGCAAGTGTTTTAGTTTTAGTCGTATTTAGTCGACTAAAACTCCAGTACATTTTAGTCGACTAAAACTCATTTTAGTCATCTATAATGGAATGGGTGTAGTTCAATTGTAATTTGTAATGCATTATTTAAGCATTTCTCTACCATTTCCAAACTCATTATATACTACTGCTGGTCCTGGAGTGAAAAATCTAATATGTTATTATTTATGGTATTATGCTTTGAGCATGCACCAATTTTGGCAGCAAATTTTGATTTTGTTTTAGTTATAGTCTTTTGACTAAAATGTCATTTTAGTTTTAGTCGTATTTTAGTCATCTGAATTGTTTTAGTTTTAGTCGTATTTTAGGCGACTAAAAATGTGTTAATTTAGTCGACGAAAACGTTTTAGTCAGATTTAGTCGATGAAATTAACACTGCTATGCACACATCCGCATAAATGAGTGCCGCGTTTTCTTCAGTAAGAACAAAATAGAAAAATCTGCATTTTTGGTCAGTAATTTGCGCCTGATGCGTGCAAATACGCGCAAATACTTGCGAACGCGCTCAAATGACCCAAAATGCCAATTGAATATCAAGAACGCTAGAATAAATTTACGCGCAATTATGCGCATTTACGCGCATTTGCGCAAGCACATTAGCGTGAAAATGTGCGAAAATGCGCGCATTACAATTACGCCAGAAAACGTAGATGCTCTAACAGGAGTATCGTGTGTAAGCTGCCTTACAGTCTCTTTGTTCATTTCCCTAATATACAATAACTTTTTTTGGGGGGAGTGCAAGAGAAGGGGTGATTGTTGGGGGAAAAGAAAACCTATTATCCAGGAGCACAAATGGTCAAGTCAATGGTTTTCAATTGAAAAGGCAATTTAACCACTTAACGACCAGCCACGTTGATCTACTTTGGCTGACTTTGTGTGGTTATACCGGGATGATGCCTCTAGCTAGAGGCATCATCCCAGTGGCGGAGCCAGAGGGTTAGCTGGGGTGTCAATTGACACCCCAGAAAAAGTCCCTGCCACCCCTGTTGCCACCCCGATCCAGGCTGGCAGCGGAGGAATCACAGGCAGTGGTGGGATGGGATCAGCCGGTTCGCAGAACCGGCTGATCCCTCTAAGCTGGCGGCCAGGGTCAGGGAGCAGCAGAACAGTGCGTCCCGAAGCCGAGCCCGCCCATTCTGTGACAATAGCGAATGAAAATTCGCTATTGTCACATGGATCCTCCTCCGGCCAATCAGGGAGCGGGTCCTCCCGCTTCCTGATTGGCCGAATGGCAAATGCCGTGCCATTGGTCGAGGAGGCGCCGGCGGGAGGACTGAGAAGATGCAGGGAGCCGCGGACCGATGATAAGCTGCAGTGATGACCGTCCGTCCGTGAGGTAAGTAAGCCGGTCTCATGGGGGGGGGGACGACGCTGGCACTCTGCAATGATTGCGGGCAAATGCTGTGGCACTCTGCAATAATCATTGGGGGCATTGCTGTGGCACTCTGCAATAATCATTGGGGGCATTGCTGTGGCACTCTGCAATAATCATTGGGGGCATTGCTGTGGCACTCTGCAATAATCATTGGGGGCAAGGCTGTCTCACTCTGCAATAATCATTGGGGGCATTTCTGTGGCACTCTGCAATAATCATTGGGGGCATTGCTGTCTCACTCTGCAATAATCATTGGGGGCATTGCTGTCTCACTCTGCAATAATCATTGGGGGCAAGGCTGTGGCACTCTGCAATAATCATTGGGGGCATTTCTGTGGCACTCTGCAATAATCATTGGGGGCATTGCTGTGGCACTCTGCAATAATCATTGGGGCCATTGCTGTGGCACTCTGCAATAATCATTGGGGGCAAGGCTGTGGCACTCTGCAATAATCATTGGGGGCATTGCTGTGGCACTCTGCAATAATCATTGGGGGCATTGCTGTCTCACTCTGCAATAATCATTGGGGGCATTGCTGTGGCACTCTGCAATAATCATTGGGGGCATTGCTGTCTCACTCTGCAATAATCATTGGGGGCAAGGCTGTGGCACTCTGCAATAATCATTGGGGGCAAGGCTGTGGCACTCTGCAATAATCATTGGGGGCATTGCTGTGGCACTCTGCAATAATCATTGGGGGCATTGCTGTCTCACTCTGCAATAATCATTGGGGGCATTGCTGTCTCACTCTGCAATAATCATTGGGGGCAAGGCTGTGGCACTCTGCAATAATCATTGGGGGCAAGGCTGTGGCACTCTGCAATAATCATTGGGGGCAAGGCTGTGGCACTCTGCAATAATCATTGGGGGCATTGCTGTCTCACTCTGCAATAATCATTGGGGGCATTGCTGTCTCACTCTGCAATAATCATTGGGGGCATTGCTGTGGCACTCTGCAATAATCATTGGGGGCATTGCTGTGGCACTCTGCAATAATCATTGGGGGCATTGCTGTCTCACTCTGCAATAATCATTGGGGGCATTGCTGTGGCACTCTGCAATAATCATTGGGGGCATTGCTGTCTCACTCTGCAATAATCATTGGGGGCAAGGCTGTGACACTCTGCAATAATCATTGGGGGCATTGCTGTCTCACTCTGCAATAATCATTGGGGGCAAGGCTGTGGCACTCTGCAATAATCATTGGGGGCAAGGCTGTGGCACTCTGCAATAATCATTGGGGGCAAGGCTGTGGCACTCTGCAATAATCATTGGGGGCAAGGCTGTGGCACTCTGCAATAGTCATTGGGGGCATTGCTGTCTCACTCTGCAATAATCATTGGGGGCAAGGCTGTCTCACTCTGCAATAATCATTGGGGGCATTGCTGTCTCACTCTGCAATAATCATTGGGGGCAAGGCTGTGGCACTCTGCAATAATCATTGGGGGCATTTCTGTGGCACTCTGCAATAATCATTGGGGGCATTGCTGTGGCACTCTGCAATAATCATTGGGGGCATTGCTGTGGCACTCTGCAATAATCATTGGGGGCATTGCTGTGGCACTCTGCAATAATCATTGGGGGCATTGCTGTCTCACTCTGCAATAATCATTGGGGGCATTGCTGTGGCACTCTGCAATAATCATTGGGGGCAAACCTGTATCCTGTCTGTATCCTCTGATCACCACCACCTGTATCCTGTCTTTACTAGTAATGGCAGCGATCATTAGAGGGACTGCGACATTGCGGTGGACGAATCTGACACTAAATTACACTTTGTATATTGACCCCCCAAAATAATACCTAGCCACCCCTTTGCCACCCCTGTTTTAAAAGTCTAGCTCCGCCACTGCATCATCCCGGTACCGTTGTTTAGAGCTGACGGTTGGCTTTCCGTCGGTAATGACCGATGTGGCTCGGGAGCCGCTCGATCGTTACCCGGGGGGCGGGAGGGGACACCCCCCCTCCCGCCGCCTTCCGTGGCTTTGCTCGGGGCTCCCGTCCCACCGGGAGCCCCGAGCACCCAGCTGGCACGTCCGCCAGCTGGATGGAGTCCTGATGAATGCCGGAAACGGCATCGATCGGGTCTCCGATGACGTAACCCGGAGGTGGCGTCCATGACGTCACTTCCGGGTTACTGTGCTGCAAAAGGCGGCAGATTTGAAAAACGGCTGTATGCAAAAATGCCGTTTTCGGCGTTTTGCATACAGGGAAGTGTAGTGGAGGGGTCGAGGGTCTTTTAGACCCTCGATCCCTCCATAAAGTGTACCTATCACTACATATTGGTGTCACAAGGGATGTTTACATTGCTTGTGACAGCAATAAAAGTGATCAGATTTTTTTTTTTTTTTAAAAAAACCTGTAATAAAGTTAAAAAAAAAAGAAAAAATAAATAGGAAAAAAAAAAAAAAATTTAGCCGCCCCCATCACCGTTAGCTCGCGCACAAAAAAAAACGTATACGCAAGTCGAGCTGCGAATGAAATCGCTGTTCAAACCACACATGTGAGATATCGCCGCGATTGCCAGAGCGTGGGCAATAATTTAAAAAAAAGAGCCACACTCTAATTCTAAACTGGTAACCGTTAAATAAATTTAAAGCGTCGCAGATTGAGATCTCTATTGACCGTAGTTTGTCGCCATCCCACGGGGGGGGGGGGGCGCAATTTTAACCCGTAACATGTTGGGTATCTATTTACTCGGCGTGACATCATCTTTCACAATGTACAAAAAAAAAATGGGCTAACTTTACTGTTTAGTATTTTTTAAATGCAGTGAAATGTGATTTTTCAATTTTTTTTTTGCGCAAATACCGCGTGACAAAAAATTTAGCAATGACCGACATTTTATTCTCCAGAGTCTTTGCTAAAAAATATATACATAATGTTTGGGGGTTCTAAGTAGTTTTCTAGGAAAAAATACTGATTTTAACTTGCAAACAAAAAGTGTCCGAAATAGGGCTGGGGGTAAAGTGGTTAAAGGGAATATGATTAACTTTATGGTAATTAAGTATATTAAATATATATATATATATCTGTTTTTCTGTTGCAGACACCACAATCACCCTCGGAATCTTCAGATAGGTCAAACTCCTTTGAATACTCTCCAAGTTGTCAAGGTGTAGAGTATATTCCACAGAGCTACAGCTCCCCTTCTCTTCCTGACACCAGTAGCTGTGCATACGCTGGATTGGACCAACACGTCTACCAGCACCAGAACAATTCCAGCTTCTGTTACTGTACATTTTGCTGCTCCATGGACTTTCAAGGATTAACGAAAGAGCAGGATTCTTTTTCCTACACTAACATGGACTATATGGGATATTTGACATCTTCTGAGGACATCTTTACAAAGGACCTGAGCAGTTATGACATGTGTTACATTTAACAAGTATTCACATTTTCCTAAGATGAAACAGCTTCACAGTAGCCAGGCAATGCACTGATTAAAATATAAAGCCATATACTTAAAACAAAACAAAAAAAATATATATATATTTTTTGAGGACTTACGATAAGTAAGTGGCTGCCTAACCTTATATTTTGTCTTCTTTATGAAAACAGACATATAGATTCAAGAAAAACTGAATAAGTGATAAATGAATAAGTGAACATAAGATCCTATGTTCATTGTAGTATAGTAAACACATATAAAAAAAAAAATATATAATTGTTCTGAAACAATGCCAAAAGATAAAACCCAGCCACCAACTTTACCATTTTCACCATTATTGGTAATAGTTTTAAAATATATGTCAAAAAGCATCTTTGAGGACAGGTGTATATTGTTTTATCTCATTGTAGCAGCTTTCTCCAGCTGTAAGTATTTGATTTAATGATTTTATCTGCAGTAAACTGAAGAGGCATAAGGCAATTAATTAAAAGAATGAAGGCAGTGTATGATCGATAAAATATATACCGTACATTTAAAAATGATAATTATCTTTTTTAGTTTAACACTAACTTTGTGTAGAGGAGGGTTGCTCATTCCAAGCAAATTGTCCATTGGAATGATAATCTCTTCATTTATGAGGCTGTAATGATCTCAGGGGATGATAATTAGATGCTAATATTGCAGACTCAAGGAATTTGTGAGGATGAACATTTTGGCCAAGTGCCTTGACTGAGCAGAGATAAGCCATTGTCTGTGGAAGGTTATGGGAAACTTGCTCTGCAGGTATTGGAACACTATTGGCGCTTTTCCACTGCATAGAACTGTACCGGCTCGGCACGCTTTTGTGCTTTTCCACTGCGGTACCGCATGGTATAGGGTCGGAACGGTTCGGTACGGTACGGTATAGGTTTGCTTTTCCACTGCATGGAACCGAACGGTACGGTACGGTATGGCTCTGAAAAAACAGTACCTACTCGATTGTGGTGCCAACAGGTACCAAACTGGTACCATATCCCACAATCCTTTGCATGCAGTCACTACTAGCCACTGATTGGTCAGAGAATCACACCCACCCCGTTGTTATCCCACCCACTTAACTTTAGTACTACTTTAGTGGAAAAGCAAACCTATACCGTACCGTACCGAACTGTTCCGACACTATACCATTCGGTACCGCAGTGGAAAAGCAAACCGGGCCAAGCAGGGCCGAGTAGAGCCGAGCCGGTACTAGCCGGTACTTGCAGTGGAAAAGTGCCATATATGAACATGTTGGATGTGATATGCATTTTCAGAAATCTTCTCATTCATGTACATAACTGTTAGGATCACCTAGTTTCCCAGAAAACTGATAACCCTTATCATCCTAGAATGCTCTGTATGTTCGTGAGTGGGCAAGATAGACTTCTGTGAAGGTTGTGGCTTTCAGAAATGAGAGTGGATACATGGAAAATCACAACATACTATAGTCTAGGCCAGGTTTTCTCAACCAGGGTTCCTCATGAGTTTGCTAGGGGTTCCTTGAGCAATGGAAAATTTCTGCCTCTCCGATATGGTCCCATTGACACCATTGTTCCTTTTAGCTATCTGTAAGGAAGTAATTCTTCCCAATGATGCCAAGAGTAATGGCCGGAATACACGATAAGAAAATCGGCCAAAAATTTCCATTCAGCGAACGATCGGCCGATATTCTACTCGTTAATGCCCAGCCATCAATAAGCGATATCGATATTGTGAACGGAAAATACAGTTTGAAACAAGGAAAAATTCTGTCGTCTCGTTTGCGAATGAACGATATTCTATACATTGGTGTTAAGGTCGTTCATTTGAAATCTGTAGAACATCTTCACGCTGAACACTGTGTCGATGGTCGGCGGTCAACGGTCGGGCGATATTCGCCCCGTGTATGTTGGCAACGTTTTCGACCAATGAACACTTTTTCATAAGTCGTGGTCCAATGATCGGGCGATATTCTACTCGTGTATTCCGGCCATTAGGAGCAAGCTTCCCACTGACTTTCACACTAATGTGTCATGAGTTGTAGATTTTTAATTTTTAGCAGGGGTTCAGAAATTTATTACAAGGGTTCCTCTGTGTTGAAAAGGTTGAGAAAGGCTGGTCTAGGCCATCCACCTGAACAACTTGAATGATTAAACAAGTGGCTACTGGATCAAATGTATTATTAAGGATCAAACAAACCTAGGCAGCAACCCCCTTATAATTATAGGAGAAAAAACTGCTAAGGGAAAAAATATGAGAAGCTTACTTTAATACAAATTTCAGTATATACATTTTTTTAAACACCAGTATAGTCTAGCTCAGTATTATTTACTTGAATAATGAATATCTTCCAACACATAGAGCTAACCTGATTTCTGCATAAAGGTAAGCCTAGCTAGATTTGATCATGGGTTCTCTGTAATTCTCAAGGGAAGGTTTACTATTATTACAATCAATCACAGTGTTCATATGTATAATGACCACACAGATCTAGCCTACTGCTCTTTAACCACTTGCCGACCGCCGCAAGTACATATACTGCGGCGGTCAGCCCCTCACAGGCAAAGTGACGTATGGGTACGTAACTAGCCTGTGAGGCTCTGGGGAGCAAGCGCGCGCCGCCGGAGGCGCGCTCCCACTCCAGCGCGGTCACGGACCCCCCGCGCGTGTGACCGGCAGACCCGATGTCCGCCAGTCACTCGCGATCGTCGGGTGGAGAGAGCTCAAGCCACAGCCAATCACAGTTTGAATCACGCCCCTAGGGACACACACTACCCCTCCCTCTCAAAAAAAGTGAACCCCTTCACTACCAGTGTCATTTTACAGTAACAGTGCATATGTATAGCACTGATTACTGTAGAAATGTCACAGGTAACCCCAAAAGTGTCAAAAATGTCAGTCAAGGGTCCGATCTGTCCGCCCCAATGTCGCAGTCCCGCAAAAAAAAAATCGCAGATCACCGCCATTACGCGTTAAAAAAAAAAACAACAAAAATGACAAAAGTAAATGCGATAACTTTTGCGCAAACCAATCAAAATACGCTTTTTGCAATTTTTTTTTACCAAACATATGTAGCAAAAAACAAATTGGCCGAAAATGTTAAAAAATTTAGATTTTTAAATTTTTTTGGGGGAATTTCATATAAAAAAATTTGAAAAATATTGTTATTTTTGCAAAATTGACGCTCTTTTTTTGTTTATAGCGCATGATCAAAAAATCGCACAGGTAATCAAATACCACCAAAAGAAAGCTCTGATTGTGGAAAAAAAAGGACGTCAAATTAGTTTAGGTACAGCGTCGCACGACCGCGCAATTGTCCGTTAAAGTCACGCAGTGCCGAATCGCAAAATACCCCCTGGTCAGGAAGGGGGTAAAATCTTCGGGGCTTAAGTGGTTAAAAAAATGATAAAATATCCATCCACCTACCATTTTTTTAAGCCTACCTGAACCTAATATAAAAAGGAGTATCCCCAGGCTTGGCTTTCTTTATAGCACATTTGTAGTATTTTATGGACTAAATTTGTTTATTGATCATAAACACTGACAAATGCAGTAGTGGTTTTCTGAACTGTGTGGATTAAAAATTGTTATTAAAATACACATGGATTGCATTTCTAAATTGACTCAACTAAATGACGGTAAGAACATCTCCCAGTAGATATAGGTACATATACATATGCAAAACTGCATACTACATCAGTCAAATCGCTGCATAAATTATGGGTATAAAATAAAAAACCCGCAAGCTTTGTATGTTTACATTACTATACCACTGTAATTATTATAAAACAAACATGGCAACAAAATATATACCTACCTTATAGTAAAGCCATGAACTATATACTCCTTTCCCTTGGGAATAAATGTTTCTTAATGCCCATATTTGATATTTATAGCAGAAAATAGGCACTACATATATTTTTCTTTTAAATACGTTCAAAGAAATCTATTTTACACTCTCTGAACAGGTTCACACAGTGTATCTGTCAAAGCCAAAGCTTCTCAAACAAAATTCTTTAAATTCCAAGATTGTCACTACTTGAAAGAGTTTTTTTTTTTTTTTTTTTGATAGAAGGCCATTTCAAGGTGTGGATGTGGCTAAGTTATGAACAAGAATATATTGCTTTAAACAAGGGAAAGCTGTTTTATAGAACTTTGTAAATAAAAACCAATTAACACACTAAAAACTGAACTTCAGGCAGATATAAAACACCAAATATACACTTATGCTTTAATTAAAAATATATGCATCCAATTGTTTTAAATTCCTAAGGTTGTCTATGTAGCAGTCAGCCTGGGGGAGAGATGGCCAACATGAGGAGCTTATTAGTGTTGGCCATCTCTCCCCCAGGCTGACTGCTACATAGTGAGGGTGCCAGACCTGGCTATTCTGTCCGGAAGAATTAGGGTCTATTCACACTAGCGCGACAAGTCGCGGTCGGTCGCCTGCCATTGATTAGCACAGGACCCGTTCTAATAGGAGCGAAACAAGTCGCTCCGACTTAGAAAAAGGGTCCTGTACTACTTTGGGGCGACCTGGAGGCGACTTGCATTGACTTCAATTATATGAAGTCCGTGCATGTCGCGCCGAGGTCGCGGTGCACTTCACAGGTCACCCCAGCAAGTCGTGTCGCCCCTGTCTGAATGGGCTCTTAGCTGGATGACAAAATTGTCTTGAATACCAATTGCTTTTTTTAAGTATAATAGTGTTTAAATGCATATTTAAACTTTGTATTTATCTGTTTGCCTGGAGTTCAGCTGAAAACTGAACCAAATTATTAAAAAAATATATATTTTCCTTTTTCTGTTAAAATTGAGGACAGTAATTGATTGTTTTGCACCTACAAAAACTGCCTCTTTCTTCTTTTTTTTTACTATTTTTATACCCTTTGTTTTTTATATGTAATTTCCTGTCTCGGTTGTGATGGTCAAATTTTTATGTTGAACAATGAACAAAACTAAAAAAACTGCCATTTTGTAAGAAATAAATATATTTTTTAAAATAACCTTCCTTGTGATTTGTTTTCCTTACAACTGTGTTTTATTTGATAAGTGATTATAAGAGGTTATAATGTGGGTGAACTGGAAGGGTGGTATCCTGTCTACTGTAATTTTTCATGATTAGGCATTTTGTGCCTTTTATAGGTTTTGTGCCTCAGGTGACTATGGCATAATGTAGAGGTCTGTCTCTTTCAGTTTCTTGATAATAGGAGGTAGAAGGTCACAGTGGCTGCCACACCCCCTAGTTTGCATAATGATCTAATCATGGAAAGATTTATTTTTAAATAACTGATAATATGACTACAATTTTTGAACTACTTAAAGTTAAAAAAATGTTAATTATATTATCATATATTTAAAAATCAATTGTCCTATGTGTGTGGCTGTGCACTGTGCGGGGCGCTGCACTAAAAGGTTTCTATTAGTTTCGTCATATTTTTTACAAGCACGTGATTAGAGCCTGAGACTCTAATTGGCTTGTTTTATGTTGTCCTCGGGGCGCAGAGCACTGCGCCGTGAACCCTCCCACTTTGTGATTTTAGCGAATCAATATTTTCCATTGGTTTCCAGCTTCTCGTCCAGGCCAATCAGGACAGAAACCAGAAATAAGACCAGGTAAACACGAAAAATCGGCTGTGCTGGGTATCAAGGGAACCGTGACCGCTGGAGGGCTCAGATCATAGGGTGAGTGCAGACCTGGAGGAGCACCAGCCGTCACTGAGTTTCCAAAAGAAAAAGTTAATAATGCACATACAAAGAGAACAAACAAATATCTTAGTCCAGGGACGCTGATAAGGGGGTACGCTGATAAGGGGGTACCTCCGGTTCTTTTGTAGGGGGCCAGGGAGATTTAAAGACTAGTACACATGGACCGAATGTCGGACGGCATCGGACGGTTTTAATAGAAATTGGTTGACTAGTTGACTAGTTTAATTACTGCCTGCCTCCTTCAGCTGGTATGTGCTGGGGAGAGGGTAGACTGTAAGTGATAGATCAGCAGTAGGCTGGCAGCCATCAGCAGAGACAAAGCACGCTGAGAGTCCATCCAGGCTGCAGAGACTTATTTTTTAATAAAAGGTACAGTAAGACACACAAAGTGAAAACATTACCCATGCCATGCCCATGGTGATGAATGATACAACAAATATGTGAATGTGATCATCATCATTATCACCATGATAATTACACAGTTCAGGCACATGAAGGGGGGGGGGGGTGAAATTATAAAAATCATGTGGCTCATTTGTGCATTTTTACTGCCCCAACTTCGCCCTCTTATACTGCAAAGGTAGCAGAGGGGGTATAATATATGCTCCAAAACGATATGGTGATGCCACCTTTCTCCTGCGCTTAGAATCCAAGCTCCCTGACCACACTTCCCACGGGACTCACATATGGCGTCTCGGATGGCTAGAGTCTTGCTGCCCTAAAGGACTGGGGTAGTCCAACAGTACTACAAACATAAGAAAACAAAGAAGGGCGCACCGACCTAGCGCATTATCCTCAATAGTATGGTTAGAGTGGCTCTGAGGAAGAGGCTAGGCCTCGAAACGCGTCAGCCGTGATCTCAACAGGACTATGGACATGGACTATTCCTGACACTCAAGCGATTGAGTCTGATATGATCTATTTTAACTTCTGTTTGTGAGTAGCCATTTTTATGATTTATTAATAAAGCCATACTATTGAGGATAATGCGCTAGGCCGGTGCACCCTTCTTTGTTTTTTTGGGGGATAATATATGCTTTGACCATGATGCTTTTTGCGCAGCAAAAATTAACCCCGCTGTCGTGTTCAGCGACCGCCCTCTACTGTTCCTGCACTGTCCCATTCCATCAGGAAGCCCAAAACCTCTGTAAGCATTTGTGTTTGCAAAACACAGAGGAGAAGGAGGAACATCCATTTCTTCCTCTCCTCTGTGATGAATGAAGATGGAATCTATAAGAATTTTGTCACTTTCCTGGGTACCACAAGGAAAGCCGCTGATCAAACCAATCTGTGTTTGATCACTTGCCTTGGAGAGCAGAGAAAGGATCAGGGGTCTATTAGAACCCTGATCTCTCCATAAAGAGTATCCATCACTGCCAAAGCTATCACAAGGGACGTTGTTCATGTCTTGTGATAACAAATTTAATGGAAAAAAAAATATAAAAGAAAGTGGGAAAAAGCAATAATTCCAGTGCCAGAGCTCACATTTATTTCTAAACTGGTAACCTATAAAGGCTAACCTTTAACCAGTAAAAAAGTTGTCTATGAATAATTTTAGTTACCGTAGTTTGTTGCCATTTCACATGTGTGTACAATTTTAAATGTTGACATGTTTGGGATCTATTTTACCTGACACAACATCATCTTTTTATATTTTACCAAACAACTGGGCAATTATATTGTGTTTCTGTGCACTAAAGTTAATTTAGGTGTATTTTTTTGTACAAATGTGCATTTTAAACAAAGCCGCAGAAATATTGTTTGACAATTTATTCTCCAGGGTCCCTTCCATGGGTGGGGGGCAAGGGGCCCGTGAGGTAGGCTGTACAAGGCCCCATGATGTCTAACAGGGGCCCTGTTTCCCACCAGTTCCCACCAGCATATTACACCCTAAATATGGGTGTAATATGAAACACGCTTCAAAAGGTGAACATATCCTTTTCAATATTTTGTTATTAATAGGATTAGTATATCAATACTGATCCTTGTGAATTACACATGCATCCATTAAGTGTTATTAAACCCTCCTCCTTCAACAAGAAATATTGTAACATACCTGATCTACTATACTGTTTCCAGTTCCATTTTTCTTTGCAGCCTGACATCTCTTCAAAAGCAGCATTAAAGGAGAAGTAAGGGGTTTGTAAAAAAACAAACACACAAACTTACCTCTATGCTGCAGCCTCTGTGTGAGGCTACAGCTGTCCCATGTCAGCTCTCAGCCCGAGAACTGAGCAATCACATGACTGCTAATCACTCAGTTCTTGGTCTGCTCTTCCAGTGGCAGAGCCAGCTATCAGTGAGGCAGCTGGGTGAATCCTGACAATATTTTTGGGACCCTTACAGAGCCTGGACCCGCTCGGTTACATCAGCTGATAGTAGTTAATAGCCTGCTGCCAGTAAACTCTGGGCCCTACTTATCTTTTAAACATTTAATTCTCTATTTCCCTTTACAGGGAGGCTTACCATAAAAGGAACCCTGATGCCCCAGCTTAGCCAAACTTGCATGAACATTTTCAGCCATTACTACATTCCTGCATGCCAGTGTGTCATGCAGTCAGGATCCAAATCTGAACCACAACCTTTGTGATGTCTGGCTGTTGCTCTTCTTGCTAAGCCACTTGAGATGCTGAACAGCTCCCTATCTTAAAGCGGAATTTTGGCCTCAAATACCTTTTTTAACTAAAAATACCCCTATAATACTAATCCATCGCCCTTCGCTAATCTCATACTCAAAATCTTACTTTTAAAAACGTCTGAGCGCGGCCATCTTGGATGTGGGCATCTGAAGCCCCAGTTTAATCTGATTCCAGGGAGTGTTCTGGGAGTTTTTCCTGATTCCGGGGAGTGTTCTGGGATTTCTTCCTGATTCCAGCCTCCTGCGAGTGATGACAAACAGCCCCCAGGATGCAATGCAAAGGCAGAAGTGATGTCGGTGGCTGCGGCCACAGGGGGGGGGAGAAGGAGGAAGTACAATCAAAAATGCCCTGAAAATAAGGTAAGGCACCCCCCAAAAAAATAAAAATGCCCAATTGTTGATCAGCATAGCAAGCACTCCAGGAATCTCTAAAGTTGCAAAATAGGCCGGAAATCCACTTTAACTTGTCTCTTGTTTCTGGTGAACCTTGAAGTCCTGGGAGTGATGACAGACAGCTCCCAGGATGCAATGCAAAGGCGGAAGTGATGTAGGTGGCCATGGCCACAGAGGGGGGAGAAGGAGGAAGTACAATCAAAAATGCCCTGAAAAGTACAATCAAAAATGCCATGAAAATAAGGTAAGGGACCCCCAAAAAAAAATTGAAAACGCCCAATTGTTGATCAGCATAGCGAGCACTCCAGGAATCACTAAAGTTGCAAAATAGGCCAGAACTCCGCTTTAACTTGTCTCTTGTTTCTGGTGAACCTTGAACTCATTGCTCCTTCCATGAACTTCCTGATTTATGTCTCTGTACTTTCTGTTTGTTAGATTATTGTAGTCCTTCCAGCCGATATCTTGTTCCTTTGTATACCTGCAGCTGTCCTTATCTCCACTCCCGCTCGTTACCAACCTTTGGATTATTCCTCCACTGTGCTTCCACTTGATCCCAACCTGCACCGATTTGTCATCAACCTTTGGCTTGTGTGTACTAACTACACTCATACTTGATCCCTACCTGCAAAATCTGCTACTGAACAC
This sequence comes from Pelophylax lessonae, assembly GCF_965119305.1. Classification (NCBI taxonomy): domain Eukaryota; kingdom Metazoa; phylum Chordata; class Amphibia; order Anura; family Ranidae; genus Pelophylax; species Pelophylax lessonae. The sequence goes on along the minus strand of NC_138779.1, from coordinate 139,472,408 downwards.
CGGCTTGCTAAACCCTTGGTGGGGCACTCTTGAGTAACCTGGTACTAACACACAGCATAACTCCTCTCCACCATCAGGAGCTGCGGTGAATACCGGTTGGTGCTTAGACCCTGTACCTCGGATGAGCCCCCGTCATCTGCCTGGGTGACCTGCTTGTGTACTTATTCAGCTGGTTGGTAGGAGCCTCTCTCCTGCTATTATAATGCTGCCAGTAGTCTCTGAGCCTGACCGTGACACATGCATTAACAGAAATGTAAAAACGTAAGTAATCTGGGGGTCCAGCATGCCTACACCAATGCTACCTGTCCACTCCTGAAGGGTTCCAGCCTGCCCGCACCATGGCAACCTGTCGCCACCGTCGCTCACCCACTGTAAAGTTCTGTTTTAAGTAATGGCACCTGGTCCGGGATACACCCCAGTCTGTAAAAAGACCACTGAGACAATTCCAGTGCTCTCAAATCATGAAAATGTGTTCCTTGTAAAAAATACTGCCCAGACTTTCCTGGACTGCTAGCTCTACCTCTTCCTGTTTGTATTGTACTGGGCAGGGCGTCACAGGAGACTAATATGCTGTCACATTCAGGTACTAACACTAGGTCTACTCTATTTAATTCACATAGTGCTTTTATAACATGGATTAAATGTTTTTTTTTTTTTATGTTTTTGGTTCAGTTTTAATGAAATTAAAGATGGGCACAAAGTGTACCAACTGCCATTTAATGTTAATAATAACTAGGTGTAAAGAAAGGTCAATCTTCTTAAGTTCCTCAAAGAATTTTCTGCAAGAAACAGAATGCCAGTCTGTAGTTAGCTCTCAATTGATTTTATAAAGAAAACATCAGCTTTGCATAACACAGGATACCAGTAATACAAAAAAGGAAAAATTAAATAATGTCTGTTTTGGAAAAGATTATAAAATGCTGTAGTTGTCTTGTTAATTCATTTCAATAGGCATTACCAAAGCTATCATTTTACATTTATTTACTGTTGTAGTATCAACTTTGTCCTTTCCAATTCTTTCAAGGACCACAAGAACTTTGTACAAACTGTTCAAGCAGGTCTGGGTGTATCGGTGTCAATATTTGGGACTGTGCAAATAAGTACAGCTCTTGGGATCCTTATATAAAATATTAGCAAATGGCTCATAAAAAATACACCTGCAGGACTGTAGCAGATGTATGCCCTGGCATTTCCTTAAACAGGATGTATAAATATTAGCCACTCTCCCAAATTGGCAAATAACAATTAATAGATCACTTATCACTTCTGTGATTGTAATGGTCAACAGAGTCCAAACAGTTTATATTGTCCTTAGTGTATTGATCCTTCTGCACCTTATGCTGATCTGGAGAGATCAAGCTGAAGCAGCAGAAGACAAACAAGGGGCAGAAAAGGGTAAATAAATGAGCTGGATTTATTGAAGCAAGAACAAAAACACATCAAAGTAGTCAGTCTCCATTCTAGATGGCATCCACAGAGAAACATTATTACAACAGCCAGGTAGGTACATCCAGCACAGGAAGATACTGTATCTGTTGAGCCATAGTTGCAGGCATGTTGGACCCCTTTCAGAAGCTGACAGGTAGCCATGGTGCGGGCATGCTTGACTCCCTTCAGGAGCTGACAGGTAGCATTGGTGTGGGCATGCTGGACCCCTTTCAGAAGCTGACAGGTAGCCATGGTTCGGGCATGCTTGACTCCCTTCAGGAGCTGACAGGTAGCATTGGTGTGGGCATGCTGGACCTCCTTCAGAAGCTGACAGGTAGCCATGGTGCGGGCATGCTTGACTCCCTTCAGGAGCTGCCAGGTAGCCATGGTGAGGGCATGCTGGATCCCCTTCAGGAGCTGACAGGTAGCATTGGTGTGGGCATGCTGGACCCCCTTCAGGATCTGACAGGTAGCGATGGTGCATGCATGCTGGACCCCCTTCATGAGCTGACAGGTAGCCATGGTGCGGACATACTGGACCCCCTTCAGGAGCTGACAGGTAGCCATTGTGTGGGCATACTGGACCCCCTTCAGGAGCTGACAGGTAACCATGGTGTAGGCATGCTTGACTCCCTTCAGGAGATGACAGGTAGCCATTGTGAGGGCATGCTGGACCCCTTCAGGAACTGACAGGTAGCCATGATGCGGGCATGCTGGACCCCCTTCAGGAGCTGACAGGTAGCCATGGTGTGGGCATTCTGGACCCCCTTCAGGAGCTGACAGGTAGCCATGGTGCGGACATACTGGACCCCCTTCAGGAGCTGACAGGTAGCCATGGTGCGGGCATACTGGACCCCCTTCAGGAGCTGACAGGTAGCCATGGTGCGGGTATACTGGACCCCCTTCAGGAGCTGACAGGTAGCCATGGTGTGGGCATTCTGGACCCCCTTCAGGAGCTGACAGGTAGCCATGGTGCGGGCATACTGGACCCCCTTCAGGATCTGACAGGTAGCCATGGTGCGGGCATGCTTGACTCCCTTCAGGAGCTGACAGGTAGCCATGGTGTGGGTATACTGGACCTCCTTCAGGAGCTAACATGTAGCCATGGTGTGGGCATGCTGGACTCCCTTCAGGAGCTGACAGGTAGCCATGGTGTGGGCATGCTGGACTCCCTTCAGGAGCTGACAGGTAGCCATGGTGCGAGCATGCTGAACCCCCTTCAGGAGCTAACAAGGTAGCCATGGGGCGGGCATGCCGAACCCCCTTCAGAGTTGACAGGTAGCGGTGTCTGCGGCCGCTCTGTGGACTCATGGCAGATGGCACTATGTTAGGGCTAAGACACATTTCAAGTTAACATCCTCTTTGATTTTAAGCTAGAGCGCTGCTAAGTACGTGCCTTTTTTTTTACTCATGTATGTGATTCCACCTCATTAGTATTAGATCTGGAACTGGATCACGAGAATGACAATATTATATTGCAAAATCACTTTATACAATCATCAGAAAGCTCCTACCTTGACTCTCTGAGCTGCCATCATCCCAAGTGGATCAGTAATATCCCAAAAAGTCAGCTCTGCCATGTTAGAAAGAACTTCTCTTAGGAGATGCCTAACTGATAAAGGTTATAATAAAGAGACCATAGAGGAGGCTATACCAGGGATGTCTTGTACCACAATCCAATATTGTTACTTGTAAAAGAAAACTTTTCTGATATTCAATTCATCACCCAGTTCCATCAGAAAAATCAAAATATGGAAAACATTATTGGAAAATATGGAAAACATTGCAGCATACCTAATTTAGAGTTGAGTGGTAATAGCTACCGTGACAGTGCTCTAGGATCACTTGCAAAGCCATTTTTTTACAAACATAAAAAACTTTTTTCACAAGGTAAACAAAGCAGTGCTTTTAGCAGCAAACTCCAGCAAAGTCCAGCCTGGGTGCTTTTTGGTTGCTTCCAGCAGACTTGCAGCACTTCAGACTGTTGTCACCTCTTGTAACTCCTTACTACTCCACCCCTGCTCTAGGATCATCCTGTCTTTAAGTGATGCTTCCTAGAGGAAGGTTTTTCCCATTTAGGAACACAGTACCTGTAATCATGGGTGGAAGATCTTTCCCACCCAAATAGCTCTCTGAATCTTGCTCCCAAATAAGAAATAATCAATACAGAGAGGATTGACTTCGCTCTGATCGAACTGTCCCAGAATCCCTCACCCTGTATGGGTGAGAACCCCTGAGTACACCAACTGCACAGAAATCATCCCTTAGGGACCGCAACCCAAATATGGGCAAAACAAAGTACCCATCCAGGACCAATCCTTGGCATCCTGTACATTATACCCGATCCAAAATTAGGCCCTAGCCTACCAAATAAACTGAGATTTGTCTATCAGAAAGCTCCCAACATCACAAAAAAGATAGCCCCCGAAGCACTAAAAATTATGAAAAAGAAAACCAATAGCAAATTCCCCTACATGATTCTGTGGTCTGACGGGGTTGTATAAGTGCAAAAAAAGGAAATGTCCCATGCAAATTTGTACAACACAGGCACAAAATGTTTTTGGGTGACAATGGTAAAGTATTCTTTCCTGCAGCTTTAACAGCTGCTCTTCTGAATTTGTTGTTTATCGCCTCTCTTGCCCAGGGGGCCTTTTATATGTTGGCCAACTATAGAAGAGTACGGTACGGTACAGTACGGTATATACACGTTCCATGCACACACACACACTCTTTAAATAAATGCAAACAAACATTTTAAAATGTATTAAACACAGAACGCATCAGTAGGACTGAGGTTGGTGTTAGTAGTGCCAAGGGGCGGATCCAGAGTCTAGTCTCGGGAGGGGCACTGCCAGAAAATAAGGTGTTGCTTACAGAACTGTATCATGCAGTCCTAACCTTGTTTAAAACAGTGACATGTTTAAAATGATGCCACTTCCTCTCAGTGTGGAGGAGGTAGAGAAGAATAGTGAGACCTGCCAACCACAGTGAGGAAAGTGTTAAGGCAAGCTGCGACAGTGTTGGCGGTCCTAACACTTTTATCAACCTTACGGGAGATCTTTATGATTTCCCCGCAGGTCTCCTGATGCGCTACAGTACAGCGCATCTCTTAATCCAGGACTCCTTCCCTCCACCACACACAGCGGCTAAACTAAGGGGGAAGGCTGCTACCACACCCCTCTATCCAGGACTCATGCCCCTACAGCAGGGGTGAACCTTTTGAACCTTTTGAGGAGCTAGGGCCACTTTATCATCTTGGTAACCAGTCGTGGGCTACAATGAGCGAAGCAAGCAGATGACAGGTCTGTGTCCACCCAGCATATACAGAGCAGACACGGACAAAGCCCACTCTACTCTATGGGTCCTCCAATCCGATCCATCCAGACAGAAGGGGACGGATAGGATTGGAGATAGGTGGGTGTAAATGGACACAAGACCATTTACATCTGCCGCTCTATAGAGGTGAATGGAGAGTCCAATTGGATCCACCCAAAAAACAGACAGGCAGACCCAATCAGGATGATAGTGTGAAAGGGGCCTAAGACTGCTTTCACAGGGATACACTGCAGTTTACCTGCACCTCAACTGACCTCAATCTTCACTTCTTCCTCAAGAATCCTGCAGGTATCGCTGGCTGCTGCTGTCCCCCAGGTGGGTATGGCTGGGGGCTGCTGCTGGCTTTCCTTCAGGGCTGGTACTGCTGGTGGGTACTGCTAGTGGGTACTGCTGGTGTGTACTACTTGCTGGTACTGCTGGCTAGTACTGCTGGTGTGTACTGCTAGCTGGTACTGCTGGTGGGTACTGATGGTTGTAGGTTCTGCTGGTGGGTACTTCTGTCTGGTACTGCTGGTGGGTACTGCTGGTGGGTACTGCTTGTGGGTTCTTCTGGCTGGTACTGCTGGTGGGTACCACTGGCTGTTACTGCTAGTGGGTACTGCTGGCTGGTACTACTGGCGGATACTGCTGGTGGGTAATGCTGGCTGGTACTGGTGGGTACTGCCGGCTGGTACTGTTGGCGGGTACTGCTGGCTGGTACTGTTGACTGGCACTGCTGGCGGGTACTGTTGGTGGGTACTGTTAGTGGGTATTGCTGGCTAGTTCCTAAACCACCATCCCCAAGCATCAGTGTGACAGGAACCAGCACTGGAGGAAGCATGAGGCTGTAGTAGAGTGCAGAGTCAATGCTTCCTGTACCACTCCTGTCATAGGGGGAGTATATTTGGTATCACTCTGCCTGTGACAGTAGCTGGCGCTATACAGGAAGCATTGGCTCTGCTTCCTCTAGTGCCAGCTCTGTTCTTCACACTGATGTTCAAAGATAGCCGTTGGGAACCCGCAATCTGGGCTTACCGACCCGCCATCCCAGAGCAGGAGGTGGCGCTGGGATCCTCGGACACCAAGGCTCGGAATCAGTAATATCTTCTCGGGGAAAGCAATTGCCCCATTGCCCCCCCCCCCCCCCGAATCCACCCCTGAATAGGGCTGAGGTTGGTGTCAGTACCACAGTGGATCATGTCAGTCAAAAGAGCAGTGGACATGTCAGTAGGGCAGAGGTTGGTGTTTATAGGACAGCGGATGGTGTCAGTTAGTAGAGCAGAGGACAGTGTCAGTAGAGCAAAAGATGGTGTCAGTTTGGCAGTGGATGGTGTCAGTAGAGCAGTGGATGGTGTTAACCAGGAGGGCAGTGGAATTTGTCAGTAGGGCAGAGGACAGTGTCATTAAAGTAGTGGACGGTGTCAATAGAGCCGTGGATGGTGTCAGTAGGGCAGAGATTGGTGTCAGAAGCACTGTAAATCCTGTCAGTCAGTAGAGCAGTGAATGCGAGGTTCTCTGTGCTGAGAGGCTTTCTGTTCATTCACAAACTGAAGCATAGTAAACACAGCCAGGCAATCTACGCCACATGGGGTGATTAGGGTGTGCCCAGGCCCACCTGGCACACCCTGTGCACATGCCTATGCATAACAGGTCTACTGAAGGCTTAACAATGTGGTTCAATAAAGCTATTCTAAAGTGGGGACTGGACACAGAAAGATTTTTATAAATTATGCCTTAAAGAACCATTTTGGATCTTTACTTTAAATACACTGGCCTCTACTTGGTAAACAAGGAACTTGAGGTAAATGCCATTCTTTAAACACTATTATTCATTATATGTACATTGGTACTATAGGTGATTAATGTATACCCTTTAGTGCCTGGTTCACATATGTGTGTGTGGTTTTGTTCTTGCACGTCATAGGTAGAGCAGCCTATTAATTTTAATTGGCTGCTCTACCCTCAAGAAACACAGGGAAAGAAGTCCTTGACCCTTTTTTTTAAATAGCGACACATTGAGCTTGGCGCATGCAAAATAAAGTGCAGAAGGTGCAAATGTATGGGAGTGCCATTAAAAACGAATGCCACCCTTGAACCTCTGCTAAAGTGCATCACTTTTTTCTGCAAGGCGCACAATAAGCACACCCTCCTGAGCCACAGAGATGTGCCTAAGATCCAGTGAAACTCCCTTTTTTTTAATATATAGATGATCTAGTAGAGAATGGTACTGTAGTGCTTTGAATAAACTGTCTTTACTGCATTACATAGTTAGGTAAATTGTAACAAATTATTCTTAAAAAATACCAAAATATTTTAGTTCTTAGGTAAATTGTAACAACATAGTTTTTGTTGCGTATGGCCCCTTTCACACGAACGGTTAGATTTCAGCTTCTAACTGCGGATAAAGGAACTTATTTACCGCAGCTAAATGCAGACAATGCATCCCTATGGCCCCATTCACACACAGCGTTATCAACGTTTTCATAACATACAGTTTTGTGCATTTAGGAAAAATAAAATTGACAGCTTCCAGGAGCGATGTATCGCAGCTATCTGTATATAAACGCAGGTAATCGCAGTACAAAGAAAAATGAGTAAACAGTTGCTATACAAAAGGCACAAATTTACTACCGCAGCTAAATGTAGCCGCTTGTAAACGCACATAATCGCACATAATCGCAATGTACAAATGTGAATAATCTTTGTGCCAGGAGTGTTGGAATTTCAAAATAACAAAACCTGCTTTTCCCAGCGGCACAGCAACCGCCCGTGTGAAAGGGGCCTAAACCTCTCCTTGTCATGGACTATAACAAAAATAAAGGCAATGTGGCACTACTCCTATAAAATGATCATAAAGTATTAGTGCAAAAGACCCTATACAAAATTATTACATTAAGTAGGAAAAAAAACCCTCAAAAATAGTATCCATGTGAATACAATGTGTAAAAAACACACAACACAAAAACTACCCAGTGAGACCAAACAAATATTAATTAGTTGACCACCGCCCCACATACATTTACTGTGGGGGCGGCAGCTCCTCTGGGCAGAGTCGCATACAGGTACGTGATTCTGCCCTTCCGAGTCTCCAGCGCACACACCGGCGAGCCACTCCCGCTGTCATTGGACGCAGCCAGGGCCAATAAGCGGGTCCTCCGGACCTGCCCATCATTTCCGACAGAGTCAGAATGATGGGCTGCCTATGTAAACAAGGCAGATCTTCGTTCTGTTCGTGGCAAAGACAGAGATTTTGTATTCCTGCTAAGCAGGAACACGGATCTCTGTCTTCCCACAGTAAAAGCACATCCCCACACAGTTAGCAAGCACTCCCAGGGAACACATTTAACCTTTTGATCGCCTTTGATGTTAACCCCTTCCCTGTAAGTGTCATTAGTACAGTGACAGTGCATATTATTGCTGGTCCCCAAAAAAAAGTATTAAAAGTATCACTTAGTGACCTATGTGTCCACTGCAATGTCACAGTCCCGCTATAAGTCACTGATCGCTGCCATTACTAGTAAAAATGAATAAATACAAATTCCATAAAAATATCCCATAGTTTGTAGATGCTATAACTTTTGTGCAAACCAATAAATATACGCTTATTGAGATTTTTTTTTTTACCAAAAATTTGTAGCAGAATAAATATTGACCTAAACTGATGAAGAAATTAGATTTTTTATATTTTTTTATTGGATGTGTTTTAGAGCAGAAAGTAAAAAATATTGGGTTTTTTTTCTCAAAATTGTTGGTCTTTTTTTGTTTATAGTGCAAAAAATTAAAATGACAAAGGTAATCAAATGCTATCAAAAGAAAGCTCTATTTGTGGGGAAAAAAAGGGCATACATTTTATTTGGGTACAGCGTTGCATGACCGCACAATTGTCAGTTAAATTAACGCAGTGCTACATCACAAAAACTAGCCAGGTCATGAAGGAGGATAATTCTTCCAGAGGTCAAGTGGTTAAAAAATATTATGAATACCCCCCTAGGGGTTAAATATGCTGCAAACCAGTGTATGTGAAATGTGCAATAATGTTGTCAAGCTTCCAAAGAGGAAAAAATGACCGCACTCAGAGATGAATGAACTTGAAGTGTTTATTCCCATTCATAAAAGACAACGGTGCATCGAACAGACATGGACACGGTTGACGCGTTTCATGACTCTGTAGGTCGCTTACTAATAACCAATAATGTTGTCACCCTCTATGGATACTGTAGAGAAATACTGTACAGTCTAAATGTGTAGCAAATACCCTAAAACACAGCAGGGTGCACTAAATAATGCAATATAACAAAAAATGGTGTCACCCTCTGCAAAATATTGAAGTTAACTATAAAAATGCAATGAAAAAATGCAAAGCAAAACGCATACAAGTATTACAGTTCTATGAAGGAATTACATATATATGCATAAGTTGGTATTGCAAAAATTGTATGACAATATAAGTGACACCTTTCTGGTGGTTAGCAAAACTCAAACTAAATATAATAAATGCCCATACATATATCCTGTAAATCTGTGCAACTGTGCTTGATAGAGTGCACTTCTCCTTTAATAAAACACATGCGGTGACTGGATTCTGTTTCTAACACCACGTGAATCCTTCACCAGTAAAGATGGCAGCTCGCCTCAAAGATTGGGCATAATAAATATAGGTCCAATTAGCATCACCCTTTGAGTTGGGACCAACTCATATCCTAATATTCCTCCACTGGTTACTTCACTAGGATTAGGCTCGGAAGGTCAGCTGGTGTATAAAAAATCCACTCCTTAAAAGTTAAGTAAATGTGCTCAAAGGAACAAGAAAGGAACCATCAATCATTGCCCTAAACAACCATAAAAACTTGCAAAAGATTTACTAAAAGCTTTTTAAAATACACACTATTAAGTGTGCACAAAATGGTGCACACAGATAAATGCATGTGCAGGTGGATTCCGGCCTCTTAAAGCGGAGTTCCGGCCTCAAAAAATACTTTGGGCCATCCGCTTGCTGACATTAACCTAAAAAATAAATGGATAGTCCCGATTTTTTTTTTTGTTTACTTACCTTGTTTTTGAAGAAAGTATACTTACCTTCCTTCTACTTCCTCCCTCTGCGGCCGCTGCCCATGCCATCACTTCCTGCTTGCGATGACTCTTGGGAGCTGAACGTCATCGCTCCCAGGCGTCAATGCGCCTGCACCAGCCCCGCTCGTCAGTTCCGGTGCAGGTGCCTCATTCCCTTCGAAACAACTTCTGGGCATGCCCAGAAGCCATGCAGGGATGACGCGCCTGCCTCGGAAGTGACGAGCGGGGCCAGTGCAGGGCATTCTGGGACGAAGAAAACACGGAAGAGGACACCGAAGAGGACGCCCTGGCTTCAGCTGCCCACACCTGAGATGGCAGCGCTGGACAAGAAATTTTCAAGGTAAGTATTTCTTCTAAAAGGTAAGTGCGACCCGGGACAGTTCAGAGGCTATCCATTGTGGAATGCACTAGCCCTGACTGTCCCGGGGGTATTTTTTTTTAAAAAACGTTTCTGAGGCCAAAACTCCGCTTTAAGGAGCATAGAACATCGGCATACATTTCCTGGACCATGGATGATGTAATTGGCTCCGCACTGACATGCGACTTTATCAAGGGTGGAGAGGCAATGGTATAACACCTCTATTTATATGAAAATGAAAAGTAACAAAGAAAATTGGTCTGATGCCATATTGGAGACAAACAGGGCGCCACCATTTTGTTGGTAACCAGTGCTATTAATATAAAACAGCCAACTTCTTGGTGGGTAAAAAAAGACCAAAGGGAAGTAACAAGTTGATTGTAACTGAAGTGTCTAGACGCCATATTGAAGACCAACAGTGCGCTGCCATTTTGTTGGTGTCCAATATCAGGACTGTCAAGCAGCCATTTTATTGGTGGGAAAAAAACAAAAACATCCTTACAGAACTGTATGTAACCCACCCTCCCAAATAAGAGAGTATGTCCAAAATTACAACAAGCACACATATATTATATACAAAAGCAATGTCATGTGTCAATACAGATGTAAAAAGAAAACATTGTCTATAGACTAGGTAGAGTGCCGCCATCCAGTGGGGAATCCTAAAATGACCACACGACGTATCCACAAGTTGGTATTAAACGGGAACTCTGAATGTAAAACATATATACTACTAAATAATAAATGCAGAGGGAAAATGACTAACACATGATATAAATTAGCACAGGAACTGCAAACACAATAAAAAAATAAAAAAACAAACTAATAATCAGAAATAAAACAATTCAAATCATAGTCGATATTTAGATAATTTTCTCTTGGTACAGCCTATATATTGTAGCCCATAGACACATTGTATATAGAGATGTCGCGAACAAAAAAACGACGAACGCGAACTTCCGCAAATGTGAACTGCCATAGACTTCAATAGGCAGGCGAATTTTAAAACCCACAGGGACTCTTTCTGGCCACAATAGTGATGGAAAAGTTGTTTCAAGGGGACTAACACCTGGACTGTGGCATGCCGGAGGGGGATCCATGGCAAAACTCCCATGGAAAATTACGTAGTTGACGCAGAGTCGGGTTTTAATCCATAAAGGTCATAAATCACCTAACATTCCTAAATTGTTTGGAATAACGTGCTTTAAATCATCCAGTGTGTGAATACGATCAGGTATGATGTTGTATCGATCAGGTAGTGTAAGGGTTACGCCCGCTTCACAGTGACAGACCAAACTCTGACAGACCAAACTCCCTGTTTAATGCACCGCAAACAACCGCAAACAGTCCATTTGCAGTGGGCACTGTACAGTCTGTGGGCCTGACACTCACTGGCAGGCAACTGCAATTATATTACAGAGGAAAAATTAAATTACTTTTTTATCTGCAAGGTGCTGTGCCACCCTATATGAGTGGTCGGCAGTGGGCACAGTACGGTCTGTGGACCTGACACTCACTGGCAGGCAACTGCAATTATATTACAGAGGTAGAATTAAATTATTTTTTTATCTGCAAGGTGCTGTGCCACCCTATATGAGTGGTGGGAAGTGGGCACAGTGCAGTCTGTGGGCCTGACACTCACTGGCAGGCAGCTGCAGTTATATTACAGGGAAAAAATAAAATGACTTTTTTATCTGCAAGGTGCTTTGCCATCCTATATGAGTGGTGGGCAGTGGGCACAGTACAGTCTGTGGGCCTGACACTCACTGGCAGGCAACTGCAATTATATTACAGAGGAAAAATGTAATTACTTTTTTATCTGCAAGGTGCTGTGCCACCCTATATGAGTGGTGGGCAGTGGGCACAGTACAGTCTGTGGACCTGACACTCAATGGCAGGCAACTGAAATTATATTACAGAGGAAAAATTAAATTACTTTTTTATCTGCAAGGTGCTCTGCCACCCTATATGAGTGGTGGGCAGTGGGCACAGTACAGTCTGTGGACCTGACACTCAATGGCAGGCAACTGAAATTATATTACAGAGGAAAAACTAAATATATTAATATCACTACTTGTACTAAATTAATAGATGATGTTGTAATCCACTGCTCTTTAGGAAATACAGGTAACACAAACCTGACAGAATAACACAAATAACACAAATTTATGCTACTTAAATGAGTAAATATACTGTAATAAAAAATAAAATTCATCAAGAAAAAAACAGGAACTGGCTTTTTCATTCGAATTTCAGTAGCGCAGGGATGGTGATAACCTCTTACCAAATAAATAGGATGATAACATATACCAAAATATATGAATCAGATGTGATAAATATAAGCATAAAATCATAAATACATAAAAGCATGAAATCACATCAATAGGAGTCCATAAAGTCCATAGGTATAAAATGCATAGAGCAATGAAAGTGCAAACATGAAGGATCACAGTACTACTAAAAAAAAAAACAAAATATGTGCAGCGCTAAAAAGTATATATATATATTTAATGTCTGACAACATATAAAGTCCAATCAATCAAAGTAATTGTGAAAAAACTCCAATAAGACAAAAATGGTGAAAACATGTTGTGCAGCAAATCCCAACACCAGTGAAGGTAAATTAGATTGCGCTCACCAAATGGATGGGACCCAGTTACCATATAGTAAAATGGGTCAAACGGGCTTGAGAGTGGATGAAGCATCCTGATAGGATTTACCGGCCACAGTAGAAAGCATATAGATCTCCGATGGATGTAATCAGTCAGAGGCTCCACTTCCACATGTTGGATGGTATATCAGAAAAAAACAGGGGGGGGGGGGACATAGCGTAATATTGCTAAAAACAGGTTTATTTTAAAATAGCTGATTAACTTACAAACATCCGTGAAGGAATAGCGTGTATAATACAAAAAACAGCTGGGCTGACTTAGTCCTCTTTACATGTTTCGGCATAGGTGCCTTTTTCAAAAGATAATGTCAGTCATTACGCTTGTCCTATATATAGAATATGGATGCTCATTGGTTACACCTGGATGAAATGGGTTGTGGAACGCATAATAGCTGGAAATTGGACCAGCGTGCGCTTCAGGACTCAATATGGAGAACCGCCAGAAGAAAAGGATCACTTCCAGAGTAAACAGGAAGTGATATCACAAGCGGGAGGCTTCCGGGATCGGCGATGTCGCTGCCAAGCCTTGCAATGAAAACGAGGCGAGAACGCTCCGACGTCACCTCCGGGACGTCATTGGGACGCAGCGCATCTAAAAACACGGAACCACAGACTCTCCGCCCCACTTTATGCAGATAATCAAAGGACGTAAGCAAAAAAAAGGGGGACAGTGAGCTGAATCGCTACTTATAAACAACGTTCCGCTATTAAAAGGAGTCAAAAAGAGTCGTTGATATAAGGCAACAACAGCCCATTTCTTAACCAGGGAAACCGATGAGAATGATATAAACGTTCATAACATACTGTGCTGTAAATTGCATATATCCTACAAAGGGCACAACATATATGCACATATTTAAATGAACAATAAAAAGTATAATAAAAAGGGTGGGATATATACCCCACACCCGCATAAAAGCAAAGTAAAAACAAAATAAAAACAAATATGCAAAGAGTAAGGAGGAAAATATAACAAGGGAACATGGTAATGATATAGAGTGGGACAAAGATAAAAGTATTATGCCGTGTTGATAAAGGCATTGATGTCCCACTCTATATTTAACCTGTAAGGGTGGTAAGATTTCAGGGTATAGATCCAGTATGTCTCTCTCCTGGAGACACCCCGAATTTTAGAACCACCCCTCCAAGGAGACACATACTGGTCTATAACCTGAAACAAAGTTCCAGTAGGATCCTTGTGAAGCGCCCCTCCAGCAGACGTCCTCTGACGAAACGCATAGGGCGGAGTCTATTGGGTCATACGTCACTTCCGGTTTCCGAGCATCCGACCGTGGAACGCGGAAGCTTCCCGGGGAGACCGAACTGATCACCAACAGCCTGCACCGTGAGTCCTCTTTACTCGCTATTCTATTAGCACTTATATACTGCATCAATGGGGTTCCCCTTCTCTTGTCTTTTATGATATCTACTGGTGTGTGCCTGCCCGTCGGAGGGAAGGAACCCCTAGAATTTTGCCAATTTTTACTCAAGTGGAAATCACGGAAAACAGGTCGTATACTAGTTGTGACATCTAGTGGCCACACTAGTGATTGCAACTCTCCTTTCTTAACACATTGGGAATTCTTTTTCACCTTTTATTTGTTTGCACCTTATAAGAATTCCCCTAACATTTGTTCAACACTGGCTTTTTAGATTTATTTCCAGTGACACTGATATTTTTGCACTGTATATACTGTATATATAAGTTTATATTTGGAATAAAATATCATAACCTTTTTCATTATTGTTGATTTATTTCGTTATTCACACATGAGCACATGAGCACCTTCTCACACTGGTTTCTATATCCAGTAAAAGCATTTTTCCCATAGTGGAACAATATTCATTTATTTTATTTATTTATATGTGCACTAATTTATTTATTTTAATACACCGTTCTTCAATTTTATCACTTTGTGGCACATACTGTTTTTAGTTGACACCCTGTCACCTATAGGTAGCACCGGAGCAACTCCTTTGCACTTTCACAAAAAAGGTATAACACACACGTCGGACCTTTACTCCACTAATTCACCTGAACCATTTGCAGTATTAGAAAAATAGTACAAGCTTCTGTCCTCAGACTATTTCCGATATTTCCAAGCAGCACGTTGCTTGCTTCACTCTCCTGTCCTTTTCCAGCACATTCATAAGCAGCAAATTGCAGAAATTTATGACAGAGAAGAGTCCTCATACAAAAGGCATGTTACAGAATAAACCACCCTTTACCAAACTAACCTCCTATCTACAATGGGAGCATGACATAGGTGCTTCCTTTACGGATTTCCAATGATTAGTGGAATTAAAATCTCCTCTCAAAGCCAACAAATCTTCCATCCTTTGGGAATTGACACATAAACTTACCCTTCGCTGGTGCATATCCTCCACAGGATGAACCCTTTAGTATCCTCATTGTGTTGGAGAGGATGTGGGTCCGTTGGTAACCTGTATTACATCTTTTGGACATGTCAAAAATTATCTACATACTGGTCAGATGTTTTCTGTTTAATTCATGAGATAACCAATCTCCAAATGAATCCTTCCCCAGAACTGGCACTACTAAACATTGGTATATAGACTAGAGAATATCCCTTTCCCTTTCCAATGCCTCCTTCTTCACATCCTTTTAACTGTGGGATTAGCAATTGTGAGACATTGGCAGTCTAATTCCTCTCCCACCAGATCTGAAGTTATCACCCTAACCCATTCACATGGTTCATACGAGCGCATATTTACATCCAGTAAAGGTCATCTGTGCACATCGCAAAAAAATTAGTCTCTTTGGCTTTTCTGTTACGAAAAAAAAAAATGATGTAGGCTGATTACAAGAGGGTCATAGCCCTCCATTAATGCAGTTTTGCTGCATTCAACTATTATGGATTCTACCTGTTCTCTTTAACCACTCACCGGAGGATTTTGCTGTCTTACGTCCAGGCCACTTTTTGCGATTCGGCGCTGTGCAAATTTAACTAACAATTGCGCGGTCGTGCAACGCTGTACCCAAACGAAATTTACGTCCTTTTTTTCCCACAAACATAGCTTTCTTTTGGTGGTATTTGATCACCTGTGCGATTTTTACTTTTTGCGTTATAATCAAAAAAAGAGCGTTTATTTTGAAAAAATAACAATATTTTTAACATTTTTTTATGAAATTCCCCCCCAAAAAAATGTAAAAATCTAAATTTTTTTAAATTTTTGGCCAATTTATTTTCTGCTACCTATGTTTGGTAAAAAAAATCACAATAAGCATATTTTAATTGGTTTGCGCAAAAGTTATTGCGTTTACTAACTAAGGAAAAGATTTTTGTCATTTTTGGTGGGTTTTTTTAACGCGTAATGGCGGCGATCTGCGATTTCTTTTGCGGGACTGCGACATTGCGGCGGACAGATCGGACCCTTGACTGACATTTTTGACACTTTTGGGGGTACCAGTGACATTACTGCAGTAATCAGTGCTATATATATATGCACTGTTACTGTAAAAATGACACTGGCAGGGAAGGGGTTAATTATATTGGAGAGGGAGGGGTTAATGTATGCCTGGTGCTTACTAACGTGTGGGGGGGAGGTGACTGAGTGAGTCAGGGACAGATCGCATGTTCAGCTACGCTGAACCCTGCTATCTGTCCCTGCCTGTCACTTAGGAGATCCGCCCGCTCTGTTTACACAAGCGGGCGGATCTCCAAACTAGATTCCCCGGCGATCGGGGAAGAGCAGCGGCGATCGCCGCTGCTCCTCCCCTGGCCCGACTCCCACTGTGACTGAATACAGCGGGAGCGAGCCTCCGACGGCGCGCGCGCCGCCCACAAGGGGCGGAGTCCAGCGACGTAGGTCTACGTCGCTGGACGATAACGAGCCACATTGCTGCAGTAGCAGCAATGCGAGCAGAGTTAAAGTGGTTAAGTATTGTTTGCCTGTTACTACTGTTCATAGAATGTATTGCCTCATGAAGTCATAAGGTTTATATGCGACTCCTATGCATCAACATATTGTATACTTTCTTTCTCTTTGTTTTGTAAAGTATCGAAAACTTCAATAAAAACCTATTGAAACAAAAGAAATAAAAAATTATTTATGATTTGTATAATATAGCGCACTGTTGCTCTTTGACTGAGAAATTAATTAAGTCCACCAGAGAAAAGGAAGTTATTCATATTCTTCGTCTATTAAGAAAGTGATATCAGAAGGGCAGACTTGTGAAAACATGAACTTGTCTGATGTTGTTCTACACGGATATGAATGTGTTCAGTACTAAGGACCTTAAATAGCCTTTGCATTTCAAAACATTTCTCATTTACCCTTCTATGGGTTTGATAATGTACCACTACACATTGAGCTTTAGTTTTCCTATTTATATGCTTTTATTTTGTTTATCCTTTGAAAATGCTTTAGTTTTCTGCCTGATGGTGCCCAGAATGAAATATGAGTGTGTAATAAGATTCCAGAACAGTTTTCAGATCTTTTTTAAGGACTTAGCAGCTGTGTAAATTAGTACTGCATAGATGATACTGATCAAATCTGAAAAGGACTTAGTTAAATGAGTTTTCTTACAAGATTTACATTTCTGTACCAGAAAACAGTTAAATTCGAATAATGTTCTAGGCTAATTAGCAATACAGGGGTAGTACGTGCGGTAAAGATAGGCCTAAGTGGAGCCATTACAGTAAAAGAAGGATGCCGGTAATAATTTCACCTGTTTTCTTTTTATTTAGCTCTAATGTGTTCTCTCAGCTGTAAAGCAGCCAGTGAAAACACAAAACCTTCTATTTGTATGCCTATAGTTTGTTTTAAAAAAAGGACATATTCACAAAAGCACTTTTAAAGTGCTACTGCCTCCTAACAAAAAGAGAGCTGCTAGCAGGTGTGAAGTACTAGGACTACAGAACACCTTCTAAAAGAGGAACGGAGAGGTGTCTCTAAGTGACGACTGACAATAACATTTATTAAGCACAGAATAGGAGAGCAACTCACATTTGAGTGGGTAAACCAAGGCATATAGATAGTCCACCGTCTGTGAGACAACAGTCATGCTGTACTGCTGATTTCCCCAGAAACCAGCTGGATGTGTATTAGGATCCAGGAGAGAGGTTTGGAAGGCTCTTGGAGCACAGTGTCAAGCACGATGACGTCACAGTACGTGCGGCGTTGCATTTTCGAACATGCGCACTGGTGATAGCTGATCAGCGTGCGCTCTTTTTTCAAGCTCACTCAGCTTAACAAAGGAGCACACACTGACCGGCCCTCTCTCCTGAATCCCTCTACACATCCAGCAGGCTTCAAGACCCAGCATTAGGGGAAATTAGCAGTTTGTCAATGGGGTAGCTCTTATGTGTTGTTTTGGAGCAAAAAGAAATGACCTTTTGGTGACCACTACATACTTTAAGGCCACTGATCACAATGGCTTTATTGGCACCGATAGCTTTCACCACCCTTCGTGACTTAAGTCGGTGCCAAAAAGCCAGTTCATCAGGGTCCGTAGGAACTCTACTCTTATGGATGACTACTTACAACAGTCACAAGTTTTGAAAAGTAGGTTCTTCGACAAAGGATACTCAGATTCAGAATTGGAACAGGTGATCCAGGAAGTGGCTGGCATCGATAGAGCTAGTATGTTGCAGGAGTCCATAAAAAGTAAAGAGTCCAATGCAGGGTTTGCAACATCTTTTGTGACCTCGTATACTCAACAGTTTCAGGACATAAAAAGGATCTTTTCTCGAAACTGGAAAGTGTTGAGGAACGATAGAGTTCTGGCCCCCGCTATTGGGGAACATCCTACTGTGGTCTTTAGAGGGGCTCCTCCCTTGAGACTTAGGGTAGCGCCCAACATCGTGGATCCTCCTCTGAGAACTACTCATCTCTTTCCCGAGATAATGTAACAGTCCTGCGTTTTTGTAGTAGGCTCCACTCAGTAGTCATGTAGAGATGTGTTGAATAACCAGATCCAACTCTCCAGACTCATCACTGTGGGCCTGTCAGCTTCAGCATACAGATATACACACTCAATAAGATGTTCCTGGAGTGATAGGATGTATATGATAGTATGAAGATGATGTGCTGAAGGGACAGGTGTGAACAGTGACAGAGATGGTAAGCACTTGATAGAATTGTTCAGGAGAGTATTAGATGGTATTTAGGTAGAATGCAGATAGGTTAGTAATCGAGTATGGTAACAGGTGGTAAGGACAGCAGATGACAAATACAGGATAGACTAACCCAGTGCAAGGATAGATGGTAGTAGACTCAAGAGGTGTTAAGGTTAAAGGTGTATGCGTACCACCTAATTAGAAAGGTGGGACGCATATTTGGAAAGAAAATAGAAAATAAGAGTACCAGAGGTACCAGAATCTTACAGTACCCCCCCCTTAAGGCCGGCTCCGGAAGGCCTATAGCACTGGTTTCTCCGGGTATTTCGAGTGAAATCTTCGTATAAGTCTAGGTGCGTGAACATCAGTGGTATCCAACCAGGTGTCGTCTTGGGGTCCATAGTTCTTCCATCTTATGAGATACTGGAGTCTTCCTCTGTGGATACGAGAATCCAAAATCTCCTTAATCTCATATTCTTCTCCGCCTTCAACTTGTACTGGAGGTGGAGGCAAGATGGTAGGCCTTATTCCTTGATTAGGAACATGGGGCTTCAGTAGCGACACATGGAAGATGGGATGGATCTTGAGATCTGCTGGTAAGGTGAGCTGTACTGCAGCTTTTCCAATAAGTTTCTTAATTGGGAAGGGTCCCAGAAATAAAGGTCCAAGCTTTTTGCTAGGGATCTTTAATCTTAAATTACTTGTCGATAGCCAAACGAGGTCCCTAATAGCATACTGAGGAGAAGGTCTTCTACGTAGGTCGTAGTACCTTTTTTGTTGGCTGTGGGCGTGTGAGATAGTGGTATTAAGTAAACCCAGAGAGTCCTTTATTTGGGTAAGATAGTCTGAGGCTACTGGGTTACTTGATGGTAGGATGCGTGGTGGAAGAAGTGTGGGATGAAACCCATAGTTCAAGTAGAACGGACTTTGCTTAGTAGTACTGTGGGTTGCGTTGTTATAAGCAAATTCCGCCAGAGGGAGAAGGTCCACCCAATCATCCTGTAGGTTTGATGTGTAGCAACGCAGATATTGTTCTATACACTGGTTGACTCTTTCAGTCTGTCCGTTGGTCTGAGGGTGGTAGGGAGAAGTGAGCTTTCGCTCAATCCGTAATATTTGACAAAGAGCTTGCCAAAATTTGGAGATGAACTGTGAACCACGGTCGGATAAAAGAGTCTTTGGTATTCCGTGTAACTTGAACACATGTTTCATCAGTAGTTCCGCTGTTTGTTTGGATGAAGGTAGTCTACGGATAGTGATGAAATGTGCCATCTTTGTCAGGTGGTCCACTGACACTAGAATGGTATTAAATCCTTTAGAAGGTGGTAGTTCTACTATAAAGTCTAAGGATACAACCTCCCATGGAACCTGGGGTATTGGTAGACTGCAGAGTAGACCAGATGGTTTTGTAGTGTCAATTTTGGACCTTGCACAGATGTCACATGAAGATACAAATTTTTGCACAGACGTCTTCATATCAGGCCACCAAAACTGCCTAGTAAGCAAATTAAGGGTTTTCGTCATACCCATATGTCCTGCCAAGGGCACATCATGTGATAACTCCAAGATCTTGGTGCGCATAGTAGGGGGTATGTAAAGTTTGTCGTTGTAGTAGAGGAAGCCTTCTGCATCAGTACTTAGTTGTGGTGGAGGTGAATCCAATCCTATACTGTGCAAAATCTCTTCCTTCAGGGAACGAACAACCCCAATAATACGTTCATAGGGTATTATAGGAATAGAAGGGATTTCAGCGCAGTTATCTTCGGTTAATCGTGATAGCGCATCCGCTTTTTTATTTTTGTCTGCAGGCCTGTAGGTCACTAAGAAGTTGAATCTTAGGAAGAATAATGACCATCGTACCTGCCGGTGGGAGAGAGTTTTGTTAGTCTGGAGGTATTGAAGGTTTTTATGATCTGTATATATGAGTATTGGTAACCGGGTACCCTCAAGTAGATGTCGCCAATTCTCCAGTGCCAGTTTTATGGCAAGCAACTCCTTTTCACCCACTGGGTAATTCACCTCTGGGCTGCTTAATGATTTTGAAAAGAAAGCAACTGGGTGGAGTGGTGAAGTATTTGTTATTCGTTGGGAGAGAACTGCTCCTACTGCCATATTTGACGCATCTACCTCCAGAATATATTGGAGGGATGGGTCTGGATGGCGTAGTATGGGAGCAGAAGTAAAGCTTGATTTTAACAAGCAGAAAGCTTGATTTGCTTCTTCTGACCATTTGAATGGTTTCTTTATACTTGTCAGTTGTGTGAGAGGTCTCACAATGGCAGAAAAGTTCTTGATGAACTTCCTATAGAAGTTTGAAAATCCAAGGAATCGCTGTAATGCCTTACGAGTTGTTGGTATAGGCCAGTCCAGAATACAGGATATCTTGCTCATATCCATCTTAATTCCGGTTTTGGATATGATGTATCCTAGAAATAATATTTCTTCTTTATGAAATAGGCATTTTTTTTAATTTCACGTATAGATTGTGTGCAAGTAATCTGGATAACACAAGTCTTACATGTTTTATATGTTCAGAGAGAGATCGAGAATAGATAAGTATATCGTCCAGATATACTACAACACAGACATCAAGTAAGTCTCTAAAGATGTCGTTTATGAACCTTTGGAAAGCTGCAGGAGCATTACACAACCCGAATGGCATCACAAGATATTTGAATAATCCGTATCTGGTTCTGAATGCTGTTTTCCATTCATCTCCGTCACGGATTCGGATTAGGTTGTATGCCCCTTTCAGGTCTAATTTAGAGAAGTAAGTAGCCCCACGAACTTGTTCAATGAGTTCAGGGATGAGCGGTAAAGGATAGCGATCCTTTATTGTAATCGTATTTAATTGCCTATAATCGATAATAGGCCTAAGACTTGAATCCTTATTGCGGACAAAGAAAAGTCCTGCAGCTGTGAAAGAAGTAGAGGGTCTGATGAAACCTTTTGTCAAATTCTCATCCAAGTATTCCTTGAGATGAGAAAGTTCATCCTGTGAAAGAGGATAAACATGACCGAAAGGCAATTTGCTGTTAGGGAGTAGATCGATAGTGCAATCATAGTCCCTATGGGGGGGCAACACTTGAGCATTTTTTTCAAGGAATACTTCGGACAGGTCCTGATAGCATAGTGGTGCAATCTCATCTAACACCACAGACAGGATCTTTCCAAAAGATGGGAGGTTACACGTAATCTCGCAATAGTGAGAAGGGAAAGACAAAGTCCGTCTTTTCCAATCTATGATTGGTTGATGTGTGTGTAACCAGGGGAGTCCCAAAATAATAGAAAAATGGGGTGAAGATAGTATATCAAAAGTGGTGGTCTCCATATGAGACTCGTTAGTAGTGACAAGGAGTGCTTGTGTCTGGTTGGTGATTGGACCAGAAGATAGTGGAATACCGTTAATGAAACTAACAGAAACAGGTTTAGGTTTTGAAATAATAGGTATTTTATTTAAGGTAACAAAACATGTATCAATATAGTTTCCACAAGATCCGGTGTCGATCATAGCCTTGGTGGTAATCCTAGTCTGGTCCCACTGCAATGTCAAATGAACAAAAAGATAGGGGTTAGAAAAGGAAGTCGTTAATCCTCCTAGCAAGACATGTGAACACTCACCCTCTTTTTTGCAGACAAGGGGACAGACGCTTATCAAATGATCCGGGGATGCCCAGTACATGCAGAGGTTTCTGGATCTTCTTCTGGCTCGTTCAGTATTTGATAAAGGTGGGCGTATGGTTCCTACCTCCATGGGAGTAGGGTCAACGGCCGAAACCCGAGAAGGACTAGACAATGGCATTCCCATTTTTTCAGCGCTTCTTTCATGCAGTCGCCTGTCGATGTTGATACTGAGTTGTATTAAGGCATCCAAGGTGCCAGGTAAATCCGCTCGGGCGAGCTCGTCTTTAACAGCTTCTGACAACCCGGGTCTGAATTGAGTTCGCAGAGATGTGTCATTCCACCCTGAATCAAGGGTCCATCTTTTGAACTCAGCTACAAAGTCTTCTACAGGTCTCCTTCCTTGTTTTAAAGCCCTCAATTGAATATCAGCAGTACTCTGCCTGTTGGGGTCATCATATAAACTAGCGAGTTCCGCTAGGAATAAAGAATAGGAGTTGAGAAGCTGATCATTTTTCACAAAGAGAGAGTCTGCCCAGGCCCGTGGATCACCCGTTAAGTATGAGATAATGGTACAGACTTTAATTTGATCAGTAGGGTATGTACGAGGTTTTAACAAAAAAAGCAATTGACATGCGTTTTTGAATTCACAAAATTTTTTCCGATCACCTGTAAACACTAGAGGAGGGTTTATTTTAGGTTCAGGGGGTTGAGCAGCAGTGAGCCGTGAAAGACGGGTTACCTGCTGTATCAGAGTCTGATTTTCTTCTTTTACTTCAGTAAGAGCAAGTATTAATGCATTTACTTGTTGTGTTAATTGTGTCACTTGAGTGGGTAATTCTGCTGAATCCATTTTTTAGGTTCGTTCAATCTGTAACGCTCCTGTGTTTTTGTAGTAGGCTGGATTTGCAGCTGCAGAATCTCCACTCAGTAGTCATGTAGAGATGTGTTGAATAACCAGATCCAACTCTCCAGACTCATCACTGTGGGCCTGTCAGCTTCAGCATACAGATATACACACTCAATAAGATGTTCCTGGAGTGATAGGATGTATAAGATGATGTGCTGAAGGGACAGGTGTGAACAGTGACAGAGATGGTAAGCACTTGATAGAATTGTTCAGGAGAGTATTAGATGGTATTTAGGTAGAATGCAGATAGGTTAGTAATCGAGTATGGTAACAGGTGGTAAGGACAGCAGATGACAAATACAGGATAGACTAACCCAGTGCAAGGATAGATGGTAGTAGACTCAAGAGCTAGCAATCTATGTAACAGTGCAGATGATAGAATTAGTATGCATAGATATTAACAGTCCTTATGTGCAGAGGTAGATAGTGTAAGTAAGGTTATGGAGGATTCCCCTGTGGGGTACTTATCACTAGTAAGTTAGTAGTAGAAGGGTCCAGTAGTAAGGGAGTGATCCAGTAGCGAGATACAGGGATCGGTAGCGAGGTTCCGGTCTTTTCCAAGTAAAAGAAAGTAGCTGGAGGTTCCGGCAGCAAGACAAGCTTGTAAGCATGTGGTCACACAGGTAGTTTGAACGAACAATGTGAGAGAGAACGCCGGCGGTTGAAATAGCCGCTCTGCGGCGCTCGGCGATGACGTCATCCGTCTTAAAGGTGTATGCGTACCACCTAATTAGAAAGGTGGGACGCATATTTGGAAAGAACATAGAAAATAAGGGTACCAGAGGTACCAGAATCTTACAGATAAAAGGGTTTTTCACTTGCAGAAGGTGCGTTGTCTGTAGGACGAATGCCATCAAAGACAGGAAGGTAATTTCTTTTTGCTCCAAAACAACACATAAGAGCTACCCCATTGACAAATTCATCACATGTTCCACAGAGAATGTGGTTTACATGTTGGAATGCCCTTGCGGGTATCAATATGTGGGTAGGACTACGCGAGCTATGAGGGTCAGGGTGAATGAACATTTGGGCAACATTCGCCGTGGTTTTCCAAGACACACTGTTTCTAGGCATTATTTAGAGTGCCACCACAAAAAGTCAACTGGCACCAAAATATTTGCCATAGACAAGTTTACTCCACACTGGAGAGGCAGTAACGTGAGAAGAGAGATCTCACGCCTGGAGGCCAGATGGATATTTGATTTCAAGTGCTATAATCCCTTTGGTCTCAACGTGGACTGGGATGTCAACTGTTTCATAAACAACAGTTGAGGATTATGTTGACATCCCACTCCACTTGTGTTATGGTTCATCTCACAGTGTCGGAGAAGGCTTTTGGTTTAGGATCCTCTAGTGAGCTTTTTAGTATTTTGGATGTTCTATACATTTTTTATTGAGAGATTCAATTTTTGGATCAAATACAATTTAGATGACCGTTTTCATGTTTCATGCTGCTGACCATTGATTTTATCTTTTATGGGGGGCTTACAGCATAGGACAATATGTGTTATGGGTTGTGTATTTATGCTGTTTTTATAGTATATTATGGGGTTTTTTTTTACTCATGTGTATGTGTTTTTTGTGCCCCACCATGTATATTATAAGTGTATTTATGTTTTTGATTTTTACCATTACCGTATGGAAATCTGATTATTTCCAGTAGAACACGTGGTGACATGTCAGTCGACTATGTTATGTGTGAGTTCAGGAGGCAGTATACAGCTGGTGCGGTGCCTTCAAGTTTGTCCCCGGTGGCTGGGAGGCTAATGTGCCAGGTGTTTCTTCCTATTCAGCACTCCATGGTCGACTTCCACTGCGGGCGGAAGTGCTTCACCGCGCTACCATTAGGAAACAGGAAGTGCGTCATCACGCACACCGCAACTGGAAGTGCGTCATCACGCACCGGAAGCGGAAGTGCATCATCGCGCACCGGAAGCGGAGGTGCGTGATTGCACCTCGAGCTAAGGGGACATTATTTAAGAGCGTGCTGCACATGGGGGGGCTTTGCCTTTGACAAAGCCTATAGCAGGACGAAACGCATCAGACACGCCAGCCCCCATGCAGACACGTTTGTAGCCGCGGCCATCATCTTTATTACTACATGCCTGTATCAAGCAGTTAACATGTGAGTGCTTTTACCATTGTTTTATCAATACATTTGTACATACTTCACTATGTGAGTCCCCATTTGTATCTTTGGAGGAACACCAATGTCTATTACTTGGGGTATATGAAGTTGACAGAGTCTATGGTCCTGTTTGAACATTCCGTGGAGGATTGGAGGAAGATTCGGTGCGGGCCCTTCCTTGATGATCGTTTACACCTCATGCTTGGTGGACCTTCCTTAACAGGGGGTCTAAATTTCTGGTAAGGAGACAACCTTATTTTTTCGCACGTGGTGATCGTCAGGAATGTATTTGCACGATTGGTGTTGGAATATACGAGCATATCTTTCTACACCTGAATAATCAGCCTCAGACGGACGTTTGTGGACTATGTTTATTTCCTTCACCAAAAATATATAGCAGAATAAATAATGGCCTAAATTGATGAAGAAATTGGATTTTATATTTTTTTGTTTTTTTATTGGATAGGATTTATAGCATAAAGTAAAAAAATATTATTATTATTATTTTTTTTTTAATCAAAATGGTCACATTTTTGGTTTATAGCGCAATAAATAAAAAGCGCAGAGGTGATCAAATACCACCAAAAGAAAGCTCTATTTGAGGAAAAAAAGGACATCATTTATTTATTTATTTGGGTACAGTGTCGCATGTCAGCGCAACTGCCAGGTAAAGTAACGATGTGCCGTATCCCAAAAAATGGCCGGTCATAAAGGGGGGTAAACCTTCTGGGGCTTAAGTGGGTAAAGCCCAACTCCAGGCTATTTTTACATTTACCCATGTAGTTGGAACCCCCAGCCCTACTCCCAAGGGTTAAATGCTCTTTTGACTGGGGGGGGGGGTTGAATAAATTGAAATACTTACCTTATTCCTCCCATTCATGAAGCCAATGCCTGCTTGTGCCTCGCAGCTCTCCATCATCATCATGTACAATGCAACACCAGAACTCCTGTAGGGTACATGAGAACGGTGAGGGTCCTCCTACAACAATGAAGATCAGCAGAGATCACTGGTGAGGAATGGGGTAAGGATTAGTAATTATTACAGTCCCCCCTATCTAAAAAGTAATTTACCCATACAAGGCAGGGCTGGATTAAGAACATCATGGGCCTGGTGCTGAGGATTTTGGTGGTTCAGGGCTTCAGGTATGAATGAACACAGTCTGTAAACGGTAAGAATCAGTACCCAGAGAGCAGGGGGAATCTGATGGACAGTCTGGGGTGAATGGTGCAGGGGGTGGGGGCAATTATGAGCACTGATCTCCCTCTATGGCTCACAAAGGAAGCAGTTGAAAGTTGCAGGAGGGAGAAGAGGAGAAGCAGCTTTCAGCTGCTTCATAGAGAGTCAAAGAGGGTGATTGGTGCTTGTATTTGCCCCTACCACCGCACCCATAAACCTCCCACTGTCATATTTCCCCTGCTGCAGAATGTGGCAGGAGCCATGTGGCCCTCCTACTGGCCCTGAGCCGAAGAAACAATCTGCCCCTACTGGGCCTATATTAACCGGTTGCCGACCGCCGCACGACTATATACTGCGGCGGTCAGCCCCGGCCAGGCAGAGTGACGTATCGGTACGTCACTCGCCTGTCACTGACTTGCGAGCCTATCGCGGGCGGGCGCGCGCCCGCCGAGGCGCGCGCCCGCCGCGGCTCGTTCACAGGCAAGTCAGTGCGTGTGACCGGCGGACTCGATGTCCGCCAGTCACACTGCGATCGCTCCTGTGAAGGGAGAAAGACAGAGCAGCTTGTGTAAACAAGCTGCCTGTCAGTTCTCCCTGTGTAAAAGTGAAGATCTGTCCGTTCTACTATGTAGAATGGTGGATCTTTGCTTTTACACCAATAGGAATGTCCCTACACAGTTAGAATCACGCCCCTAGGACACACTTAACCCCTCCCTGTCCAATAAATTTAACCCCTTCCCTGCCAGTGTCATTTTTGCAGTAACAGTGCATATGTATAGCACTGATTACTGCAGTAATGTCACTGGTAACCCCAAAAGTGTCAAAAATGTCAGTCAAGGGTCCGATCTGTCCGCCGCAATGTCGCAGTACCGAAAAAAAAATCGCAGATCGCCGCCATTACGCGTTAAAAAAAAAAACACCAAAAATGACAAAAATCTTTCCCTTTGTTAGTAAACGCGATAACTTTTGCGCAAACCAATCAAAATACGCTTTTTGCGATTTTTTTTACCAAACATAGGTAGCATAAAACAAATTGGCCGAAAAATGTTAAAAAATTTTGATTTTTACTTTTTTTTTTGGGGAATTTCATATAAAAAAATGTGAAAAATATTGTTATTTTTGCAAAATTTACGCTCTTTTTTTGTTTATAGCGTGTGATCAAAAAATCACACAGGTGATCAAATACCACCAAAAGAAAGCTCTGTTTGTGGGAAAAAAAGGACGTCAAATTCGTTTAGGTACAGCGTCGCACGACCGCGCAATTGTCCGTTAAAGTCACGCAGTAAAAAATCGCAAAAAAACCCCTGGTCCTTTAGCAGCCAAATCCTCCGGGGCTTAAGTGGTTAAAGTAGGGGCCTGGAGCTGCAGCTCCAATAGCCCCTACGTTAATCTGGCCCTGACCCCCTACAAGGCATACAATGCTGGAGGAGGGGGGCACCACTGCATGGGTAAATTTAACAGAAGCCAGTGTTTGACCTCAATCACGTTATTGCATATTCCAAAATCAAGCCAATCAATTCAACATGAATGGTGGCACAATGCACCACTGTCTACTAGCATGCATGTGGAGCCAGTCCTTGGAAAACTACAGCAATTACCAATTCATTACCTTTGTTGTTATAGTATATCTCTATAACTAACTGGTAGAATTATTTCCATAAGAGAAACTTAAAGTAGAACCCTTCCTTTTGTTTCTCATTTTGGATAGAGCAAAGTAAGGTTATTACCCCTGCGAGAATTTTTCTTTTTTTTTGCTATGTGTCCCTTTGCAGGGGTTATCCTTCACTTCCTGTCTCATAGCCAAACAGGAAGTGGGAGGAAATCCCTGCAAATTAAGGGAATTCCTTGGGGACCATCAGAACTAGTGTCCCCATTGGAAGATTTCTATTACTTTTCTGGGGACACCCCGAAATTGAGGACTTTCTTTTACTTTCACTTTCAATGATAATGGTAAACAGGACAAAATAGAGAGGGGATATCTCCCCATCAGGGAAACAGACAACAATAAAAATTGACAGGGATTCCAGTCCCTCTCCAAGCAATACACATTTTTTTTTTTTTTAAATGTACTTTTAGTTTTACTTCAGACTCCATTCACACCTGAGCGTATCGCTTTAAGGCTTTTTTCTTGGGGCGTTTTTCAGGCGTTTTTTTGCAGGTGTTTGGAGGCAGGCATTGACATCTAACAAAAATGCTTGTAATCTGCCAAAAAGAAGCTCATGTACTTTTTTTGAGCTTCAGGCGTTTTGTTTCAGGCGACAAAACGCTAATATGTGAACAGGGGCCATTGAAATGAATCGGATTTTGCTTGTTGGGCATTTTGAGACTTCAGAGATGAGCGTTTTACGAGGTGAAAAGCGCTCAGGTGTGAACAGGGCCTAAGCACTCAGCTGCAGCCAGATTTGTACCCTGTACTAACCAATGGCCAATGCTTCCCTTGTTTGCATTCAATCACTGATATCAGTGGGATAAACTAGTCCCCACTGTTGGTGTCATAAGGAGTAAAAACAAGACCCATTATTGGTGTCAGTGGGAATATAAATAAGCCCCATCATTGGTGTCAGCAAATGGGTAATAAAACTTTTCGCTGGTATCCGCCCATATCGAGGGTGTTAGTGGGAGGAAAATGGCCACACATTGGTAGGAGTGAAAAGACCCTATATGGGTGAAGTCAGTGGGGAAAGAATAAGCCTCGTCACTGGTGTCAGTGAGGAGAAAAACCTTGTCCCTGGTGTTGGCAGGAGTAAAAGGAAAGGAAAATAAGCCCCATATTGTTGGTGACAGTGGGGGAAAAAAAATGAGCCCCGTGATGTCCATGTCAGTGAGAGTAAAATAGGCCTCATACTGTTTGTGTCCCAGGAAGAAAATATGCCCCATAGTCCTGGCGTCAGGAATACAAATAACCCCTCACTGATTTCACCTTCAATGGTGTCATTCATAGGACCAATACGCCCTGTTATTGGTGTCAGTGGCAATAAGAATAAAATTTAAAACTCGTATTGTTGGTGTCAGTGGGAGTAAAATGGGCCCCAAGTCATCAATGTCCTGGTGAGTGAAATAAGTCCCATTGTTGGTGTCATTGTGTAGAAAAAGAAAAAAGCCCCACTGTTGGTGTCAGTGGGAATAAAAATACGCCCCATCATTGGTGTCAGGGTGAGTAAAATAAGTCTCATTGTTGGTGTTACTGGGAATAAAAATAAGCTGCATTGTTGGTGTCAGTGAGGATAAAGTAAGCCTAAACCTTAATGTAATTTGGGATAAATATATATATATATAAAAAAAAAAGTTCCATTGTTGGTGTCAGTCAGAGGATAATAAACCTTCTGTTAGTGTCAGCAGCGCAAAATGAGTCCCGTGTCATTGATGTCAGTAGGAGGAAAATAGGACTCAAATTGGTGTCAGTAGGAGTATAATTGGTGTCCCGGAGAGGTAAATAAGCCCCATATCGGTGTCAGTGGGAGGAAATAAGCCCCAACATTAAAATCACTGGGAGCAAAATGAGACCCACCATTGGTGTACGTAAAAATAAAATAGGCCCCATGTCCTTGGTGTCAGTGACATAAAATAAGTCACATATCATTGAGTGGGTGGAGTAAAATAAATCCCAATGTTGGTGTTAGTGTGAGTAAAAAAGGCTCCATTGTTGATGTCCGTGGGGATAAAATAAACCCCACCATTGGTGTCAGTGGGGGGGAAAATATACCACATCACTGGTGTCAGCATCAGCAAAATAAGCTCCAAATCATCAGTGTAAAGAGAAAAATAAGCCCCGTAATTTTGGTGTCAGTGGAAGGAAATAACCCCCATATCTTTAATTGGAGAAAAATTGCTCCATTGTTGGTGGGAATAAAAAATAAGCCCCATGTTGGTGTCAGTGGGAGGAAATAAGCCCCATTTTTGGTGTTCGCGCCAAAAAATAAGCCCTATATTGGTGTCAGTGAGAAAAAGGATCAGTGGGATGAAACGTGGCCCACATCGGTGTCAGTGGGTTTAGATGAGCCCCACATCAGTGTTAGTGAGCCTATCAGTGTCATTGGGATGAAATGTTCCCTACATTGGTGTCAGTGGGAGGAAAATAGCCCCATCAATGGTGTTGGTGGGAATAAAAAAAGTCCCATAATTGGTGTCAGTGTAAAAAAAAAAAACAATCCCTATCACTGGTGCCATTGGAAGTAAAAATAAGCCATGATGTTGGTTGGTTAGTGTCAGTGAAATAAGCCCCATGTCACTGGTATCAGTGGGAGTAGAAATACATTTGTGTTTATCACTTGCTTTCCTAATTACCCACTCTTGTTGTGATGCCT
Source organism: Pelophylax lessonae (assembly GCF_965119305.1). Lineage (NCBI taxonomy): Eukaryota > Metazoa > Chordata > Amphibia > Anura > Ranidae > Pelophylax > Pelophylax lessonae. The sequence goes on along the minus strand of NC_138779.1, from coordinate 139,441,343 downwards.
CTTTGTTGAAGCCGTGACTATACCTTGACTACAGTGCCAGGCGCTCTGCTTTCCAGCACCCATCACCCCACTGACACTGTGAACTTTGCATACAATGAGACACCCTGCAGGACATGGACCTTGTAGAACAGAATCAGTAATGGTCTGTCCCGCATGATGCAGAACACTTGGCACGTCATGTAGTAACCCATAGCAACCAATCAATGTTCATATTACTATACCATACCTCCCAACCATCCCAGATTCACCGGGACTATCCAGGGATTTCAAGTAAATCCCGGTGTCCCGCAAATCTAGGCTAAATTCCACAGTGGAGCCCAACAAGTTTCAGCACTTGACTCCACCTGCCAGTGTGCGCCGTGCTGCAGCTGTCAAGACTGATACGCTCAGTGCTGACCCAGCACAGCCCCCCCCCCGGGGGTTTTCTGAGACCACCTGATCTCCCACCTTCCCTTCCACTCTACATTCCGTATGAAAGAAAGAGGAGGGAGGCTGGGTCTGCTCCACCTCCTCCCCATGTGCCCCTGTGTCTGCTTACAACCCCCGCTGTGTAGCCAATCCTGTGCCTTTGAAAGGGTTTTATGGGTGGGAATTTTGAAGCAGTGCACCTGATGTCACTGCCTGAGCCTCTGGAGCCGAGCCAACCCTGGGTGATTGAACTCACCCCTCCCTCTCTTCCTTCCTTTCTTCCACAAAATATAGCGATCCTTCCTGCTTTCTATTTGCCTTAGTGACCCTTCCTTCCTGCCATCCATGTGCCTTAGTGATCCTTCCTGCCTTCCATGTGCCTTAGTGATCCTTCCTTCCTGCCATCCATGTGCCTTAGTGATCCTTCCTGCCATCCATGTGCCTTAGTGATCCTTCCTGCCTTCCATGTGCCTTAGTGATCCTTCCTTCCTGCCATCCATGTGCCTTAGTGATCCTTCCTGCCTTCCATGTGCCTTAGTGATCCTTCCTTCCTGCCATCCATGTGCCTGAGGCATCCTTCCTGCCATCCATGTGCCTTAGTGATCCTTCCTGCCTTCCATGTGCCTTAGTGATCCTTCCTTCCTGCCATCCATGTGCCTGAGTGATCCTTCCTGCCATCCATGTGCCTTAGTGATCCTTCCTGCCATCCATGTGCCTTAGTGATCCTTCCTGCCATCCATGTGCCTTAGTGATCCTTCTTGCCTTCCATGTGCCTTAGTGATCCTTCCTGCCTTCCATGTGCCTTAGTGATCCTTCCTGCCTTCCATGTGCCTTAGTGATCCTTCCTGCCTTCCATGTGCCTTAGTGATCCTTCCTGCCTTCCATGTGCCTTAGTGATCCTTCCTGCCTTCCATGTGCCTTAGTGATCCTTCCTGCCATCCATGTGCCTTAGTGGTCCTTCCTGCCATCCATGTGCCTTAGTGATCCTTCTTGCCTTCCATGTGCCTTAGTGATCCTTCCTGCCTTCCATGTGCTTTAGTGATCCTTCCTGCCTTCCATGTGCCTTAGTGATCCTTCCTGCCATCCATGTGCCTTAGTGGTCCTTCCTGCCATCCATGTGCCTTAGTGATCCTTCTTGCCTTCCATGTGCCTTAGTGATCCTTCCTGCCTTCCATGTGCCTTAGTGATCCTTCCTGCCTTTCATGTGCCTTAGTGATCCTTCCTGCCTTTCATGTGCCATAAGTGATCCCTCCTTCCTTTCTTCCATATAACAGTGATCCTTTCCTCTCTCAAATCTCTTTTTCCTAAAGGTTGGTTCACACTGGAACACGTACGGGAAATGGGCGTTCAATGCTCATTTCCTACACTACATGCCACTATGCTGTCCTTGTCAAACGCATGCGGGTGCCATTACTTGTTAAAGGCAGCGTCTTTGTGGCCACCAAACCACATGGTACTGCTGTATTATGTGTTTTTGGTGTGGTACGATTTGAAAAAGTAGTGTTTTGCAGAGCGTCCCTATTCACTTGAATAGGTCACGGTCAGTGGGCAGTAGTGCCCGCCAGTGCATCAGGGCATATAACTCCGGTTGCAGCCAAGAAGCAAGGCATTGCACCTGCAGCATATGTACACCCCGGCTGCTGCCTCTGCAGCTAAAGTGGGAGCACTTGGTGAGGTGGTAAAACCCTGTGGTTGCACCAAGGTTTTACCACCCCTACAGCCACTAATGTGAGATATGTTGCATAATTCTGACATTTTGAGATAAGATTTCCTTCCGACGTTCATTTGTTCAAGCAATGCTGCACTGTATACAGCAACTAGGCTCAGCTTCTGTCTAGGCTACGCTGATGAGGCGGCACTGACCTGAAGGCACTGATGGGCTCTGATCAGGAGGCACTGATGAAGCTACATTAATTGGAGGCACTGATTGGCAGCACTGATAGGAGGCACTGGTGGGCACTGATTAGCAGTAATGATGGGCACTAATAGATAGCCTTGACTAGCAGCACTGGTAGGCACTGATTAGCAGCACTGGTGGGCACTGAGGGGACCGAAGTCCCTCTAACAAAAGTCGGTTAACGGCTTTCTTTTTTCCAATAACCGGCTTCTGTTTACTTCCGCGATCAGCTGTCAATGGGTGACAGCTGATCACGTGGTAAACGGCCCGCTGCAAATGGCCCATTACCCCGATCTGTAATCAGCCAGGTCCCAAGGATTCTGCGATCACAGAGCGCACCGCCCGTGCACAGCAGGAGGCGAGGGGGTAGCGTGAGAATGGGAGGGCATCCATGGACGCCCTCCTGGCATTTTAAGCCTGCGCTGTAGCCGGCTTTCGTCTATAGCGTGGGCTCCAAGTGGTTAATCATCCCTCTGGTTCCACCTGCTGACCGCCGGTAGCAGATCTAATGTGGCAGGCTGGCTTGGCTGCGCAAATCGTCATAGGGGTACGTCGGTTCACGGGAGTGGTGCTGGGGGGGGGGGGGGGGCGAGCGCGCACTGCCGATCCACGGAACCTGCTGACAGAGCTGACCGTTCTCTCTGAAATGATCACAGAGCGCCTGTGATCCTTCTACAGTATATAGGATTTCTAAAATCATTTCACAAGTCCCTCCCCCATACAGTTAGAAAACACTCCCCTAGGTTCACAGTTAACCCCTTGATCACCCCTAGTGTCAAAAATGTCAGTTAGGTGTCCGATCTGTCCGCTGCAATGTCGCAGTCCCGCTAAAAATCGCAGATCCCCATCATTACTAGTAAAAAATAAATAAAAATTACATAAATCCTTCCCCTAGTTTGTATAAAAAAAAATTTGCACCGCACAGACAGCGCATATGATTTTAGGAGCAGTGCGCTCCGAATCGCATGCAATGTTTGTGATTGCAATAGTGAGAACCAGTACTTACTGCACCTTTTTCTTCTGTAAACCATGAGCCCTGGTTCACACTGATGCGATATGGGATTTACTGCGTTTTTCCCACATCGTACTGCATAGCAAATGCACAGCGTCCATGTGATCTGCTGCGGGTGCCAATGTTAGATTAGCAACACCCCAAAACAGATCGCAAAACACAGTGCGATTGCCATAATTGCATCTCATGGGTGTGAACACCGATGCAATGCGATTCAGGTGTGGGGTATAAAAAAGGGTCCTGCACCCTTTTTGGTGCGGATGCAATGCAGTTGGAGCCATACAAATTGTATGGTGCGATTCCTGTGCAAATCACATGCGGTGCGATTCCTGTGCGACTCACATGTGGTGGATTCCTGTGCAAATCACATGCTGTGTTTAGCAGGCACCAATGTGAACCCAGACTCAAAGAAAAATGTAGGCATGTTTAATTGGGGTAATGCAATAAAGCAACACTGACACTGGGCAATAAGGGGTTAACATTTAGGATGAGTGTCTGTGTCAGCTGACCTTCAGGTTTCTAGTTCATCATGACTTTTAATTTTTTCTTATTTTACATTTTATTTCCTATTCCCCGCACCTGTACAGGAATAGTGACACATCTGGGCACTGATTTTCAAAAGGAAAATTTGTTTTCAATCCTTTTTGAGAGTTTGTGAGCTTTGTCAGTTTTGTGCTGATACAAATAAAGTTGGGTAAGGAAAAAAATGGCTGATTACCCATAAATACCCTCACCTGAGCACATGTCTGCCATTTCACCTGCACATGGAAGCACATGGCTTGGTAAGCGGAGAGTGAATGCAATTATGGCTGCGGTTTAAAGCTACAGTCTAAACTTATTATTTATTTTTATTTATTTTTTTTCCTCTTTCTTCACTTTGTTTAAATGTGATAAATATGTTACTCTTATTATATGATTGCTTTTTAGTTTGCTTTCAACTGTTATATTGTGGCTTCCCTATGTCTGTATACAAACAGGCTGATCTATGCAGTGCAATGGCTTGCCTTTATCTGCCTTTTAACTCCAGGGAATCCCTGCTGAAACCAAATCATTGATCAGTGGCAGGCATGCCTCCATCTGTACTGGTGATTAATGTGAGGTATGCGATTGGCTTTTGGCATGTGATGCGGATGGCTTGTTCAGCTCCCCCATGCGGTGCGGATGGCTTGTTCAGCTCCCCGTGTGGTGCGGATGGCTTGTTCAGCTCCCCCATGCGATGCGGATGGCTTTTTCAGCCCCCCCCCCCCCTGCGATGCGGATGGCTTTTTCAGCCCCCCCCCCCCCCTGCGATGCGGATGGCTTTTTCAGCCCCCCCCCATGCGATGCGGATGGCTTTTTCAGCCCCCCCCCCCCATGCGGTGCGGATGGCTGTATCAGTGTGAACCCAGGCTCAAACAAAAGGTTAGGCGTGTTTAATCAGGGTAATTCAATAAAGCAACAATGAAACTAGGCAATGAGGGGTTAACGTTTAGGATATGTGGCTGTGTCAGCTGACCTTCAGGTTTCTAGTTCATCATGACCCATTTTACATTGTATTTCCTATTCCCGCACCTGTACAGGAACAGTGACACATCTGGGCACTGATTTCAAAAGGAAAATTTTGTTTTTAAACCTTTTTGAGAGTTTGTGAGCTTTGTCAGTTTGGTGCTGATACAAATAAAGTTGGCTAAGGGAAAAAAAAATGGCTGATTACCCATAAATCCCCTCACCTGTGCACAAATCTGCCCTTTCACCAGCATATGGCTTGGTAAGCGGAGTTTGAATGGCATTATGGAAGCATTTTAAAGCTACAGCCTAACTTTTTTTTTTTACCTTGTTTAAATGTGATCAATATGTTGCACTCTTATTATGATTGCTTTTTAGTTTGCCATCAACTGTTATATAGTGGCTTCCGTATGTCTGTATACAAACAGGCAAGCCTTTGCATTGCATAGATCAGCCTTTCTCTGCCTTGTAGCTCCAGGGGAACCAGAATGCCTTCTCTACCGGCTTGCTCTGTATTCCCACAGCTTTTTTAGGTTGGCTGTTCATGGTTTTAGAAATGGGTGTGGGGGGGGGGGGCTACATTCTCAGGTAAAATGCAGAGCTGCAAAATGCTACTTGCCTGGCTCTTGGACTACTGCTGCACTCCAGTGCTTTGAGGTAGGCCTCACTTAGGCCCTGTTCACACCTGAGTTTATTTCAGCTTGTAAAACGCTCATCTCTGAAGTCTCAAAACGCCCAACAAGCAAAATCCTATTCATTTCAATGGCCTCTGTTCACATATGAGCTTTTTCTGCTGAAGCAAAGCTCCTGAAGTTCAAAGTACATGGGCTTCTTTTTTGGCTGATTACATGTGTTTTTTTTTTTTTGTCAATGCCTTCCTCCAAACACCTGCAAAAAAACGCCTGAAGAAAGCCAGAGAAAATGATACGCTAAGGTGTGAATGGAGCCTAAAGCTGGATACACACTATCCAACTTTTGTGGCTGGATTTCCTTCAGATTTCCCTTTTCTATGTAGTGCAAGGGCCGGCCAGATTGCATACAAATTGAAAGGGTTTAGGTTTGACCTCATATTATATGGTTTTGGGAAATCTAAAGGAAAAAGTCTTCAGAAAATCTTAGTGTGTATGGCCCATAACTATCAAATGTTTTTCACCCTTTTGGAAGATGCGCTTTGCAAGAAATGTAGAATATATTTTTAGTGCTAGTTTGTACCCTAAATTGTAAATGTACGTATGTTTGCACTATGCAGTTTTTCCCTAATATTGTGGTGGGCTGCAGCCATCACACCTCCCCTCCAGACCCCCCTCATCCTCCATTATCTTACCATAGTTGTTGTGCAGGTGTGGCAGTGGTTATTGCTTTTTGTATAGCAAGGCTGTGTATGCTGCTGCTTATTTTGCCTTTGAATGCCTTTAAAACTCTTCGTGTTGTGTCCTTTTTTTGAAGTGGTTGATGTGACGACAATGCTAGTTGCCTGGCTGTCATGCTGGTGTTCTTTAAATCCAGGCAAGTATGCAGATTGTGACTTTTTATCCAATATATGCATACTTGACAAGGGGTAACTGACAGCCAGATCTAGGAAACCAGCCTTTTCAGTAGACCAGCAATGCCAGATCCCACATTTCTCATAGGTTTCTGGTATGAGTTTTGATATAAGCATTAGATTTCAGTGGGAATGATGGCTTTATTTTATATTTTTTTTTAGTTCCTGCAGTAACCAGGCTCAAAGCAGTGTGGAATCTCTTCTGTGGCCCTGCAGCGACAAATGGAAGGTTCCCATACACGGGTGAGTTGTGAGCTTTTAGCTTTGAAATCCTTTTCCTCTTGGGGGGAGAAGGGTTTGACACAGGCCACTTCCACAAAATGGCAACACTTCAACCATTTCATTGGCTCGCTTCAAGGTTTAAATGGTCAATGATTTGAAATATATTATGAAGCTTTACTGCTTGTTTTAACCCCTAATGAAAATTATTTGCTCTTGTTGTCCCCTTACTGACATGACACCTTTGTGCCTTTGTTGGAGTCAATAAGGTTTAATTTTCTACTGTCTAAGACTGAACTGTCTACTACAATTTTGGTGAGTTTCTAAAGTGCTTACAGATATTTACATTATCTGTGTTTTTATGGGGTTCTCATGCCTACATTTATTCTTGTAGCCACTGAGGTGCCCATCAAGGCTGAACTATGGAATCTCTTCTGTGGCCCTGCAGCGACAAATGGTAAGTTCCCATACAAACACTAAGTGAGTTGTGAGCTTTTATCAGAACGCCCGTTTGGGTTTAGTCACAATGTGAACCCAATGTTAACCACTTAAGCCCCGGAAGATTTTACCCCCATTCCGACCAGGGGGTATTTTGCGATTCGGCACTGCGTGACTTTAACGGACAATTGCGCGGTCGTGCGATGCTGTACCTAAACGAATTTGGCGTCCTTTTCCCACAAACAGAGCTTTCTTTTGGTGGTATTTGATCACCTGTGCGATTTTTTGATCACGCGCTATAAACAAAAAAAGAGCGTCAATTTTGCAAAAATAACAATATTTTTCACATTTTTTTATATGAAATTCCCCCCAAAAAAAATGTAAAAATCTAAATTTTTTAACATTTTCGGCCAATTTGTTTTATGCTACCTATGTTTGGTAAAAAAATCGCAAAAAGCGTATTTTGATTGGTTTGCGCAAAAGTTATCACGTTTATTAACAAAGGGAAAGATTTTTTTTTTTTACGCGTAATGGCGGCGATCTGCGTATTTTTTTTTTTTTTTTTTTTGTGGCGGACAGATCGGACCCTTGACTGACATTTTTGACACTTTTGGGGTTACCAGTGACATTTCTACAGTAATCAGTGCTATATATATATATGCACTGTTACTGTAAAAATACACTGGTAGTGAAGGGGTTGAAGGGGTTAACTTTGGGAGGGGCTGTGTGTGTCCCTAGGGGCGTGCTTTCTACTGTGATTGGCTGTGGCTTGAGCTGTAAGGACACTGATCAATGGATCTACATAGTAGATCCATGTGATCAGTGTCTTTACACCGAGGAGAATGACAGGTGGCTTGTTTACACAAGCTGCCTGACATTCTCCCTCTCCCCCGCCGATCGCAGAGTGGCCGGCAGACATCGGGTCCGCTGGTCACACGCGCGGGGGGTCCGTGACCACGCCTCCGGCGGCGCGCGCTCGCTCCCTAGACCCTCACAAGCAAGCAACGTAGCCCTACTTTAGTTTGCCTGTGAGGGGCTGACCGCCGACGTAGATAGTCGTGCGGCGGTCGGCAAGTGGTTAAACTTCTAAATTAGTTTAAGAGTTATGAACTGTTTTATAACTCGCAGGCTTGGGTTTAGCCACCCATTGGTGGTTCCCAGGTTTCTGGGGTCTGGGAGTGAAAGCTCAGTTGGCTCATGATGGGGAATGGGGGAATTATCTTTGACTGCACATCCTCCTTCCTGGGAATACAGAATCTCAATCTTGGGGTGGTTCTTTGTCTGTCTTGGTTCCAGTAGGAGGGCACCATACTAGTCAACAAATACTTTGGCCAGACCAACACTGCCACTCTATTCTTGGATCAGACTTTTGGTATTGTTTATCCTCTTGGGGGGGGGGGGGGGAAGGGTTTGACACAGGCCACTTCCACAAAATGGCAACACTTCAACCATTTCATTGGCTAGCTTCAAGGTTTAAATGGTCAATGATTTGAAATATATTATGAAGCTTTACTGCTTGTTAACACCTAATGAAAATTATTTGCTCTTATGGTCACCTTACTGAAATAACACGTTTGTTGGAGTCAATAAGGTTTGATTTTTCTACTGTCTGTTTGAAAGACTGTGAACTGTCTACAATTTTGGGGGGGGGGGGGGGGTTCTAAAGTGCTTACAAAGTGATTTACATTTTCTGTTTTTATGGGGTTCTCATGCCTACATTTTATTCTTGTAGCCGCTGAGGTGCCCATCAAGGCTGAACTATGGCAACACTGAACAGATGAAAAATTTGAGGTATGTATCTAATTTGACTTATTAAGGCTGTAATCTATGGGACCATTTAAGTGGAATGTGTTTTGATAGTGTGTATTAAGATCAAAAACCTTCTGTGTGTAGCAGCCTCCCCAGCACTCCCTAATACTTACCTGAGGTCCTTCTCTGTCCCAACGATGTCCATGAGGCCGTTGGGACTCTCCCTCCGGATTGGATGGGACACAGCCGTGATGCCATTAGCTCCCACGACTGCCAATCAGGAGAGAGGGGGCAGGACTTAACAGCAGCCCCATGTCAATGGACCCACTGAGCTGCAGCTTGGCTCAGGTGCGCCCCATACGAAGCTGCTTGCTGTGGGGGCACCCGACAGGAGGGAGGAGCCAGGAGCAGTCTGGTCAGCAGTGAGCCTTTTCTCATGTCATGTTTTTAACTTTGTATTTTTAACCTTAACCTCATTTTATCTCTTTAAGTAGACCCATTGCCATTGAAAATGCGATCTTTCCATAACTAGTTGGAAGCCTTGACCACTGCAAGTTGTAGGCTGTGAACACTCCAAGCAAGATGGAATTCCTTCTCTTCTCCTGCAGCATTAGTGGATGGTGGGTACCCACCTAAAACGCATGAAGGATGATAGCCTAGCTTGGTTTGCTAGGTTTTACCAGAGTTATAAGCTTTTATTATAACTCTTGGCTTGGGTTAGCCACACAGTTTTTGTGGACCCACAGGAATTTACTAACCAGTTTTAGTCCATAACCTGCTATAAATCACTAGACTCAGTTATGAACTTTAGATCATAACTCTATCCTATCCTATCATATCCCTTAGTTTGGGGTCTAAGAGAGAATGAATTGTTCAGACGGAAGTCTCTGGGAAGAAATGAGCTCCTGGATTGTGGATTGAGCTTTGCTGTAGCAGCGCGGGGCATTGCACAACTGCTACTTCAGACTCACTTTAATCCACATTTTGTGCTTACCCTGCAGGTTACCGGTTTCTGGGAGTTCTTTCTGCCATATACAGGGATGGATGGAAGAGCAAGGATTTCACTCTGAAACCTCTTGGGGGGAAGTCTACAGAGAGCAAATCTGCTCTCTGGAAGTAAAGGGTCTGCTGTTCTTAGATGGTCTTGCCTTTCCTTTGTGGGTTATGATTGAGTCACTGGGCTGGTGAATGGGCTTTTCTGTAGCAGAGGACTTGGAGACTGGGTCAATCTCAGTCCTGGCTGAATTGGGGGGCGAGTGCCCAGTCCTTCATGAAGGACGGGGCTAGGGGAGATTCTTTCTTTTTGCCCTCTGCTGCAGAACGGCTTGGGATCCAGTCCAGGGGCTCAATTATGGCTCATGATTGGAATGGTAGGATTATCTTTGCCAGCACATCCTTTCTTCCTGGGAATACAGAGTGTTGATTTGGACTGCTCCTGGTGTTTCTTGGTTAGAGTATGAGGGCACCATACTAGAGTCAGCGAATGCTTGGACCAGGCCAACATCAATACTCCTATTCTTGGGTCAGACTTTTTTGGTATTGCGTTAGAATCCTTATGCCCTTAGGGGAAAAGGGTCTAACACATGCCACTCCCACTAGACACAATTGGGTTTAAATCATTGGTTTACCTGTTAAGCTCCACTAAGGTAGCTTAACAGATTGCACATCAATTTTGTTTTGCGGCCCTTTTAGCCCCACTGAACGGTTCCAGAATGTCGATTATTCCCTTGTAGATCACTGAAGCCCAGTCTAGTTGCATTTTTTTATACCGTGCCAGTGATTCCTCTTCGCTGTCCATTTTATGTCCACCCTGGTGCAGTAAAGGATGTGAATGTCTGATTTTTTTTTTTTGCAGGCTTTGTGGTCCCACAAAGGGCCACATCCCTTTTTTTTGTTTTTTTGCTCGGATCCTAGAGCAGTTTAAAATATTTAAAAATATTACATTTATTTTCTTAAAGTTGATCAATGGTATAAAATGATGAAATTGTTCACTCCTGTTCAAGAGTCCAGTCAGGAATTCATTTCATGGTTTTTACAATGTCTGGTTTGTCTACTGTTCCAGGTTCACACTGCACTTCAAAGTTGTAAATAAGTCCATGCAAATGGTCCAAAAGTAGCGCAGGAACCTTTTCTAGTTTGTTGCACCAGTTTAGAACAGTTCCAGTGAACAGATGTTTTGAAAAGTTGATACCCGGGCTTAAAGGCACTTAAATCATCCTCTGTGTGTTTTTAATGGTGCCTCCATTTTATTCAGATGACTGGATGAGCAGCACGGCTAATTTCTAGCAAGACACTGTTCGTGTTGGAATTTGGTAAGCATCCATATGTAACCTTTTTGTAGTACTAACAATTTCAGGAAATCTATGTATGGGATGTAAGTAAAATGTTTCATTTGATTTAGCTTAACAAAAGCATTGGGGGATCGGGGGTTCTGTTGGCTTTAAGTGTGTAGTCCATATGCTCTCCTGTTTAGAACTTTCTAAATGCTCATTACTAGCTTTCTTGAGTTGATGTGTATATAGACACCCCTATACCTGGAACCAGAATGCATATAGACTATTGTAGCACTGAGCACTTTAAATATCCTTTTATAGGGTAATGGAGATTTCCAGGAACTCTGGTACAGTGTTGCTACTCTACTTTATTGTGGCCACTATTGTACAATATTTCCATTAAATTTGGTTAATGTTTTTCTGGATTTTTTGTTATATATTTGTGAGGTGTTATAATGTGTAACTATACATTCATTTTCTACACAATAGATTTAGCACCAATTTTTATTCATTTTCAGGTTCTCTTTAATGACCCCCTGCATGTCTCCCCTATGCTCCACTGAATGTAAAGCAATGCACATCGCACTGCATTACGTTCTTTTGTGGCCTTGATGGCTGGGGAAATTGTCAATGGGGACCCGGAAGTTGTCACACGTCCCTTCTGAGTTGGCCACCAGAAGGGGGAAGGGAAGAGCGCTTGTGCACCCACTATGCTGGTCTTAGGCCTGCATATGGGCAAGCAGAGCCCAGGATACTTGGGGTGGGCGAGTGCTGTTTGTGTGGAGCATTTGGTTGGCAGCCTAAACACCAGGATGCAATTTCATTGGCCATGCTGACCTGGTTCCCTGGGGTTCATCCAGTCCTGCCTTAACCATGAGAAGAGTACAGAGGCTGCCACTGCTGGAAGACTTCTTTTTTGAGAAAGTTTGTTCTGGCCCTCTGCTAATTCTTTGGCCCCAATGCTTTAAGTGTCTGACCTGAAAAATAAGGAATTCAGATGTTCACCAACTGCTTGCTTGTTTTCAGACTAACTTTAAGTTAGCAAGGCAACAAGTCCATTACGTTCTGTGCTGTTCAGTATACCATTGCAAGGTACAATTGAAGCAAAAAATCTTGGCTCTGCTAAGTATACAATTACCTAGGGTAGTTTTTTATTTTTTTCATTTTAGGACTAGAAGCATAGGAAACAATGGAGGATTCTGGAAATTTCACTTGCTTGGCTGTCATACTGAAGCTCTTAACCAGGACAAGTATGGAGTGACATGGAACACCTAAAGCCAAGCATAACAGCAGGTAAAGAATTTTAGGTCAGCAGTGAGCCTCTCATGTCTTAACTTTTGTATTTTTAACCTACATCTCAAATTTTTATCTCTTAAGTAGACTCATTGCCATTGAAAATGTTGTTTTTTCCATAACTAGTTAGAAGCCTTGACCACTGCAAGCAAGTTATAGGCTGTGAACACTCCCAAGCAAGATGGAATTCCTTCTCCTGCAGAATTAGGGGAAGGTGGGTACCCACCTAAAACGCATGAAGGATGATAGTCTAGCTTGATTTGCTAGGTTTTACCAGGATTATGTAGCTTGGTTTGCTAGGTTTTACCAGGATTATGAGCTTTTATAACTTGTCTTGGGTTAACCACACACTTATGTGGACCCACAAATGATGATAGTAGAGCTTGGTTTGCTAGGTCTTACAGAGTTATGAGCTTTTATTAGAACGCTTGGCTTGGGTTAGCCACACACTTATGTGGACCCACAGGAATTTGCTAACCAGTTAGTCCATAGCTTGCTATAAATCACCAGACTGAGTTATGAACTTTATATCATAACTCTTATCATAACTCTTATCATAACATCTTATCCTATCATATCCCTTAGATTTTGGGGTCTAAGAGAAATTCTTGTTCAGACGGAAGTCTCTGGGAAGAAATGGGCTCCTGGATTGTGGATTGAGCTTTGTTGTAGCAGTGTTGCCCCGCCCTGCTGCTTCAGACTCTGTTGGCCTCCTTAATCCACATTTTGTGCTTACCCTGCAGGTTACCGGTTTCTAGGAGTCCTTTCTGCCATATACAGGGATGGATGGAAGAGCAAGGATTGCGCTCTGAAACCTCTTGGGGGGAAGTCTACAGAGAGCAAATCTGCTCTCTGGAAGTAAAGGGTCTGCTGTTCTTAGATGGTCTTGCCTGTCCTTTTGTGGGTTATGATTGGGTCACTGGGCTGGTGAATGGGCTTTTCTGTAGCAGAGGACTTGGAGACTGGGTCAATCTCAGTCCTGGCTGAATTGGGGGGCGAGTGCCCAGTCCTTCATGAAGGACGGGGCTAGGGGAGATTCTTTCTTTTTGCCCTCTGCTGCAGAACGGCTTGGGATCCAGTCCAGGGGCTCAATTATGGCTCATGATTGGAATGGTAGGATTATCTTTGCCAGCACATCCTTTCTTCCTGGGAATACAGAGTGTTGATTTGGACTGCTCCTGGTGTTTCTTGGTTAGAGTATGAGGGCACCATACTAGAATCAGCGAATGCTTGGACCAGGCCAACATCAATACTCCTATTCTTGGGTCAGACTTTTTTGGTATTGCGTTAGAATCCTTATGCCCTTAGGGGAAAAGGGTCTAACACATGCCACTCCCACTAGACACAATTGGGTTTAAATCATTGGTTTACCTGTTAAGCTCCACTAAGGTAGCTTAACAGATTGCACATCAATTTTGTTTTGCGGCCCTTTTAGCCCCACTGAACGTTTCCAGAATATGTAGATCACTGAAGCCCATTCTAATTGCGTGTGTATACTGTGCCAGTGATTCCTCTTCGCTGGTCATTTTGTGTCCACCCTGGTGTTAAGGATTTTTTTTTTTGTTGGTTGCAGTCTTTGTGGTCCCACAAAGAGCCGTATCATTCATTTTTTTTGCTCAGACCCTAAAGCAGTGTCAAATATTAAAACTAAAATATTACTTTTTAAATGTTGATCAATCGTAAAATTTTTCACTCTTACTTCAAGAGCCCAGTCAGGAATGCATTTCATGGTTTTACAATGTTTGGTTTGTCTACTGGCCCAGGTTCACACTGCACCCAACTTCAAAGTTCTATCATGTCCATGCAAGTGGTTCCAAAGTCGGACCAAAAGTAGCATAGGAATCTTTTTCTAAGTTGTTGTGACTCAAGTTGCACTGATTAGAACAGTTCTATTGCACAGAATAGGCAGAATGGTGAACAGATGTTGTTACTTGGTCTAAAGGCACTGTCATCCTCTGTGTTTTTTAATGGTGCCTCCATTTCATTTAGGTGGCTGGATGAGCAGCATGGCTAATTTCTAGCAATGCACTGTTGGTGGTGGAATTTGGTAAGCATCCATATGTAACCTTTTTGTAGTACAAATATTTCAAGGAAATCTATGTATGGGGTGCAATGGGATTTAAGTGGAAAGGTTTTTCATTTGATCTAGCTTAAAAGCATTTGAGGAGGGGTGTTCTGTTGGCTTCATGTGTTTTGTCCATATACTTCCTGTTTTTTAATTTTTCTAAATGCTACTCCACCCCTATGGCTGGAAGCGGAGTGCATATAGACTATTTTAGCACTGAGCCAATGTTGGCACCGATATAATTAACCCTTTACACTTTCACTATCCTTTATAGGGTAATGGAGATTTCCTGGAACTCTGTTTGGTACAGTGTATATTCAGACCCCATAAAGAAAACCTCACAAAGAGCATGCAGGGATTTTTAAGAAGGTAAAGTACTTTCAAAATGTAGTTTAATAAACTTTCTAAGGTATGCTATGGTAATTGCAACATTTAAGGAATATAAAAAGTGGGTGTAATGTGAATATGGCTGTAAATACACTTTAAAGGCCATGCTCTGAAATGTCTTGTCTCTAACCCCATCTTTACTTTTTTTTAGCTGCTGCCTCCATTCTGCTCACCTATACTGGCAGTGTTCGTATGCAAGCCAAGTCGAACTCAGGAGGCAAAGTGACATTGACATCCTTGGAATGACCGAACATTGTAAAAAAAATTGGCCTCGTAACATTGTAAAAAATTGTAAAAATTGTACAGAATTTTGAAGAATAAATGTTGACATGATTAAACATAAGCAGTGTCTTTCCATCTTTTACCATGTGTTTTAACTAGATGGTGGTGGGCAGTGTGCTTGCACTTATATTAAAAGCTAATTCAGATGGGGGTTTTTTATTTTTAACCATTTTATGTATTAAGCTAAAAAGCCTTCTGTGTGCAGCAGTCTCCCTAATGCTTACCTGAGCCCACTCTCTATCCAAGTGCCTCAGCTGTCTGAGACTCTCCGCTGATTGGCTGAGATGCAGCAGCATTGCCATTGGCTCCCACTATTAAACTTGGTCAATTGGGAGAGGGGGTGTGGCCGAATGGCAGCTTCATGTGCATGGACACAGGGAGCTGCAGCTTGGCTTGGGTGTCCACATAGCAAGCTGCTTGCTGTGGGGGTGCAATACAAATGAGGGGCCAAAAGCTATATCCAGGGACCAAAGAGGAGGATCTGGGCTGCCCTGTGCAAAACCACTGCACAGAGCAGAGGAAGTAGATTTTGTTTTGTGTGAAAATAACATGACTGACTTCTGAATGTACAACTTTACCATAAAAAGAGAAAATGTGACTTGACTGGTACAGAATAAGTGTATGCACATAATAGTAATAGTATTCCAGCTTGTTTTAAAAATTTTTAAATGCATTGCATGATCTAAAATTTAGAATTACTACCCTGCAGCATACCATGCATAACATTGGCTTAGTATTTGACCACTGAAGTATACAATTAGGCCTTGTGATGGTGGGTCCCCTTAAAGTTATTTTCTCAACTAGCTATAGACTAGTTGAAGAAAATGCAGGCAGGTAGGTAAGTGATGCATACTAAAATCATAGAATCAATTTAAAACAAGATTACATATAACCTTCAAACTCCTGAATGTTCATTGGTTACCTCCCACCTGGCCAATGCACACATGCCTGGGCTGGACGGGCATCATGCTAAAAGGATATACCAGTGCATCCTTGGTGTCAATGTGTAGTGAGATCAGTTCTGCGGACATAGATTACAGATCCCTGGTGTACTGGGCCACTGATTGGCTTTGAAATGTGATTGCTGTCTGCTCTGATATCACTGTATATTGGTGCCACCAACTGTCACTGCCACAGCAGTACAAGACCAGTGCTGCCAGTCAGTATCCCTAATTGCTGCCAATCAAAAAGGACAGATCCTGCACATGCTGATATACAAGTACAAAGAGGAGTACTTCACCAGCCCATGGCGCTGTCCATGTATTCACCTCCTTTGTTTGTATGTTTTATAGCTGAAATGTCCTGGTTGCTGCTGCTCCTCTCTCACTCCACTGGGGGGATCAAAACAATTCAAATCTGTAAAGAAAAGCGCACGCAACCTCGGGCAATAACGCTTTAATAAAGGACAACACAGTACATTGGAATTGCACTCACACTTTTCCTTTTAAGACAATCGCTTTACAGCATTCCAACAGGAGCTACTCGCTCCTCCCGTCCCTCCAGATGGTGACTCTGCGGTCTCCTCATTCGCGGCTGCCGCCGCTGTTTCCCCGCTCTCCTTCACTTCCTGTGTTGCCTGGTCACCGGATGCCGGTTCTAGTGCGCCTGCGCACTATACCAACGTAATCTACGGCGCCTCAGGAGAGCCTCAGCCAAAGCCGGAGCCACAAGTTGTACGGAGCTGCGAGGTGGGAGATTCAAGACACGGGTGCACTGCCTCTGCTGTTACTACGGACAACGCGTTACGGAGGCGGAGCCTCCTTCCCCAGGTCCCACCTTGCTTCCTGCTAACGCCCCTCCCTATATACCCGGGATACCATCGGCCCTAATTATTTAATTGTGTATTCTTAAAGGGGCCAGTAACCAATAATCCTTAGCCACCTTGGCTGGGACGGGAGAAGCAAGGGGCTATCCACTTTTAAAAAACATATATTAAAAAACATACATTAAAGATACAGTTTAAGATACAATTTAAAATGTAAAATACAATTTAATACCAGCGCAGATATTAACCAGAGCTATTATAGATACATGTTTGGATATCACATTCCCTACATAGCAATGGTTTTCTCCTGCTAAAAATACATAAACGTATCCTAAAAGTATATATGACTCTAAGCTACATCAGCATTTCCTAATACCAATAGTCGACGGATCATATTAATTCCACATTATCTCTCATCCATCTACCAGGATAATTTCATAAGTCAGGATAATACACATAATAAATATATAAAAATACTAGTCTCATTAGAATTCAGTAAGATAAGATTCAATTCCATATGACACATATGCAAATATCAATTAGTATATGAGGATACTACTCCATATGAGCCAACCAAATGTACTACACGACAGTTGTTTATATTTCTCATATATACACACATATATATGTATACACACACGAGAAATACATATACCTACACATACCCATCGGTGGTGACACCCTGAGTATCCCCAAATATATATCTATACATATACACCTATTCACATACCCAGCTGCTCAGATATTGTTGTGTGGACACGAATGTGCGTATGCCTCCGTGCACACTTCACAGACACATGGCCTGGCAGGGACTATGTTCCCTACCCTTGGTAACCATGTGTATGTGCATGTGCTGGAACCCACTCTACCATGCCCACACCCCCGTGCTGATATGTCAAATGATCGTGTTGACTTCCAGCTCCTCATTGAGCCCACCCTGCGACATGGACCCAAGCGTAAAGATCCAGAATGTTTCTTGCCTGCACAGGATCGAAAACCTTTCACCTTCTTGGAGAGTCATAGATATGGCTTCAATCCCAAATAATTCCAGGCCTGCAGTATCCCCACCATGCGCTTTACAGAAGTGTCTTGGCACGCTGTGCTTGTCTTTTTTTTTTTCTGCTCAATAAACCGGCGATGTTCGTCAAACCTGGTGCGCATTGCTCTAACTGTCCTGCCAACATAAATTAAGCCACATGGGCACCTCAAGCCATAGACCACAAACTGTGTACCACAGCTAATGAATTGTTTGATATTATAGGAGCGCCCTGCAACTGATGTAAAGCTACTTTTGCCATGTTGCATAAATGCACAAGCCTTACATCTGCTCTGCTTGCATTTGTAGGAGCCTACCATATTAAAGAGAACTGCCCTAATTGCTGCCACATCAGTCAGTGTCTTCATTGCTGCCATACTAGTCTCCAATGTCTTCAGACCAGTGTATACCGGCAACCGTGTAGTGTTCTCTGCCTGTTTGTCAGCCACACTTCTGCCTGGACTGATCTATCTGCACATCATGCTGACTACATTATTGTGAGATGCCAATCCTAGCCATCCCCTGCATGCCTTTAACCACAGGAGCTTTTTCCTTCAGCCTCCTGTACTTCTGGCCAGTGAACACTGCATTCTTGGGGGCAGCAATGTACCAGTAGGCTAAGCTTGCTAGACTTGTAGGTACTGTGACATTAAACTACACTAAATTCCCTGACCATTACAGTACATTTGGTTGATTTGTAATACACAAGATGCAATATCTGGTCCATTAACTATCCATAATGACTATCACACGTGGTATCCCCATACTCGGGAGTAGCAGAATCTGTTTTAGGTTGTAATTCTAAGCAGGGCCACTGATATGCAGTACAGCCAGCCCTCCTGTACTGGGCCCAGGCACCATCTGTTCAAAAGGGAAGGGGGGGGGGGGGTTGTCAGGCACCTGATGAGCAGGAGGGCAGGCTGTACGGTCTTATTGCAGCCCCGTTCCTTCTCTGCCACCCCCTGCAGCGCTGCCAGCTTCTCTTCCTCTGGTTGCACTGCAGGAGGGATTGGTCCAAGCACATGTGCCCATTTCCCCTGCAGCACTGCCGGCTTATCTCCTCTCCTGCGGGCACAAAGGGATATGTTCCAGGATAGATATTGGGAGGGGTTGGGAAATATCATTTCCTGGCCCTTTCCATTTCTGAGTTAAGTGATCGGTACTAATCACTCCCGTGTTCAGTAATCTCTCCAAGAATGGTAAACAGTGTTTACTATGCTTCAGTTTGTGACTGAGCAGGAAGCCTCAGAGCGTTTCCCATCATTGATCTGTGCTGGTGAGGCTGCAAAGACTGATAAATAAATGTCCTTAATAAATTTCAGCCAGGAATGGGGGGCCCTGTCAGTTAGGCTATGTAGCAATATATCCAGGCATTGGTCTGATGTGGGTCTGCCATGGTCACCGGTAACACCAAAAGCATATTTAAGTTGATTGCCCAAGTGTGAGTGTGCGGCATCGTTGGTTTGTTTTATATGGGGATGGGAGAAGTGAATGAGTGGATTACGCCTCTGGCTCAACTAGGTACAAATTGAGACACTTGAGGAAAAAATGCCTTTCAGCGCTGACTTGATGCTGGCTGGATGCTGACCCAACCCTTGCTGGCGCTTGAATCACTGACTTGTGGCACTGTACTTAAAGCGGAGTTCCACCCAAAAGTGGAACTTCCGCTTTAGGGAGTCCTGACCCCCCGACATGCCACATTTGGCATGTTATTTTTTGGGGGGGGGAGCGGGTACCTAGTTTTGACAGGTACCCGCTCCCACTTCCGCTCGGAGCGCCGCGGCGCCCTGAGCGGAAGTTCTCCTCTCCCCCTCCCTCCCTGCAATCTTCTGGGACACGTCAGAGGTCCCAGAAGATTGCCGGCCAATCACGGCGCGCAGCGCGACTCGCGCATGCGCAGTGGGTACCCGGCTGTGAAGCCGCAAACTGTAACAGCCGGGTGCCCACAGCAGTGATGCCGGCGCCGAGGGAGAGGATCGAGGCTTCCGGCGGCCGCATCGCTGGACCGTTGGACAGGTGAGTAAATGGCTGGAACTCCGCTTTAAGCCTGACTTCTGACACTCTGGTTAGCTCAAAAGTACTGAACGCTGCTCCCTCCAGACCTTCACTGACTGAGGAAGCCTTTGTAAACTGCTTCTGCTGCAACGCTGTACACTGCATGCTGTACACTAAACACTTCAGGGCCCAACTGCTGGCACTCCCTTTACGCTTTCAGTGTCAACTCTAGCACCCCCTTTACTCTTCAGGGTCAACACTGGCACCACTTTTTCTTTTGCTCCTGCACGCACTAGCTAGCTCCTGGCTCCCTCTGACCTTCGGAGTGGTCCCCTCTCACTAGGCAGACCCCAGGGGCAGTTTGCAGTACTCACGACTGGGAATGCTTTCCTGAAACCCAGCTCTACTGGTCCCCAGCACACCGGATCCTCTCTGCAGCTCAGGCCAGCAGCCTGGGACACCCGATTAGCCTTGACAGGAGGAGAGACAGCCGTACGCTCCCTCCTGGGACTCTGCTTCCTGCCAAAGATGCTGCGTCATGTGCTCTCAAAATTATACCCACTCCCAGAATGCTCTGCGGCAGAATCTGCCTTTCTGGGGTAGATGCAAGCCTGGGTGTGCCATTGGCCTGGTTTCCTCCACTGCACAATGAGAGCCCTCATTAGACTGGGGAGTCTCTCACTGTGCTCAAACAGCCACACCTGGGAACCATGACAGCCCAGCTGAAAATCATGGCCTAAGACTATTTGCCTTCAGTGAATCAACCCCTATTTTTTTTTTTTTTGGTTGCCATGTGTGTCGTTTCTGTCCCGGTGTTAGAAAAAAAAATGTAAAATCTGAAAGACAGACATAATGAGCTAGTATGCATCGCATGAAATACTTACCATAGAATGAAGCCCCCAAAGTGCCACCCGCTTACCGGTAATAGGGCAGACATGTATGGTCGTCCTTCCAGGTTTGCATCCTTCAGCCATCTGATTGGCCGGAGGTGCGATGACCTCACATCATACGTGTGGGAGCTAATGGCGGCACAGGGCTCTGAAGGCATGACAGGGATGGCTGTTCCTTCAGAGCGCATGCACCAATGAAGTCATTGGCTGCATGCAATGTAAATATCTCCTAAACAGTGCAAGTTTAGGAGATATTTACAGCACCTATAGCAGACATCCCAACCTGAAAAAACTCATTTCAGGGAGATGGTGCTCCATGCCGGCTTCCCCCAGAATTCATCAACTGGCAAACTTTTGTAGTTTGGCACCAGTCGTTCAAGGTTAGTTGAGTCATAATCCATGACTTCTAAGTGGAGGTGCTCTGTCATCTGCCTTGATCACATTTCGAATTCTCTCTGTCAAAATCTGCTCTGGATTCACCTCATCTTGGTTCTCCATATTGACCACAGACAGTTTCTTTAAAATTTGATCTTTCATTGGGAACTTCAAGATTTCTTTAACCTCCCTGGCGGTAACCCTGAGCATGACTCGGGGTGGATTTTTTTATACCAGGATCGGTATCCCCGTGTCACGCTCGGGGTGGATGTGCAGAGAGCGCAGCGGTGTTCTCTTACCTTCTCCTGGCGATCCAGCGATGATCTCTCATTGCTGTGACCGCCAGCCGAGATCCCCGCCACTCTCCGTCGGTCTGATCACTTCCTAGTTCCATTCCCTGCAGCAGCAATGCTGCATGGGAGCGGAACTAGGGAGGGAAATTCAAAAAAAAAAAAAAGTTGCACAAAACAAACACTTTACACATTGTGTGTGTGTGTGTAGTTTTGGTCAGGTTTAAGTCAGTAATTACTAAGAATTGTAGGCCTATAATACATAACGCCAAATTTCCATGAAAAGAATTGTTCCGCTTTTGGTACAGAATTCCTGACAGAATCATACCGCCAGGGAGGTTAAAGCTCTTGGCATAGAATGATCTGACCTCTTTAATAAAACTGATTTGTCTTGTAATGGGGCATCTCTTGTCCTTCCTCACTTAACTGCCTCCTTGCCAGGTACCCAATAAAAAGCTCTTCATCTGGGAGGTGAATTTCACTGTTGCTTACATTGATTTCCTCAATGTTTTGTTCTCTCATTACCTTTTGGCTTTATAAATCTGCTTGCAATTGCATGAAGGAGCTCGTGTACACTCTGATGCAACATGAAGAGGACAGGTGCCTTGTATTGAAAAATCAAATTTAAATTTGTCAAAGCATTGTGTGGCGTTATGGAGAAAGCATGCATATAGTTTATTTTGGGGATCTTTTCAGCCTTTTCTGAATATGAGCTGACTTCTGATTCTCACTGTTTGACTGAAAATATGAAAAAAGCTGGCCACTGGTAGAGCAGATTGTCCAAACCTTTTCCTAAAGAAAGCCAGCGTGTAGGACAATGCTTTTGGACTCTCTGCTGGGCAATATTGCAAAACTCTTAAATCTTTTAGGTCTTCTTTGTTTGGAACTTTTTTCTCAGAGTAGTAGTATGTCAATGAGCAGTTCCTCAGGTGACGCTGAGAGCTCCTTACCGGCAGTTTTGGTGCAAATGTTGACTAGGTGACTTGGACAGCCAACACTGTAAATATGAGGGGCTGTGCTTTCACTCTGTCAATAGAGAATTGAGTACTGTCTGTGATACTTTTACATACAATTTTTTCAGGACAAGCTTTTGGGGTATGTCCCCTTCAAGGTCCAAGCAGTACTGTTGCACAAAATTGTTTAGCCGAATGGTAAAAAAAAAAACTCATCTCTAAGCTAAAGGGGAAAAAAAGAGAAAAACAAATTTAACTGGCAATGGTAATAAAACTAGCATAGTTAGTGAGATAAGACAGAGGGAGAGCTGAAGACACTCTTGTCAATAGTTAATTTTTCCAATCATCAAATTGTAGTTGTCAGTGCTAAATCCTACACAATTAGACCATTCAAGGCCTTTGTAATGCATGGATGATGCAATGCAGTTAAAAATGTTTTCCCTAAAACGTCTTTCAGGACAGCACCTTAGAGAGATGGCTCCTCCCTCTCCTCATCAGGAAACACCCCATCCACCAGATTTTAAAAGGAGGCTTCTCCCACCATTCATCAGTTTTTGTGTTTCCTCCGGCCGAGGAACACCTCTGTGGGGAGCTGGGCTCTTAAGGTGCTATCCTGAGAGACCGGGCTTCCTACGTCCACCTACCCTTTTTTTGGAGACGATTGCTTCTCCCATTCACGCGACCGACTGCAGTGCATGGGCTCCTTCTTCCTCTTCAGTGCTCTAGGCTAAGTCAAGACCCCGCAGAGCACAGCCCTGGGAAGGCATCTTGGAGGAGCGGAACGTTTTTTTCTTGGGTCCGCCGCCTTTTTTTCAAATTTGCCGCCATTTCTCCGGATCGAGTGACGCTCGTCCGGACCGGAAGTGAGGTTCCGGAAAGGGCAGCGTTCTGCAGGGGGCGTATGGCGTCATTTCCGCCGGACGCAGAGGAAGAAGGGAGGAGCAAGCTGGTGCCTTATTCCGGATCCGGTCCAGTGCAGGTGCGCTTTGGTCTCCGGAACCGGTACCGAAGCCACGGGTGATACCGCTGCCAAGCGATGGAAGCTTCTTCAGCGAGTGGGACAGGCACAGGCACCAGTAAGGCCCAGGTAAGGGGTATCTTTATATGGCCTATCTTACTGTGGGGTCTCTCTCCATCCCTTTTATCTTTCCCCCCGGTGGCTGGGGGCCTGTCAGGGCACATGGGACTTCCCTTTAAATGTCTTTCTGTGCACCTTTGGTGGCCCTGAGAATCAGGCTGACTTTTAAGAAGCATGTGTATGTTTTCCCATTCATGTCTTCCAGGCTAAAAGCTCTGAAACTGTTTTCAAGAGAAAGTGTCCTTCATGCAAAGCAAAGTTGTCGGAAAGTTGGAAAAAGACACTTTGCCAGGGATGTATTGATGCACTAGTAAAGGAAGAAGCATCTACAGTTTGTGGCGATTTAGTCGCATCTGTGAGGAAGGAATTGGATGCTACCATCCAATCTTTTCGGTCATCCCTACAGGACCCTGCCCTGAGTCAGCCATCAGCCTCACTGTCCTCTCAGGGTTCACAATTGCTTCCTTCGGTGGGGACAGAAGGGGTTCCTTCCACCCAAGGAGATAATTCCCCCTCACATTCCAAGGAGGATTCAGAGGAAGAAGAGGAGGGAGGGGCACAAAGCAGGCCCACTAAATACAAACTATCCTTAGAGCAAGTGGATGGTCTCCTGAGGGCAGTTTACATCACCCTGGGTCTAGAGGAGGAAAAGAAGGAACTGTCCCTACATGACAAAATGTATGCAGGCTTGGAAGAGCCTAAGGGCCGTATCTTCCCAGTGCATCAGACCATCTCAGATGCAATTAAACATGAGTGGACTGATCCGGAAAAGAAAACCTTCTTCCCTAAAGCCTTTAAAAGGCGATTTCCTTTTGATGAGGACCCAGGAGCTCCCTGGAATAAGATGCCAAAGATTGATGCAGCCTTCTCCCAGGTTTCTAGGTCAACAGACCTAGCATTTGAAGACATGGGAATACTGAGGGATCCCATGGATAAGAAGATGGACCAGCAACTTAAGAGATCCTGGCAATCCATCATGGGGAGTCTGAAACCTGCCATGGCAGTAACCTGTGTGTCCAGGAATTTGGAATACTGGCTTAGCCAGCTAAAAGCACACATCACAGCAGACTCACCTAAACAGGAAATTTTGGATTCCTTTTCCACGCTCTCCACGGCCATAGCCTTCATTGCTGACGCTTCAGCAGAGTCAGTGAAGATGACAGCAAGATCTGCAGCTTTATCCAACTCAGCCAGAAGGGCTCTTTGGTTAAAGACATGGCCTGGAGATACAGCTTCTAAAAATAAGCTGTGTGGACTTCCTTTTCAAGGGGATCTACTATTCGGGCCTGGGCTAGACTCTGTTCTAGATAGAACAGCAGACAAAAAGAAGTCTTTTCCTGTGAAGAAGAAACAGGCAGCAAAGAAGCTTTTTCGACCTCAAAAAGCTCAGCAAAATAGCAGACCCCAGGAGAAGAGAAGAAACTGGTCGACACAAAAACCCAAAGGGAAAGGAGGTGTTCTCTTCCATCCTCCTGTGTCAACCAACAAAACACAATGACAAGACATTGCCGGTGGGAGGAAGATTGAGGGAATTCCTCCCCTATTGGGCAGCCATAACAGAAAATCAATACATTCTGGGTATGCTGTCCCAAGGCTACAACATAGAGTTTTCAGAGACGCCACCCGAAAGGTTCTTTGTCACAAACCTCCCAAGAGATGCAGAAAAAGCCCTGGCTATGATGGACCTGTTAAAGGACCTGAGGCGACAGGGAGTTGTCTGTCCAGTTCCAGTGGAGGAACAACATCAGGGATTTTATTCCCACATATTTTTGATAAAGAAACCATCGGGGGATTTTCGTCTTATACTGAATCTGAAACCATTAAACAGGTCAGTTCTGTACAAAAAGTTTCGAATGGACTCAATTCTTACAGTCAGAACCCTGTTAACAAAAGGATGCTTCATGGCATCAATCGACTTAAGGGATGCTTACCTACATATCCCTATTGCCCCTCACTCACAGAGATTCCTAAGGTTGGCAGTAAATCTGGGAAAGGAAATGCTCCATATCCAATTCAAAGCACTCCCTTTCGGGCTATCATCCTCCCCTCGTATTTTTACGAAGGTAATGGCAGAGTGTCTAGCTCCCCTCCGCCTTCAGGGAATCTCTGTGGTGCCTTACCTGGACGACCTGCTTTTCTTTGCCCCGTCAAAGGAAAAACTTCAAGAGGACCTGCACAAGGCAAGAGGTCATCTAGAAGCTCTGGGATGGATAGTGAACATCAAGAAATCGAATCTCACACCGGCTCAGCGGGTTCAGTTCCTAGGGTTTCAGTTATGCTCTGTGGAACAAAGAATCTTCCTACCAGAAGACAAACAGGTCAAAATACAGAATTTGGTAGCAAGGCTACAAACAAATCAGTGGTGGTCGATCAGAGAGATCATGTCAGTCCTTGGAAACCTGACTGCGTCAATTCCAGCTGTCCAATGGGCAAGGCTGCATTTTCGACCACTCCAATATTTCCTCCTCAGAATCTGGGATCACAATCCAGAGACTTTGGACTTAAAGGTAAAAATCCCCACCAAGGTCAAGAGGTCCCTTTGGTGGTGGAGAAATCGGATAACCTTGTCTCAGGGTTTGGCCTGGTCCTTCCCGGCAGACCAGAGGTTAACAACGGATGCCAGCAGGTGGGGGTGGGGAGCCCACTGGAACCAAAACCTGGCACAGGGGGTTTGGTCTCAGACCGAGACAAGAAAATCCTCAAATTGGAAGGAATTAAAGGCAGTCGGCCTAGCCCTAACTGCCTTCTCTCAAAATCTTCAGGGGACTCATGTTCAAGTCCTTTCAGACAACGCCACTACTGTGGCATATCTAAACAAGCAAGGGGGCACAAGAAGCAAAACCCTACAGCTTTTGGCAACGGAAATTCTGCAATGGGCGGAAAGGCAGTTACTTTCCTTGTCAGCAATCCACCTAAAAGGTACACTAAACAGTGTGGCGGATTATTTAAGCAGGCAGAAGATCCGAGAAGCAGAATGGAGCTTGAACCCAGAAGTCTTCATGTTGATAACCAAGACTTGGGGAAAGCCAGAGGTGGATCTGTTTGCAACGAAAGAAAATGCAAAACTTCCACTTTACTTCTCACTCCACAGAAACGACAACTCTCTGGGAGTAGATTCCCTGGCACATCCCTGGAGGTTCAGGTTGGGGTATGCCTTCCCCCCCTTCCAGCTCATTCCGTTGGTATTGAGAAAAATCCAAATGGAAAGAGCCTCAGTGATCCTGATCACACCTTATTGGCCCAAAAGGGTTTGGTTTTCGACTGTCCTTCAACTATCAGTCAAACCTGCTTTTCAGCTCCCTCTTCGTCAAGACCTACTGCTTCAAGGTCCAGTCTATCATCCAGAAGTGGAAAAGCTAAAGCTCACCGCCTGGTATCTGAGGAGCAACTGCTGAAAAGGAAAGGATTTTCAGACGCATTAATTGCTACTCTACTTTCCAGTAGGAAAAAAGTCACAAGGAATATATATGCAAAAGTTTGGAAGACATATAATACCTGGTGTGAATCGAAAGATCAAAAATTGAACAGTATTACTTCAATTTTGGAGTTCCTAGGAGGGCGCAGGAAAAGGTTTGGCAGTAAGTACCCTCAAGGTACAAGTTACAGCCCTGGGGGTATTCTTGGAAAGGCCCATTTCTTCAGAATCTTTAATCATCAGATTCTTCAGGGCCCTTACCCGCTCCAGACCAGTGCCTGTCAGAAGCTTCCCCAAATGGGACTTGTCGGTGGTCCTTCAGGCCTTCACAAAGGAACCTTTTGAACCACTAGAAACGGTTACACTAAAAAACCTTACCCTCAAGACGGTCTTCTTGGTGGCAATAACATCAGCAAGAAGAATCAGTGAATTATATGCTTTATCAGCTATCGAACCTTTCTTGTCCATATATCCAGACAGGATAATTCTCAAGACGGATCCAGGGTGTCTCCCAAAAGTAGCTTCAACGAGAAACCGCTCACAAGAAATTGTGTTACCTACCTTCTGCCCTAATCCATCAGGAGATAAGGAAGAAAGCTTTCACTACCTAGATGTAAGAAGGGTTCTTATACACTACTTGGAGGTTACTAAAGAGTTTAGATCATCAAACTCTCTTTTTGTTCTTTTCTCTGGCAACAAAAAAGGTCGCCAGGCATCAAAAGGATCAATAGCCAGATGGCTCAGATCCGCTATTTCAGAGGCTTACTCCCAAATGAAATTGTCTCCCCCACAGGGGATCAGAGCTCACTCTACTAGAGCGTTAGCCACTACATGGGCAGAGAAAGCTGGTGCCACTCCAGATCAGATCTGCAAAGCGGCTACGTGGTCAAGCTACTTTACATTTGCAAGACACTATAGGTTGGACCTTTTGGCAGCTGAAGATCAGGCTTTTGGCAGAAAGGTCCTGCAAGCTGTGGTCCCTCCCTAAATTGAGTAAGTCTCGATAATCCTCTCTAAGGTGCTGTCCTGAAAGACGTTTTAGGGAAAATTCAAGTTAGACTTACCGGTAACTTGTTTTCCAATAGTCTTTCAGGACAGCAGGAGGATCCCGCCCTATTGTATAAAATGTATTGCTGTGATTAACCATATCTGTTTATGTGTTCCAGCATGGGCCGGAGGTACTCTTCTACAAACTGATGAATGGTGGGAGAAGCCTCCTTTTAAAATCTGGTGGATGGGGTGTTTCCTGATGAGGAGAGGGAGGAGCCATCTCTCTAAGGTGCTGTCCTGAAAGACTATTGGAAAACAAGTTACCGGTAAGTCTAACTTGAATTTTCAGCTTTGGCATCATTGCACACTGGTATTTCACCAGGTCGGGGTAGCCCAATTCCCCCTTTTGTCTTGGGGAAAGACAATACTGACCTCCTTTATCTCACTGGTTTTACAGCCATTATAAACTTTAGGAATCTGGTTTACAAGTCTTTCAGACCCATTAATTGTGTCAATGGTCATAATGATTTGAGTTTTTCCGTCCGTTATAAAACTGTTCAATACCTAAAACCATCACAGACAGACTTGTGGCCAACATCATCATTTGGCATCATTGCACACTGGCATGTCTAAACATCCACCTGTCCCCTTATCCAATGTTTCTTTACTGTACCTGGCTAAAATGGCACATTCCTTCTCACACATGATATCATTGCTTTCGTCAACCAAAAATACTGTATGGCCTTTTTTCCTGATGAACCTGTACAGATTTTCTGAACATTTCAGGTTCCAGTGCCATGTTCACAATGGCTGCTGTCTTGGTTGATGAGCAGGCATAGTTTTCTGAATCTGGAAACATTTTCCTGAATAGCTTGCCTGTGTGCTTACACACCTGCAATGGCAGGTGATGCTTAACAATGAAAGATCTAAAGTACACCTCCGCTTTAGTGACCTTCTCTGTCACTTTGTTTTTCTGCTGAAAAGAACTTTAAAACAGCTTGAGCGACCTTCCCTGCGCTTAGCCTCCCTAATATGTTGTGGTCCCTAAAGAGAATAAGGATCCACCTACCTTATGCTTTTTTTCTTTATGTCCTTACAAAAATCTGTCATATCTGCATAATATATACTTAGTACATATATGTATTACATATGTATATGTATAATACTATAACCCACCATGGGCTGCTGAAAATTCACTGTTGCAAACAGTGCAGCAAGCTACACTGTCATTGTCTTTTAACCCAATTATGCATGGATACACTTTTGTGTAGTCTGGGGTGAAGTGCGTTTTAGGGCTCTTTCACACGGGCGTTCAGTTTTCTTCATCAGTTCAGTCACTTTTTTTTTTTTAAAAAAACGGACACGGATACATCAGTTTTACATCCGCCGACGTCCGTTTTTGCGTCCGCCGACGTCAGTTTTTCATCCGCTGACCTCCGTTTTTCATCCGCCGACGTCCGTTTTTCGTCCGCTGACATCCTTTTTTAAACATTTTGCTATACATTTTCTATCCGTTTTTCATCCGTTTTTCATCCTTTTTTTTAGTAATCATTATTTCCCAAGTCACCTTGCACTTCCACAGCATGCATCATGTTTCCCATGCTGCTTTGTGGTCCCAGTGAATGACATAGTGTGCATACAGTGGTTTAGCTGTGTGTTTTTGTGTCTTTCCTGTGTTTTTTCTGCAAAACGAGCAATGGCCCCTTCCAGATTTTGGGATGACGTCACGTGCTTTATGCTCATGTGTTACGTGAGGAGAGTGGAGAGCCGGAGGAGGAGGACATGTGAGCGAAAACGTCGCACCTATTGGTCGCATCCCATGATGCTGAAGAGGCCCTCTGAGGGATTTGTCTCTCTACATTATGCGGATTTGAGACGTTATCCAGTGAAATTTTTTAATTTCACTTGGATGTCTATAACTACATTTGATTTTCTCCTGGATAAATTGGTAACACGTCTTCAGCGAATGGACACCAATATGAGACGCTGTGTGCCCCCTGCGGAACGTCTTCTAGTCACTCTCAGGTAAGTCATCTGCTGTTGTCATTAGTGATGTTGCGAACATAAAATGTAATGTTCGCGAACGCGAACTTCCGCAAACGTTCGCTAACCGGGCGAATCGCCATAGACTACAATAGGCAGGCAAATTTTAAAACCCATAGGGACTCTTTCTGGCCACAATAGTGATGGAAAAGTTGTTTCAAGGGGACTAATGCCTGGACTGTGGCATGCCGGAGGGGGATCCATGGCAAAACTCCCATGGAAACTGACGTATTTGTTGCAGAGTCGGGTTTTAATCCATAAAGGGCATATAAATCACCTATAACATTCCTAAATTGTTTTGAATAATGTGCTTTAAAACATCCAGTGTGTGTATACGATCAGGTATAATGTTGTATCGATCAGGTAGTGTAAGGGTTACACCCGCTTCACAGTGATAGACCAAACTCTGACAGACCAAACTCCCCGTTTACCGAACCGCAAACATCCGCAAACAGACCAGAACCAACCAAAATGGGACAGGAACTGGGCTCTAAGGGTTAGGGTTAGGTTTAGTGTTAGGGGATAGGGTTAGGGTTATGGTGAGATACTTAGGGTTAGAGTTAGTAACCCTACCCCTACGCCTCTAACCCTAAGCACTAAAAATAACCCTAACCCTAGCCCTAACCCTAATTCTAATTTTTTTTTGGGTTCTGGACATGCTACAGAGCTGAAACTTCACAGGTACACTTTTTAGACCCCCCCCCCCCCCTATACACCAAATCACACAAAAAAAAAAATTCTTAAAAATTGTCATTTTTGGTAGAGAGCCAATTATTTAAAAAAAAAAAAAAAAATCCTTGGATTTAGTGTCTGGGGGGGGGGGGGGGGGGCATAAAAAGTGTACCAGTGAAGTTCCAGCTCTGTAGCATGTCCGGAACCATAAAAAAAAATGATGAATTAGGGTTAGGGGGTTAAGTTTAAGGTTAGAGGGTTAGGGTTAGGTTTAGTGTTAGTGGATAGGGTTAGGGTTACGGTGACATACTTAGGGTTAGAGTTAGTAACCCTACCCCTACCCCACTAACCCTAAGCACTAAAAATAACCCTAACCTTAGCCGTGACCCTAACCCTAGCCCTAACCCTAACTCCAATTTTTTTATGGTACTGGACATGCTACAGAGCTGAAACTTCACAGGTACACTTTTTAGACCCCCCCCCCCCCCCCCCAGACAATAAATCCCAAGAAATGTTTTTTTTTTAATTTTTCCAATAATTGGCTCTCTATCAAAAAATGACACGTTTAAATAACTTTTTTTTTGCCTTATTCTTAGTCCCTGGGGCATGACCCAGAACCCTAGTTACTTTTTATGGCCATTTATTGGGTTTTAGGGCTTCAAAACAGTGTTCTTACATAGTTACATAGTTACATAGTAGGTGAGGTTGAATAAAGACAATAGTCCATCCAGTTCAACCTGTGTAGGTGTGTGTGGCTGTAATCATCTCACATACCCCTGAATGTTCTGATCCTTGAGATGTAAGTCTAAGAGTCTTTTGAAAGCCACCATACTACCCGCAGAAACCACCTCTTGTGGTAGAGAATTCCACAATCTTGTAGCCCTAACAGTAAAGAACCCCCCACGTTGCCTGAGGTTAAAACGCTTCTCCTTTAATCGCATTGTATGCCCTCGAGTCCTCATGCAATCCCTTCGAATGAACAGCTTTTTTTCTAAGCTGGGATCCCCATTAAGATATTTATAAATTGCTATCATGTCCCCCCTCAGGGAGAATAAATCGAGCGATTGTAGACGCTCTTCATAGTCAAGGTCCTCCAATCCCCTAATTAGTTTAGTTGCCCTTCTCTGGACTCTCTCCAGCTCCAACACATCCCTCCTGAGGACTGGCGACCAGAACTGGACAGAATACTCCAGATGCGGCCGGACCAGAGTTTTATAAAGTGGAAGGATTATAGTCTTATCTCTGGAATACATCCCTTTCTTTATGCATGCCAATATTCTGCTGGCTTTGGCAGCTGCCGCTTGACATTGCATGCTGTTGCCTAATCTATCATCAACCAAGACTCCCAGATCCTTCTCCATTTTTGATTCCCCCAAGGGTTCCCCTCCTAACGTGTATTGTGCTTTTATGTTTTTAGTCCCCAAGTGCAAAACCTTACACTTCTCCACGTTAAACCTCATTTGCCATGTCCGTGCCCACTCTGTAATTTTGTCCAGGTCATTCTGTAGGATATCTGATTCTTAATTTCCTGAAGTTAGGGTCCCATTGATTTCAAAGAGGTTCTGGAATCCGAACCAAACTTTGGGGAAATTCTATAATGTTAAAATTGTTTATTTACCTAGGCAATAAGCTAACTCCAAGCCACCTAGGTCCACCCCCCCCTACACTTTAACTGACACACATCCCACAAAATTATTTTTTTTAAAGTGCATCATATACATGCAAATAAATTAAATATACTTGTTAAATTACTCACTGGCCAATGTCAAATTAGCGAATCATATAGCTAATACTCATTGAATTTCAGGGTGGAGGGTGTTGTGCAATCCTCAACATAGCATAGTTGCGAATTACTGCCAAAATTACATGCAATTGCTCCACAAATTTAACTTTTCCATTAATTCTTGTCTATTTTCCTTATGACTAGATTTCTTGCATCTGGACAGACATTCACGTGTTTGAATCATTACTTCCTATTGGGGATCTCCACAATTTCTACTATTGTTCATGACACCTGCAAGGCTATATGGGAGGAGCTAAGTCCACTTGCACTGCCTGTTCCTGACACACATGTGTGGATGAATATATCGGACGGATTTCTGATGAAGACACAATTTCCAAACTGCCTTGGAGCCATTGATGGAAAAGATATCCGTATTCAAATGCCACCTAGATCAGGCTCCAGTTATTTCAATTATAAAAAATATTTTTCTTTGGTGCTGATGGCTATCTGTGATAGCAATTATCAATTTGTTGCAGTGGATATTGGGGCATATGGTAGCACTGCTGACTCTCGAGTGTTCCGGACATCCGCAATGGGGAGAAGGCTTTTAGACGGCCGTCTCAACATACCTGCTGACAAGCCACTGCCAGGAACATCGGGACCAGATATGCCTTACGTCTTTGTAGCTGATGAAGCTTTTGCCCTCTCGAAACATCTTTTAACGCCATATGCCAAGCATAATTTAACAAACCAGAAGAGGATTTTCAACTACAGACTCAGTAGAGCAAGGAGGTTTATTGAGTGCACATTTGGTATATTAACAAGCAAGTGGCGCATTTTCCACAGTGCAATCCAACTTAACGTGGAGAATGCTGAAGGAGTGATCAAAGCATGCTGTGTGCTCCACAATGTTGTTCGTCAGAAAGAAGGCATCAGCTTTGAAGATGATGATGAAACACATTTGCCTTCTGTTCAATATAGTGGACTGCGCCCAAACCACTCTGCTCTTGCTCTACGTGATAAATTTGCTGATTATTTCATGTCCCCTGATGGAGAGGTTCCATGGCAGTATACCCATATTTAATCAGTGCCAAGATTGTTAATTACTGCCCTTATTTTCCTTTCTTTTCAAAGTTGTGTATTACATAATAAAAGAATAACACACACTTTTCCTGTCAATTTTTTTTTATTAAATATCATAAAAAATAATTGACCACAACATTAAGTGCAAAAATATTTTTTTTAAACATGCTAACCAGAAAAAAAAAAAGTGCAAGTCTTATGACGTTTTTCATATAACCGTTTGCCGACTGCGCACAGTATATTTACTGCGGCAGTCGGCCCCGGCCAGGCAGAGTGACGTAGGTCTACGTCGCTCGCCTGTCACTCCTTCTAGAGCCAATAGCGGGCGGGCGCGCGCCCGCTGAGGCGCGCGCCCGCCTCGGCTCGTTCACGGAGGAGTGCGGGAGTGTGACTAGCGGACCCGATGTCCGCCGGTCACACTACGATCGCCGGTACAGCGGGAGAAAGACAGAGCGGCTTATGTAAACAAGCCGCCTGTCAGTTCTCCCTGTGTAAAAGTGAAGATCAGACAGTTCTACTATGTAGAACTGTTGATCTTTGTTTTTACACTAGTAGACCTGTCCCTGCACAGTTAGAATCACGCCCCTAGGACACACTTAACCCCTCCCTGTCCAATACTGTTAACCCCTTCCCTGCCAGTGTCATTTTTTGCAGTAACAGTGCATATATATAGCACTGATTACTGCAGTAATGTCACTGGTACCCCCAAAAGTGTCAAAAATGTCAGTCAAGGGTCCGATCTGTCCGCCGCAATGTCGCAGTACCGCAAAAAAAATCGCAGATCGCCGCCATTACGCATTAAAAAAAAAAACACCAAAAATGACAAAAATCTTTCCCTTTGTTAGTAAACGCGATAACTTTTGCGCAAACCAATCAAAATACGCTTTTTGCGATTTTTTTTTACCAAACATAGGTAGCGTAAAACAAATTGGCCGAAAATGTTAAAAAATTTTGATTTTTACATTTTTTTTGGGGGAATTTCATATAAAAAAAAAGTGAAAAATATTGTTGTTTTTGCAAAAATTACGCTCTTTTTTTGTTTATAGCGCGTGATCAAAAAATCGCACAGGTGATCAAATACCACCAAAAGAAAGCTCTGTTTGTGGGAAAAAAAGGATGTGAAATTCGTTTAGGTACAGCGTCGCACGACCACGCAATTGTCCGTTAAAGTCACGCAGTAAAAAATCGCAAAAAACCCCCTGGTCTTTTAGCAGGAAAATCCTCCGGTGGTAAAGTGGATAAACAATGTTGTAATATGTAATATTTCAAAACATTAACATTATGACAACAAGACATATTATTCCCATAAATCTTGCCCATATAGATGGCCTAATTTAAAGGTCCTGGTAATAAGGTGAATTAGCAAACTGGGTTGACGCTTGGGAAGAACTGGTAAATGAGTGGGCCTGGGAACTCAATGACTCATGGGAGCTGGATGGGTTTGCCTGGCTGCTGGATGGGTTTGGCTGATTGAAAGGAGGATGTTGAGATGGGGGTCCGAAATTTGGGAGGGTGGGGGTTGGTGCTCTGTGGTAAGGCTGCATGGGATTGGTTTGGGGGTATGGATGGTGAGAATATAAATGGTGGGAAGATGTGTTGTTAGTACCGTGCTCTCCCGTATATTCATGGTACGGCCGTTGGGGGACATGAAAAGATGGTAAGGGTTCCCCAGCCATTGCCGCTCTTATACAGGCATTTGAAAAACTTGATATAACCATTTGCACCTCCATTTTTCGAGGAGCAGGTATCAGAATTAGATTGTGATATAGATTTCGTAGGAATGATGCCTCGTAATTATTTGGATCAGAAAATGGATCCGAGTTCTCAGCCCTCCTCATCGCCCTCATGTCCTCCATGAAGGCCAGCATCGCACTATCCATGTCCGGATTCCTCTGTCTTTGTCT
Source organism: Pelophylax lessonae (assembly GCF_965119305.1). Classification (NCBI taxonomy): domain Eukaryota; kingdom Metazoa; phylum Chordata; class Amphibia; order Anura; family Ranidae; genus Pelophylax; species Pelophylax lessonae. The sequence continues at coordinate 139,406,080 of NC_138779.1, read as the reverse complement.
TTGCCTTTGTGCGGCTCGGGATGGAGGAGCTCGAACAGGACGATCCTGTAGAGTTGGGAATATTTTAGAACATTTGTCTTTAAAATTTAACAATGGGTGTTTTGGTTTTGTATTCTTACTTACGGACAGATCTTGTCTTTGTTGCGCACTAGGTAGTGTGGTAACTGTGGCAGAGGTTGACGGTTCTGAGGCATGATCCGATTCATCACCTTCCAGCTCAATCTCCGTGCCTTCTTCCCTCTCCACTTCTGTCTCCGTTATGTTGGAGCTGGTACTGTAATAAATAATGTAAATAGATTTAATACAATGTATTGATAAATGTGGGCAACTGTTTGAAATAAGTCTATCATTTGGTCAACTTGTTTACTTTTTGGTTGACCAATGTTTGAATGACAGTTTAGCACTCACGGTCTTATGTCCATGACATTTCTCAGAAAGTCTAGCATTGCAAAAAAGGGGCTCCTTTTTCTTTGAGTGGCTCCTGCCCCACTCCTTCCCTCCTCAACTTCGTTCATGAGTTCACGTCTATACTTGTCCTTCTGTGACCTCCAGCGTGTCACTATTTTTTGACCTAAAGGAAAAAAAAAAAGTGGATACAATGAACAGAATACAATGACAGACGTGACAGATAAGTGAACTATAAATATCAGTATGCTAATAGAGACAGTTAGGTGGACTAGAAGTCACAGCATGTTACTAGAGACAAATTGTTAGCTTAGTCGCAGTCTAGTCCACCCACCAATCATTATTACCATGCTGAGACTTCTAGTTCACCCATTTGTCACTATTTGCATACTGACACTTGTAGTCCACTTAATTTTGACAAATGGGTGGACTAGAGGTCTCACCATGCTTAGGCTCCATGTACAGGTGACGTTGTAAATGGGCGTTTAGGAACATTTGGGCGTTTTTTTCAGAAGCCCCTCAACCCATCTACATTTTATTTTATCTGTCCATGTACACAGGGTTGTTTACAGTCATTTGCAGGCAGTTGAGTTCAGGGACGTTTTTTTTAAAGCAATTATTTGCGTTTGAACGTGTGTTTTGCAGCGTTTCAAACGCAAAAACAGGACCGAACGTAATGAAGTACGTTCAGCCACGTTATACATTTGTTTTTTCTTCCATTCCAAATCAATGGTTCCCTATGGGAGCGTATTGATTTGAACGGAAGGTGGTGCAACTTGCACTGTGAGAATATTCAGGGGGAGCTGCACCCCAAAACTGGATAAAAAAACGGCGTGGGGTCCCCCCCCAAAATCCATAACAGACCCTTATCCGAGCATGCAGCCTGGTAGGGCAGGAAGGGGGAGGCAGTGTATGGAAATAACGACACGAGACGTTTTGTAAATTTTATTAAAAATCTTCATCCGGTCTTCTCGGCTCCGATGGTCTTCTCCCTCATCGCTCTTCTTGTCTTCTGCTGTCGGTCTTGTGCTTTCCAATCTTCTGCTCTTTTGCTTTCCAATCTTCTGCTCTCTTGACCTCGGCTCGTCTTCTTCCTCCGATCCTCTTCAGACGATGTCTCCGATGACTATGCCGTTCTCCGGTCTCTGCAGACTGTTATATAGCCATTAGGGGCGTGGCCTCCCGATGACGTCATCGGGAGACCACGCCCACTTATGTCATATGTGACACAAGGGGGCGTGGCCTCCAGATGACGTCACCGGGAGACCACGCCCCCGATGGCTATATAACAGTCTGCAGAGACCGGAGAATGGCATAGTCATCGGAGACATCGTCTGAAGAGGACCGGAGGAAGAAGAAGAGCCGAGGTCAAGAGAGCAGAAGATTGGACAGCAGAAGATTGGACAGCAGAAGATTGGAAAGCAAAAGAGCAGAAGATTGGACAGCACAAGACCGACAACAGAAGACAAGAAGAGCGATGAGGGAGAAGACCGGATGAAGATTTTTAATAAAATTTACAAAACGTCTTGTGTCGTTATTTCCATACACTGCCTTTTATGGGGTGAATGGGTAGGGGTACAGTGTACCCCATACCCATACCCATTCACATAGGGAGGCGGTCCGGAATCTGTGGGGCCCCCTTGTTAAAGACCCCTGCCCGCAGACCCCCACAACCACCGGCCAGGGTTGTGGGGATGAGGCCCTTGTCCTCATCAACATGGGGGCAAGGTGCTTTGAGGTGGGGGGTGCAGAGCTCCCCCTGCCCCAAAGCACCAACACCCCCCCATGTTGAGGGCAAGTGGCCTGGTATGGTACAGGGGGGGTGGGGCCGCTCGCTCGTCCCCTCCCCTTTCCTGGCATGCCGGGCTGCATGCTCGGATAAGGGTCTGTTATGGATTTTGGGGGGGACCCCATGCCATTTTTTCGGCGTGGGTCTACCCTCAAATTCCATACCAGACCCGAAGGGCCTGGTTTGGAACCTGGGGGCGGGGTTCCATTTTTTTTTAAACAATTTTGGTGTGGAGTTCCCCCTCAAGATTCTCACAGCATGTACATGGAGCCTTGTAGTGACAGATATGGTACTTCGACTTTAGAGTCCACCTATCTGTCACTATTTGTCTACTGACACCTGTAGTCCACCTAATTGTGACATATGGGTGGACTACAGGTCTCAGCATGCCAACCCCACATCCCACCAACAGCTACACTTACCACGTATGCGACGCTGCTTCTGAGTCAATGATGCCCATTTTGGTGTCGCCTCCATGAATATTTCTTCCCAGAGCCTTGTTTTAGTTATTTTATCACTGTACTCTGTGCATGTTTTGTCCCATAAGCCAGGCCTGGCATGGACAAGGTTGATGAGGCTTTCATGAGATACGTCTTTTGCCATTATAATTAATCTGCAGCCACTGGGGTGAATGACACAGATAATTGTGATTTAGATATGATAATTCCAGATACTTGTCAGTGATGGACTGGGGTGTGTACAATGTCACTTCCTGGACCACTCAATCACTACCTGGGTCAAAGGTTTAATATGCTAATGTATGTATTGTTTAAAAAAAAAAAAATATGTAAAAAAGGATCGGAGCGGATCGGATGTATGCAGATGTCATCCGCTGACATCCGTTTTTCGTCCGTTCCGTTTTTTAAACGGAAGAAAAATAGGGTTCTCTTCCGTCTGAAAAAACTGAACTGAACTGAACTGACGAAAAACGGATGTCAGCGGATGGCCATCCGCTGACATCCGTATTTACATAGAGATGCATTATGTCCGTTTTTCATCCGCAAACGGATGGGATGAAAAACGGACATACGGAACGCCCGTGTGAAAGAGCCCTTATACTTTTTCCTATTTGGACATGGCTCTGCACTGTGATAACCCTGGCCCTGTAGAAATGTATACATAAATTATAATTCATTCTTAATATAGAAAAAGTATGATACTACTGGATCAGATCATATGGCACCTGCGAAGTGAAAAATTGTCCCTCTAGAGAGATGGCCCCTGCAGTGCTGACTCAGTGTCCTAATTACATATAAAATGTCCCCTGCTGCTCATGCTGTGACTCACTCACTGCTCTGGGATCCTGAGTGACAGTGAGTGAGGCAATGTGGTGAGAGAGTGACACACAGTGATGCTCAGCGTCATTGTGTCACTCTATCCATACTCTGCAAGAACTGACACACTTGGAAGGACCTGCCTATGCGCACAAGTCAGTGTGACTCCTCCTCTCACAGACTCCGCAGGTAAACTAGGAACAATGGGGGGGGGGGGGGGGCACATAAGATACCACAGTCAAAATGGGGGAGGGGCATTCATAATTTTCATCACTATATCATACCACTGAAAATAAATGTATATATAATTAAGACGACAAAATATGAGAGTAATGCAGTATGCAATGATGCCTTTTTTTTGGGTCTCGTGCTAGTCTCTCTTGTGGTGACTTTCTGGTGGTCTCGTGCGTTCTGTCTGTTGGTATCACTCTCTCACTCTCTTGTGCTGGTCTCTCTTTTGGTGACTCTCTGGTGATCTCGTTCTATCTGTCTGGTGGTATCACGTTCTGGTGCTGGTCTCTGGGGATCACACTCTCTGATGCTGGTCTCTGGGTATTGGTCACACTCTGGTGCTGGCATCTGTCACACAGTTTGGTTCAGAGGAGGTGGTAAACTGGTCACTGGTGCTGGCCTCTGGGTTGGGTCACAGTTGGTTGGAGGAGGTAATAAATACATACAGATGCCTGGTGAGGTCTCTCTGTGCAGTCAGTCAGTGTTGTGGCCGATCCGATGGCACACGCCAAACTGCCTCCTGGAGCGGAAGCATGCGGCTGAAGTAGAGAGCAAAGCTGGTGCTTCCTCTCTGCCTCTCCTCCCACAGGCGGAGTGCATTTGATATCACTCCGCCTGTGAGCTGGTCCTACAAAGGATGTAGTGGCTAGGGATGATCGAACGGTTCGGGTCCACCATCTGTTCGGCCCGAACATTGGGTGTTCGAGGTTCGGCCGAATTTAGAACTTTTTGCCCCAAAAGTTCGGAATTCGGCAACCAGAACCAACCAAAATGCAATGCTTCAGGAAATGGGCTTTAAAAGCCCGTGATTGGACCAGAACCATTAGCAAAAGCCAATTGAGGGGGCAGGAGAATGCTAGGAATGTGATTGGAGTGACTAGGGGGTCAGACCAATCATTAGTGAATATGCCCCCCAGCATATAAGATCGCCCCCGCCATATTCCTAGCATTGTTATACTGGACATGGAAGAGAGTGGAAGCAGTTCTGTTAATTTTACTTTAAAAGTGTCATTTAGCTATTTTTAGTGTGAGGAAAGGGATATCTAGTGTAGTTGGAGTGCTGCTTTACACTTAAGTTAGCTTCAAAAATTTAGTTTCTGTAGGGAAAGTATGAAGTGTAAGGGCGACGCTGTACCTAAACAAATTTGACGTCCTTTTTTTCCCACAAACAGAGCTTTCTTTTGGTGGTATTTGATCACCTGTGCGATTTTTACTTTTTGCGCTATAAACAAAAAAAGAGCGTAAATTTTGCAAAAATAACAATATTTTTCACATTTTTTTATATGAATCCCCCCCCCCCCAAAAAAAAATGTAAAAATCAAAATTTTTTAACATTTTTGGCCAATTTGTTTTCTGCTACATATGTTTGGTAAAAAAAAATCGCAAAAAGCGTATTTTGATTGGTTTGCGCAAAAGTTATTGCGTTTACTAACTAAGGGAAAGATTTTTGTCATTTTTGGTGTTTTTTTTTTTAACGAGTAATGGTGGCGATCTGCGATTTTTTTTTTTTTTTTTTTGCGGGACTGCGACATTGCGGCAGACAAATCGGACCCTTGACCTTTTTGACACTTTTGGGGTTACCAGTGACATTACTGCCGTAATCAGTGCTATACATATGCACTGTTACTGCAAAATGACACTGGCAGGGAAGGGGTTAACTTTATTGGGGAGGGAGGGGTTAAGTGTGTCCCTAGGGGCGTGCTTTCTACTGTGATTGGCTGTGGCTACTAGTGTAGGAACAGTGATCAACGGTCCTACATAGTAGAACCGTCTGATCACTGTTTCCACACAGGGGAGAATGACAGGCGGCTTGTTTACATCATCCGCCTGACTTTCTCCCTCTGTACCGACGATCGGCGAGTGACCGGCGGACATCGGGTCCGCCGGTCACACGCACTAACTTCCCTGTGAACGAGCCGCGGCGGGCGCGCGCCTCCGCGGGCGCGTCCGCTATTGGCTCACAAGGTAGTGACAGGCAAGTGACGTACGGGTACGTCACTCTGCCTGGCCAGGGCTGACCGCCGCAGTATATAGTCGTGCGGCGGTCGGCAACCGGTTAAAGAACCATATGCAACTAAATTGACATCAATTGGTTTTGTAATACAGTTGTAAATGTTTCTTTTGAGAATTCTTCATTGACATAATTATTCAACCCCTTAAAGACTACCACTCTGATGAACAGAGGTTCATTGAAGTGTTTTCAATCAGGTATTGAAAACACCTGTGGATGTCAGGGAGCAGCAATAAAGCCTAATAAGCACCAATTAGGCAGCTTTAAAATGACTGTGATACTCAGCTCCATCTAGACATTTACGGGTGTGGTTACAAACATGGTGAAGTCAAGAGAATGGTCCAGGAAGACAAGAGAAGAGGTGATTACTCTTCACAGGAAGGGCAATGGCTATAAAAAGATTGCAAAGATGTTAAACATACTGTGACAGGAAGTCAGGTAAATCTGGGAATGTAGTCACTGAGAGGAGACGCATTCCCACCTGCTTTGAAAAGTTCACTAATTATTATAGGGTGTCGGCTGCCAAAGGCAGCAGGAAGGTGTAAAGAAGTTGAAAGGCCTTCAGCTGTTCAGAATGAGGAGATCAAGGCCTCTATAATTTGTCCAGAGAAAATCTATTGAGTGCTGCCTCCTGTCGCCGTGTGGGCTGGGAGAGGAAGGCAGACAAACTGCTGCATCCTGACGCCATGTGGGTAGAGGACAGTCCTGTGTGCCCCCTGAAAGCTGTGAGCATGGGGAAGACCTCCTGAAGCGGTGTGCGCTCAGGAGGGTAAAAACGAGTGAAGACGTCTCAAAGGTGAGAAGACGAAGTGTTTCTGTGTGAAAGAAAACAAAGGGACATGTTCAATGGACAATGTTTGTGCTGTGTGAAAAGCAAACAAATGGACATTTGAGTGTCTGCTGTAGGATCAGCAGTGTCGGCCCAACAGTAGGTTGGGAAGACTTCTTAGGTAGGTTCCAGCTGTGAGAAGGTAGACGCCCACAGCGGCCAGGATTTATTTTGTGTTTTATTTTATTTTGATGTTTTTGCTGCATGCACTTGTTTGAAGAATAAACCAAAAACTATTGTTTTCAACCACTCCTCGGCTATCTCCCTGTGTGCCGACCCCCCAAAAGGGGTCACCCATACGCCTACCACCGAGCTAATCCCTTACAATACCAAGAGACACCATAGGAAGCATCATTCGCAAATTCAAGGCAAAGGGCACTGTTGAAACGCTACCTGGTCGTGGCAGAAAGAAGATGCTGACTTAGACTGCTGTGCGCTACCTGAAGCATAGAGTGGAGAAAAGTCCCCGTGTGACTGCTGAGGAACTGAGAAAAGATTTCTCTATCGCTCATTGACAGACGTAGTCTTCTTGATTCTCAAGAGCTGGGTTATGTTGTCTCCGCAGGAGTAGGACTAGGCAGAAAGACAAAACGTTCTGGCTCCACCTTAGGGGCAGTCCCTGAGGGTATATCCTCCCTCTCTCTGCTACAGGGAATCAGTTTTTTTCTGTCTAGTCAGGAGTAAGGACCTAAGTTCCTTGCTGGGATCTTTTGGTCCTGGCAAGACTTTTTTTCTTTAAGAAAAAGACATTTTTTAGGTAGTTTTCTCCAGTGTTTTTTCCTGTGAGATCTTCAAGCAAAAATGCCGGACTGGGCGACACTTGTGGTCACCCCAGCCGGCCTACGAGCGCGCGCAGACCATGGCATTGCGCTTGGTCGGCCGCGACATATTCAAGTAAGTATGCGGGGCCGGGCGACGGGCTGGATGTTGAGATCCAGTGGTCACCCCGGTTTCTGCCTACGAGCGCGTGCAGACCAGAGCTCCGGCGATGGGTCGGCCACGACGGAGTCCCATTGGAGGGACTGACTTTGCGAGTTAAAAGTCTCGCTTGGACGCCAGGTACCAGAGAGTCGAGGCGTCCACAAACCCCCACCCCGGTGGAGAGGGTATTGTGAAGAGAGGGTGCCTGTCGGTTCGGTATGGTGAGTAAACGTTCCCTTTTTTCCTCATTATGAGGCAGTATATATTATGGGCCCCTCCATATATGGTCAGTATATATCTGATACTTACAAGTCCCCCTTGTAATACAGCATGTGTTTGTGGGAAGTGGACTTAAGTGGACTTGGTTCAAGAGCTAACACTCTACCCAGCAGACTGTAACATTACAGCAGACATAGGAGGTATAATCCTACCTTATGTGCAGTGTATCTCTGTAGATCCATATGTCACCTCTTAGCAGAGTGCAGGTGGATGTGCTGGGAAGACGATATCGGCGGTCCGCCGCCATTTTGCCGTAGACCGAATGCATGTATGTCCTCAGGTCACGCCGGCCGCCATGTTTTTGGAGTCTTATGTCTCTTCTATGGGGGCGGCCATGTTTTGTGAGCCCAGCTACCTCGTGGAGGGCTGGGAACGCCGGAAGGCGTACACAGGGGGCGGAGCCACGCCTTCTGCCCGGGAAAAAGCAAACAGCTCCTTCCAGTCTGTGTAAGACAGACGCTGACTGCAGTTTGTTGGAAACTGCACTGCATCGGTTGGTGAGCCTTGGGGGTCCCTCTCTCTCTCTCTCTCTCTGGGATCGAGAAGCAGGTACTCTGAGGGGCGCTATTGCGCTAGGGGGAGACACATAAAAAAAAAAAAAAATTAAAAAAAAAAAAAAAGAAAGAGGTATTTTTTAATTAAAAAAAAAAAAAAAAAAAAAAAGTTTTTTTGTGTTTTCTGGCAAAGGTGTCCTGAATTAACATGGACCCTGCCACTCATGTATCTCCTCCGGATCCCCTCGAGGGGTCTGCGGGATCCTCCAGCACCCCACTGACGATTATATCATTGTCCGCTATCATGGAAGCTCCCGGGTGGAAGTGGCTTGTCAGGGACAGGGCGCAAGTAAGCGACCCCCGCCTAACCCCTTATTATCTGAAACCTCGGATTCAGACTCTGAGCCTATTTCTGCAGTTGCAGGTACTTCATCTGGTATTGGTGTCCCGTGTACTGTCTTTTCAGACAGTGAGGAGGATGTTTCGGCATCAGCCATAGCCAGAGAGGAAGCGTTGGTAAACGCACTCATGGTATCTGTTCAAGAGACCTTAAGATTACAGGGTATTCCGTCAGAAATAGCTGAAACTGAAATCCCTTTTGGGACTAAAGACGCATCTAGTGGCGAAGGTTTTTTCCATTGCCCAAATGTTTTGGCAATCCAATCAAAGAAGAATGGAGTCTGCCAAAACGCATTTCTACTATTTCTAAACGCATTAACAGGCGTTATCCGTTTGAGGAAACCCTCATTAGGAAATGGACAGAACCACCTGTGGTGAATTCACCAATTGCTAGATTGAATAAAGCCACGGTTATTCCTCTAGAAGACGCTCCGTCTTTTAAAGATCCAGTGGATCGCAAGATAGAAGCTATGTCTCGCACCATGTTTACCTTGATTGGATCAGCTTTCAGACCAATAATTGCTATTGGTCTGGTTTCGCAGGCTGTAACTGTATGGACCAAGTGGTTACGCCGGGACCTAGAAAAGGTCCCTCAGGCGGTATCAGATTTGTTGGAACAGATGATACAGGGGTTACAGTTTGTGTGTGATGCGGCGTTAGACGCCACTTCATCATTGGCGCGAGCATCTGTCTCAGCGGTGGTTCTCAAGCGTATACTGTGGCTAAAAGGTTGGTTAGCCGACCAAGGTTCCAAAAAAGCATTGGCTAATATCCCCTTTTCAGGAGAGCATCTATTTGGAGCCAACTTAGATGAGATCATTAAGGATCTCACCGGTGGAAAAAGCACCTTTTTACCGCAAAATTTTAAAGGTAGAGGAACTCGTCAAAGACGAGGGCCTTCTTTTTCTGCTCACAAGAGGGTTTTTCGTCCAGCGGGTGAAAAAACTAAGTCCTCCAAAGCTCCTGCAGGAGGCGTCAGGGGTCGTTGGTCGGGCAAGCAAAAGCCCGCCCCCTCCAGACCTGAAGATAAACCATCCAAAGCCTGAAGGTGCGCCCCCACCCATAACTGGGGTGGGGGGACGTCTTCGCCGGTTCCCGGATCCATGGCTTTCCAGAATCCCGGACTAATGGGTTTGCGAAGTCATAAGGTCAGGGTACAAGATCGAGCTTCGATCTCTCCCACCGGCGCGATTCTTCCCTTCCAATATCCGACTATCCGCAGATCGTTTAGAAGATCTGCGGAGAGCAGTCACAGATTTACTACAACAAGGAGTGGTAGTCCACGTTCCTTGGACAGAACGGTTTCAAGGGTTTTATTCAAACCTGTTTACAATACCCAGGAAAGAGGGCAAAGTGCGTCCAATTCTGGACTTAAGAGCACTCAATTCTTTCGTCAACATAAGAAGATTCAGAATGGAGTCCATTCGCACGGTAGCAGCCTTCCTGCATCCAGGGGATGTCCTAGCGTCCATAGACATCAAGGACGCCTATCTTCACATTCCCATTTTCGCAGGACATCAGCGTTTTCTACGCTTTTCCGTAGAGGAGAACCACTATCAGTTTGTGGCGTTACCTTTTCGGTCTCGCCACGGCTCCGCGGGTCTTCACAAAGGTGTTGGCCCCAATGTTGGCACTTCTGCGCCAAAGAGGTATATCGATTCTAGGTTACCTAGACGATCTTCTGCTTCATGCAGAGTCTCCTCAGACCTTGCTACAAAACATAGAAATTACTATGATTTCTTTACAGGAATTCGGGTGGCTGGTGAACCAGCAAAAGTCATTTCTGGTTCCCACCCAGAGGCTCGAATATCTGGGTCTAATTCTAGACACAGTCAGGACAAGAGTTTTCCTTCCGGTAGGGAAACTCCGAAAGATTCAATCAGCAGTCCAGTTGTTACTGTTCAACAGCTGGTCTTCCCTTCGGACTTGCATGAGGGGTCTGGGGTTGATGGTGGCTTCCTTCGAAGCAGTCCCATTTGCCCAGTCCCATACCCGAATTCTTCAGCTAGAGATTCCTCTCAGATGGAATCGGAATCCGGAATCCCTGGACAATCAGATCCGATTGAGCAAACAGACCAGAGAGTCTCTGGTCTGGTGGCTTCGGTCTCCGATGCTCAGCCAGGGAAAGTCATTTCTGCCAATATATTGGACGACAGTGACCACGGATGCCAGTCTATCCGGATGGGGAGGAATTCTCGGTCAGTTATCTGTCCAGGGACTTTGGTCCCCGGAAGAATCCAGGTTACCGATAAATGTATTGGAACTGAGAGCGATCAGACTTTGTCTGATTCACTGGACCGAGCAGCTCCAGGGCAGCCCGGTTCGGATCCAGTCGGACAACGCCACGGCCGTGGCTTATGTCAATCACCAGGGGGGCACCAAGAGTGTCCGAGCGGCCAAAGAAGTGGCTTGCATTCTTCGCTGGGCGGAACGATTTGTTCCAGCAATCTCTGCGGTGTTCATTCCGGGGGTGGAGAATTGGCAGGCAGATTATCTCAGCCGTCAGACCCTGGATCAGGGGGAATGGTCCCTCCATCCAGACGTTTTCCACCAGTTGTGCCTACGATGGGGCACCCCGGATATGGATCTGTTGGCATCTCGATTCAACAGGAAAGTTCAGAGATTCGTGGCTCGCTCCCGCGATCCTCTAGCAGAAACCGCAGACGCACTGATCGCCCCGTGGGGGCAATACCAGCTAATGTATGCCTTCCCTCCTCTTGGGTTACTGCCAAGACTTCTTCGCAGGATAGAGGAGGAAGGAATTCCAGTAATCCTGGCAGCTCCGGATTGGCCTCGTCGTGCTTGTTACGCCGACTTGGTCAGACTGATGGCGGACGTCCCGTGGAGACTTCCTCTCAGGGAGGATCTACTGTCTCAGGGACCGATCTTCCATCCTGCTTTACGATCGCTGGTTTTTAACGGCCTGGTTATTGAGACCCAGGTGCTGAAGGACAAGGGATTGTCAGCTTCAGTTATTCCTACTCTAGTTAAAACAAGGAAAGCGACTTCCAGAAAGATTATCATCGTACATGGAAGTCTTATATTGTGTGATGTGAATCCCTTGGGTTCCATCTACATCTTTATTCGGTAGTCCGAATATTGGCTTTCTGCAACAGGGAGTTGAGCAGAAGCTGGCCTTGAGTGTTATCAAGGGTCTGGTTTCAGCATTTGCTATCTTCTTTCAGAAGCTTTTGTCTACTCATTCCTTGGTGCGGAATTTCATCCAGGGGGTGCGACACCTGGCTCTGCCAGTGCACGCGCCGTTACCATCCTGGGATCTTAAATTGGTGCTGTCGGTTCTTCAGACACCTCCCTTTGAAAATATCAGGGAGATTCCCTTGCTTACTTTATCCCAGAAGGTGGTCTTCTTGGTGGCTATCACTTCTGCACGCAGGGTGTCAGAACTGGCTGCATTATCCTGTTGTTCCCCAGATCTGGTGGTTCATAGGGATAAGGTTGTTCTTCATCCGAATCCATCCTTCCTTCTAAGGTGGTTTAAAGGTTTCATTGATTAAGGACAGTGTATTGTCCTTCCTATGTCCTTAGCCCAATCATCCTCGAGAATTGCATGGCATTCCTTGGATGTAGTTCGGGCGATCAGGATATACTTGAATACTACGGATTCAATTTGTAAGACGGATTCACTGTTTGTGATCACGGATGGCCCTAAGAAGGGATTGCCTGTTCTGCTGCGACCATCTTTAGATGGATCAGACAGACGGTGGTATAGGCTTATTTTATCTAAGGGTCGGGATCCCCCGTTCCCTGTTAGGCGCATTCTACTCGGGCGCTTAGAGTTTCCTGGACCTTCCGCCATCAGGCGTCAGTGGTTCAGGTTTTCAAGGCGACTGTTTAGTAGTCGGTTCATACCTTTACAATATTGTATAAGGTTTATGTGATGGCATCGTCAGATGCCTCTTCTGGCTGCAAGGTTCCTGCAGGCCACTGTTTGAGGAGACTGTTGGTCTACCTCGAGGGTAGGTCTCATCTGTTTACTCGATGAGTCCTTTGATACTTCTGGTTGGCTCCGGTTGGGCCTTCTAGATTGGATTTGATTCTGTCAATCCCACCCCTCATTTTGTGGCACTGCTTCTGGATGTCCCAGCTCTTGAGAATCAAGAAGACTACGTCTGTCAATGAGCGATAGAGAAAAATGGATTTTTGTAAGAACTTACCGTAAAATCCTTTTCTCTTAAGCTCATTGACAGACGTAGTACCCGCCCCTCTATCATTGAGTTGGGTTGGGTTAAATTCTCTGTACTGCTTTAAACAGAACTGATTCCCTGTAGCAGAGATAGGGAGGATATACCCTCAGGGACTGCCCCTAAGGTGGAGCCAGAACGTTTTGTCTTTCTGCCTAGTCCTACTCCTGCGGAGACAACATAACCCAGCTCTTGAGAATCAAGAAGACTACGTCTGTCAATGAGCTTAAGAGAAAAGGATTTTACGGTAAGTTCTTACAAAAATCCATTTTTGTCAGATGTGGGTACTGAAGTTTCTGCTCAGACAATACGGCGCACACTGCGTAATGAAGGCCTCCATGCCAGAACTCCCAGGCGCACCCCCTTGCTGTCTCCAAAGAATAAGAAGAGTCGACTGCAGTATGCCAAAAGTCATGTGGACAAACCACAGACGTTTTGGGATAGTGTTCTGTGGACTGATGAAACAAAATTAGAACTGTTTGGGCCCCATGGATCAACGATATGTTTGGAGGAGGAAGAACAAGGCCTATGAAGAAAAGAACACCTTGCCTACTGTGAAGCATGGCGGGGGGGTCAATCATGCTTTGGGGCTGTTTTTGCTTCTGCAGGTACAGGGAAGCTTCAGAGTGTGCAAGGTACCATGAATTCTCTTCAGTACCAGGAGATATTGGATGACAATGTGATGCAGTCCGTCACAAACCTGAGGCTTGGGAGACGTTGGACCTTTCAACAGGACAATGATCCCAAGCATACCTCCAAGTCCACTAGAGCATGGTTGCAGATTAAAGGCTGGAACATTTTGAAGTGGCCATCACAGTCACCAGACTTAAATCCGATTGAGAACCTCTGGTGGGACTTAAAGAAAGCAGTTGCAGTGCACAAGCCTAAGAATGTGACTGAACTGGAGGCTTTTGCCCATGATGAATGGGTGAAGATACCCGTAGATCGCTGCAAGACACTTGTGCCAAGCTATGCTTCATGTTTAAAAGCTTTTATAACTGTAAAAGGATGTTGTACTAAGATTGAATGTCACTTGGGGGTTGAATAAAACTGATAATGATGTGAGCACAGAAAAGACATTTGTGGTTATTTCATTATAAATTTTATGTTATATTTGTCTGACCTACACGTGCCTCTTTGATTTAATTGTAAGCAGGATGACTGAATGATCAAAATCAATGTCAAACTGGCCAAAACAATCAATTTCAGTGGGGGTTGAATAATTCTGAACACAACTGTATTAAATAGATGTAACAAAACACTTTTTAAATGGTATTGTTCACAGAAGAAAGGGTACATATATGAGAAGTTCATTTAACCACTTCTGAAAATACCCCCTATTGACCAGGCCATTTTTTGCGATACAGACCTGCGCTACTTTAACTGACGACGCTGTACCCAAAAAAAAAAAAAAAACTTGATGTCCTTTTTTTTCCCACAAATCGAGCCTTCTTTTGGTGGTATTTGATCACCTTGCACAATAAACAAAAAAAGAGCAACAATTCTGAAAAAAAAAAAAAATATATATATATATATATACAGTGGGGATCGAAAGTTGGGGCACCCAGGTAAAAATTTGTATTAATGTGCATAAAAAAGCCAAGGAAAGATGGAAAAATCTCCAAAATGCATAAAATTACAGAATAGACATTCTTATAATATGTCAACAAAAGTTAGATTTTATTTCCATCACTGACACTTTCAAAATTACAGAAAACAAAAAAATGGCGTCTGCAAAAGTTTGGGCACCCTGCAGAATTTATAGCATGCACTGCCCCCTTTGCATGGCTGAGACCTGTCAGTGTCATGGATTGTTCTCAATCTTCGTCTGGGAGGACCAGGTGATGTCAATCTCAAAGGTTTTAAATGCCCAGACTCATCTGACCTTGCCCCAACAATCAGCACCATGGGATCTTCTAAGCAGTTGTCTAGAAAACTGAAACTGAAAATAGTTGACGCTCACAAAGCTGGAGAAGGCTATAAGAAGATAGCAAAGCGTTTTCAGATGTCAATATCCTCTGTTCGGAATGTAATTAAGAAATGGCAGTCATCAGGAACAGTGGAAGTTAAAGCAAGATCTGGAAGACTAAGAAAAATATCAGACAGAACAGCTCGCAGGATTGTGAGAAAAACAATTCAAAACCCCCGTTTGACTGCATGATCCCTCCAGAAAGATCTGGCAGACACTGGAGTTGTGGTACACTATTCCACTATAAAGAGATACTTGTACAAATATGGTCTTCATGGAAGAGTCATCAGAAGAAAACCTCTTCTATGTTCTCACCACAAAAATCAGCGTTTGAACTTTGTAAATGAACATATAGACAAGCCTGATGCATTTTGGAAACAAGTTCTGTGGACCGATGAGGTTAAAATTGAACTTTTTGGCCGGAATGAGCAAAGGTACGTTTGGAGAAGAAGGGGCACAGAATTTAATGAAAAGAACCTCTGTCCAACTGTTAAGCATGGGGGTGGATCAATCATGCTTTGG
Organism: Pelophylax lessonae; assembly: GCF_965119305.1. Taxonomy (NCBI): domain Eukaryota; kingdom Metazoa; phylum Chordata; class Amphibia; order Anura; family Ranidae; genus Pelophylax; species Pelophylax lessonae. The sequence goes on along the minus strand of NC_138779.1, from coordinate 139,390,755 downwards.
GGTTGTATTCCAGCCAGTGGCACAGGGAACATCTCACGAGTAGAAGGAAAAATGGATTCAATAAAATTTCAGCAAATTTGGATGGTAACTAGTGTTGAGCGAACACGGACTGTATTATTCGGGTTCGTACCGGATAATTGGATTTTTGCTACCCGGACACGAACCCGAAAACTTTACTGTATGTTCGGGTTTAAAATCCGTGTTCGGTAATTTTATTTCCTGTTTTGTATGTAATGGCGCGCTTTTAATGGCGGGCTTTCAACAGCCAATCAACAAGCGTTTAACTGGTGTGTCTTAAGCCATCCCAGCCATGCCTACTAATGTATTAGTAGCTGTGATTGGCCATCTGAAGCATGTGACCCATGTCTTTATAAGTTTGAGAGCCACAGCGCGGTGTCATTCTGCTGTAGTGTAGGGAGAGAGCACACATCATACGTGCTGGCTGCTGATTAGGGACAGACAGTGAGAAATTGTGCCCGAAAAGAATACAGGGACAGGTCGGAGTGTAGGCAGGGAAAGTTATTTGAGCATTTTAGGGACAGGCTGGAGAGATTAGGCAGGGACAGAACAATCGTCCATTAGCGATCTACATCGATTTTGCAGTGTGGGGGGTGGTGCTTTGAACGATCTTTTTGCCCTCACTTGAGCCCACTGAGGAGGAGGAGGGAGAAAAAATATATTTTTATCAGTATGTTGTGTGCAGCGTTCAGCTATATTTTACTACAGATTGCTGTTCTAATCTGCTATTTAAAAATTACAAAGTTAAAGGGGAATTTTTTTTTTTCCCTTCATAGCCTGCTGCAGAGCTGACCGTGACATAAGACACTGATGTGTTCACATGTGCTATTGAAAAATCACCAATTTTATATCATATTTTCTATTCCGCTATTCAATCTACACCCTTTTGGGGTTAAAAAAAATTAAATTGCGGCATAGTCTGTATCGGTACGTGTGAGATACACCTTCCAAATTTTTGGGGCACATCTTCCACCGCCGAGGATTGCAGGGTGCTTCAGTTTGCCTCCTGTTCCGAACTCCTCCTACTCCTCATCCTGCCTTTAGGGTACAAAAAATTTTTAGTCGGGGCCTAGTCTGGGTCTGTACGTGTGAGATACACCTTTTTATATCATATTTTCTATTCTGCTATTCAATCTACACCCTTTTGGGGTAAAAAAAAATAAATTGCGGCATAGTCTGTATCGGTACGTGTGAGATACACCTTACACATTTTTGGGGCGCATCTTCCACCGCCGAGGATTGCAGGGTGCTTCAGTTTGCCTCCTGTTCCGAACTCATCCTACTCCTCATCCTCATCCTGCCTTTAGGGTACAAAAAATTGTAATCGGGCCTAGTCTGTGTTTGTACGTGTGAGATATACCGTTTTATAAATTTTTTTCTATTCCGCTATTCAATATACACCCTTTTGGAGTGTAAAAAAATTAATTACGGCATAGTCTGTATCGGTTAGTGTGAGATACACCTTTTTAAAATTGTTTGGCGCATCTCCTTCCACCGCCGAGGATTGCAGGGCGCTTCAGTTTGCCTCCTGTTCCGAACTCCTCCTACTCCTCTTCCTCATCCTCCCTTTAGGGTACAAAAAGTTGTAATTGGGGCCTAGTCTGTGTTTGTACGTGTGAGATACACCCGTTGTATTTGTATACTGTTTTTCTATTCCGGTATTTAATAAACACCCTTTTGGGGTAAAAAAATTAAATTGCAGCATATTTGACTGTGAGATACACCCGTGCGATACTGTTATTGTTTTGTTCCGCTATTCAATAAACACCTTTCTAGGGCAAGATCATAAATTACAGAAATATGAGGAGACCGTCAAATAGGGGCCATGGCCTGGGTCGTGGTGCTGCTGGTAGAGCTCCTGTTGCAAGGAGAGGACGTGGTCGATCTGTGCCAGCTACACTCACAAGTGAAACACCTTCCTCAAGTGTGAGTAGGCGACAGAACCTGCAGCAGTATTTGCTAGGGCATCATGCGCCTCTACAAGTGTTGAGGCCAGAACAAGTAGAGGCGATAGTAGATTGGTTTGCTGCTGACAGTGCCTCCAGTTCCTTCACATTGCCTCCCACCCAGTCTACTGCAGAAAGGTCAGAGTTGGCACCGGCAGCCGATGTCCAACCATCTTTCACCTCACCCCCTTGCAAATCAGGCAAGTAGTCTGAGCCCCAAGTCATGCATCAGTCTCTTCTTCTTGTTGATGACTCTGTCAGCAGGGTTTCCCAGGGCCATCCACCTAGCCCTGCCACAGAAGTGGAAGAGATTGAGTGCAGCGATGCCCAACCACTTATTTCTCAAGATGAGTACATGGAAGGACCAACGCATCACGTCTCCGATGATGAGGAAACGCAGGTGACAACTGCTGCGGCACTCAGAATTGTGGAGACCGACAAGGAGGGCAGGGGTGAAGACTGGGTGGAAGATGATGTGGAGGACGATGAGATCCTCGACCCCACATGGAATGAAGGTCATGCAGGTGACCTGAGTAGTTTGGAGGAAGAGGCGGTGGTCGCAAAGAGCCACCAGCACAGCAGAAGAGGGAGCAGGGTGCAGAAGCAGAGCGGCTGTGCCCTAGACACTACGCCTGCTACTGCCCAACGTAGCAAGGGACCAAGCGCACCAAAGCCAGCTCAAAGGAGTTCTCTAGCGTGGAAGTTCTTCAGAAAATGTGCTGATGACAGGACACGAGTGGTTTGCACCCTGTGCAATCAGAGCCTGAAGCGAGGCATAAACCTTCTCAACCTGAGCACAACCTGCATGATCAGGCATCTAAGTGCAAAGCACGAGCTGCAGTGGAGTAGACACCTTCAAAACCAAGAAAGGTCTCTGGCTCCTCCTGCTTCCTCTTCTGCTGCAGTCTCGGCCTCTTCATCCACCTCTGTAGTGATACCGGCACCTGCCACCCCGCAAACAGACGATCTGTCAGCAACACCACCACCACCTGGCTCACCAACCATCTCCACAATGTCCCGTGGAAGCGTTCAGCTTTCCATCTCCCAAACACTTGAGAGGAAGAGAAAGTACCCCCCTACCCACCCGCGATCCCTGGCCCTGAATGCCAGCATTTCAAAATTCTTGGCCTTTGAAATGCTGTCATTCCGTCTGGTGGAGACGCACAGTTTTAAAAGCCTTATGTCGGTGGCTGTCCCACAGTACGTCGTGCCCAGCCGCCACTACTTTTCCAGATGAGCCATCCCTTCCCTGCACAACCAAGTGGGGGAAAAAAATCTGGTGTACACTGCGCAATGCCATCTGTGGCAAGGTCCACCTAACTACCGATACGTGGACCAGTAAGCACGGTCAGGGGCGTTATATCTCCCTAACGGCACACTGGGTAAATGCAGTGGCGGATGGGCCTGAGGCGGATAGCAATTTGGTGCATGTCCTTCCACCACCGAGGATTGCAGGGTGCTTCAGTTTGCCTCCTGTTCCTAACTCCTCCTACTCTGCTTCCTCATCCTCTACCGCCTCCTCATCCGGTCAGCGTAACACCTTCACCACCAACTTCAGCACACCCAGGGGTAAACGACAGCAGGCAGTTTTAAAACTTGCCTGTTTGGGGGAAAAACCACACACAGCGCAGGAGTTGTGGAGGAGCATGGAACAGCAGACCGATGATGGTTGCTGCCAGCGAGCCTCAAGCCCGGCCTGGTGGTGTGCGATAACGGGCGAAATCTCTTTGATGCACATCCCTTGCCTGGCGCATGTGCTAAATTTGGTGGTGCAGAGGTTCCTTAAAAATGACCCCGATATGTCAGAGCTGCTGCAGAAAGTGCGGGCCGTCTGTGCGCACTTTCGGCGTTCTCACCCTGCTGCTGCTCGCCTGTCAGCGCTGTAGCGTAACTTCGGCCTTCCCACTCACCGCCTCATATGTGACGTGCCCACAAGGTGGAACTCCACCTTTCACATGCTGGAAAGACTGTGCGAGAAGCAGCAGGCCATAGTGGAGTTTCAGCTGCAGCACGCACGCGTGAGTCACTCTGCGGAACAGCACCACTTCACCACCAATAACTGGGCCTCCATGCGAGACCTGTGTGCCTTGTTGCGCTGTTTTGAGTACTCCACCAACATGGCCAGTGCCGATGACACCGTTGTCAGCTTAACTATCCCACTTCTATGCCTCCTTCAAAAAACGATTCGGGCGATGATGGAAGAGGATGTGGCACAGGATGAGGAGGAGGAGGAGGAGGAGGATGAAGAGGTAACATTTCCAAGGCTTTCATGGCAGTCATTCGCAAGTGGTGGCTCTGAGGGTGGGTTCCTGCACACACAAACACCAGGTACACAATTGTCCAGCAGGGGCACAGTTCTAGAGGATGAGGAGGATGAGGAGGAGGAGATGGAACCATGTTCACAGCAGGGTGGCACCCAGGGCAGCTCATGGCCATCACTGGTGCAGAGGACACAGAGGATACACCTCCCACAGAGGACAGCCTTTCGTTGCCTCTGGGCAGCCTGGCACATATGAGCGATTTAATGCTGCAGTGTCTCCACAACGACCGCCGAGTTGCCCACATTCTAACTTGTGCTGATTACTGGTTGGCCACGCTGCTGGATCCCCGTTACAAGTACAACGTACCGTCCTTAATTCACTCACTGGATGCGCGAGTACAAGCGCACGCTGGTAGACGCGATGCTGCTGGCATTCCCACCTGACAGTGGGACAACAGTGGAAGCACAAGGCCAAGGCAGAGGAGGAGGAGGAAGAGGTCGCCAACGCAACCAGGGCACCGCCAACACCTCAGAAGGCAGGGTTAGCATGGCCGAAATGTGGAAAAGCTTTGTCAGCACGCCACAACAAACAGCAGCATCAGCAGCTCATATGGAACGTCTTATCAGGAGGCAGCATTTCACCAACAGGAGGCAGTATGTGTGCACACGCCTACATGTAGTGAATGACGGGTCTGCCCCCTTCAACTTCTGGGTCCCCAAAATGGGCACATGGCCTGAGCTTGCCCTTTTACGCCTTGGAGGTGCTGGCGTGCCCTGCAGCCAGTGTATTATCTGAACGTGTATTTAGCACGGCTGGGGGCGTTAGCACAGACAAGCGCAGCCGCCTGTCCAGAGACAATGTGGACAAGCTCACATTCATTAAAATGAACCAGGCATGGATCCCACGGGACTTTTCCGTACCTTGTGCAGAATAGAGATGGATACCGACCTTACCCAGCCATTGTTCTATTTTTGCTCTTTCTCACTCTTTTGGGGTGTACCCTAGTTTAAAATGACTAAAAAAAAGCAGTGTTGGCTACCTCGTCCCCCTCCACCGCCGCTTCCACCTACACCACCACATCCACCACCACCTCAACCTCCCTCCTACTCCATATGGGCCTCTTCCTTCACATATGAAGAAAATTATTTTATTTTTCTGTTTTTTTTTGTTGTTTTAAGTTATTTCCCTATCCACATTTATTTGCAGAGCACTTGCCATGCTCTTAACTACGTTTTGCTGCCATTTGCAGCACTCTAGCCCTTTCCATTGGTGTTTTAGAGCCATTTTAGTGCCTGAAAGTTCGGGTCCCCATTGACTTCAATGGGGTTCGGTGTCCGGGTCAAGTTCGGAAAAAGTCCGGGTCACGGACTTGGACTTTTTTTTCAAGTTCGGCCGGACCCACTGAACACGGACATCCAGGTGTCCGCTCAACTCTATTACTGAGTATAGATTTGTTTAATCGCCAGTGTTACTTAGCGAATTTAATTGTCAAATTAGAGAACGATAAAACTACGAGGTCGTGGTTGGCAGTACATTGTTTAAGCACTGATCACTGTATTAGTGTCACTGGTCCCCAAAAAAGTGTCAGGTGTCCAAGTTGTCCACCGCAAAATCGCAGTCGCGTTAAAAGTTGCTGATCACCAACATTACTAGTAAAAAAAAAATAAATAAATAAAAATTCTATAAAAATATCCCCTAGTTTGAAGACGCAATAACGTTTGCGCAAGCCAATCAATATACGTTTATTGGGGTTTTGTTTACCAAAAATATATAGCAGAATAAATAATGGCCTAAATTGATGAAGAAATTTGGTTTTATATTTTTTTGTTTTTTTATTGTATAGGTTTTATAGCATAAAGTAAAAAATATTATTATTTTTTTTTATCAAAATGGTCACATTTTTGGTTTATAGCGCAATAAATAAAAAGCGCAGAGGTGATCAAATACCACCAAAAGAAAGCTCTATTTGAGGAAAAAAGGAAATCATTTATTTATTTATTTGGGTACAGTGTCGCATGTCAGCGCAACTGCCAGGTAAAGTAACGATGTCCCGTATCCCAAAAAATGTCCGGTCATAAAGGGGGGTAAACCTCCTGGGGCTTAAGTGGGTAAAGCCCAACTCCAGGCTACTTTCACATTTACCCATGTAGTTGGAACCCCCAGCCCTACTCCCAAGGGTTAAATGCTCTTTTGACAGGGGGGGGGGGGTTGAATAAATTGAAATACTTACTTTATTCCTCCCATTCATGAAGCCAATGCCTGCTTGTGCCTCGCAGCTCTCCATCATCATCATGTACAATGCAACACCAGAACTCCTGTAGGGTACATGAGAACGGTGAGGGTCCTCCTACGACAATGAAGATCAGCGGAGAGCACTGGTTAGGAATGGGGTAAGGGTTAGTAATTATTACAGTCCCCCCTATCTAAAAAGTAATTTACCCATGCAAGGCATACAATGCTGGAGGAGGGGGGCACCACTGCATGGGTAAATTTAACAGAAGCCAGTGTTTGACCTCAATCACGTTATTGCATATTCCAAAATCAAGCCAATCAATTCAACATGAATGGTGGCACAATGCACCACTGTCTACTAGCATGCATGTGGAGCCAGTCCTTGGAAAACTACAGCAATTACCAATTCATTACCTTTGTTGTTATAGTGTCCCTTTGCAGGGATTATCCTTCACTTCCTGTCTCATAGCCAAACAGGAAGTTTGCAAATTAAGGGAATTCCTTGGGGACCCCCAGGTCATCAGAACTAGTGTCCCTATTGGAAGATTTCTATTACTTTTCTGGGGACAACCCGAAATTGAGGACTTTCTTTTACTTTCACTTTCAATGATAATGGTAAACATCCCCATCAGGGACACAGACAACAATAAAAACTGACAGGGATTGCAGTCCCTCTCCAAGCAATACAAAATTTTTTTTAAAAAAAATGTGCTTTTAGTTTTACTTCAGGCTCCATTCACACCTGAGCGTATCGCTTTAAGGCTTTTTTTTTGGGGGGGTGTTTTTCAGGCGTTTTTTTTTGCAGGTGTTTGGAGGCAGGCATTGACATCTAACAAAAACGCTTGTAATCTGCCAAAAAGAAGCTCATGTACTTTTTTTGAGCTTCAGGCTTCTTGTTTCAGGCGACAAAACGCTCATATGTGAACAGGGGCCATTGAAATGAATCGGATTTTGCTTATTGGGCATTTTGAGACTTCAGAGATGAGCGTTTTACGAGGTGAAAAGCGCTCAGGTGTGAACAGGGCCTAAGCACTCAGCTGCAGCCAGATTTGTACCCTGTACTAACCAATGGCCAATGCTTCCCTTGTTTGCATTCAATCACTGATATCAGTGGGATAAACTAGTCCCCACTGTTGGTGTCATAAGGAGTAAAAACAAGACCCATTATTGGTGTCAGTGGGAATATAAATAAGCCCCATCATTGGTGTCAGCAAGTGGGTAATAAACCTTTTCGCTGGTATCCGCCCATATCAGGGGTGTTAGTGGGAGGAAAATGGCCACACATTGGTAGGAGTGGAAAGACCCTATATGGGTGAGGTCAGTGGGGAAAGAATAAGCCTCATCACTGGTGTCAGTGAGGAGAAAAACCTTGTCACTGGTGTTGGCAGGAGTAAAATGAAAGGAAAATAAGCCCCATATTGTTGGTGACAGTGGGGGAAATAATGAGCCCCGTGATGTCCATGTCAGTGAGAGTAAAATAGGCCTCATACTGTTTGTGTCCCAGGAAGAAAATATGCCCCATAATCCTGGCGTCAGGAATACAAATAACCCCTCACTGATTTCACCTTCAATGGTGTCATTCATAGGACAAATAAGCCCTGTTATTGGTGTCAGTGGGAATAAGAATAAAATTTAAAACTCGTATTGTTGGTGTCAGTGGGAGTAAAATGGGCCCCAAGTCATCAATGTCCTGGTGAGTGAAATAAGTCCCATTGTTGGTGTCATTGTGTAGAAAAAGAAAAAAGCCCCACTGTTGGTGTCAGTGGGAATAAAAATACGCCCCATCATTGGTGTCAGGGTGAGTAAAATAAGTCTCATTGTTGGTGTTACTGGGAATAAAAATAAGCTGCATTGTTGGTGTCAGTGAGGATAAAATAAGCCTAAACCTTAATGTAATTTGGGATAAATATATATATATTAAAAAAAAAAGTTCCATTGTTGGTGTCAGTCAGAGGATAATAAACCTTCTGTTAGTGTCAGCAGCAGCAAAATGAGTCCCGTGTCATTGATGTCAGTAGGAGGAAAATAGGACTCAAATTGGTGTCAGTAGGAGTATAATTGGTGTCCCGGAGAGGTAAATAAGCCCCATATCGGTGTCAGTGGGAGGAAATAAGCCCCAACATTAAAATCACTGGGAGCAAAATGAGACCCACCATTGGTGTACATAAAAATAAAATAGGCCCCATGTCCTTGGTGTCAGTGACATAAAATAAGTCACATATCATTGAGTGGGTGGAGTAAAATAAATCCCAATGTTGGTGTTAGTGTGAGTAAAAAAGGCTCCATTGTTGATGTCCGTGGGGATAAAATAAACCCCACCATTGGTGTCAGTGAGGGGGGGGGGGGGGAATATACCACATCACTGGTGTCAGCATCAGCAAAATAAGCTCCAAATCATCAGTGTAAAGAGAAAAATAAGCCCCGTAATTTTGGTGCCAGTGGAAGGAAATAACCCCCATATCTTTAATTGGGGAAAAATTGCTCCATTGTTGGTGGGAATAAAAAATAAGCCCCATGTAGGTGTCAGTGGGAGGAAATAAGCCCCATTTTTGGTGTTCGCACCAAAAAATAAGCCCTATATTGGTGTCAGTGAGAAAAAGGATCAGTGGGGTGAAACGTGGCCCACATCGGTGTCAGTGGGTTTAGATGAGCCCCACATCAGTGTTAGTGAGCCTATCAGTGTCAATGGGATGAAATGTTCCCTACATTGGTGTCAGTGGGAGGAAAATAGCCCCATCAATGGTGTTGGTGGGAATAAAAAAAAGTCCCTACATTGGTGTCAGTGTAAAAAAAAAAAAAACAATCCCTATCACTGGTGCCATTGGAAGTAAAAATAAGCCATGATGTTGGTTGGTTAGTGTCAGTGAAATAAGCCCCATGTCACTGGTATCAGTGGGAGCAGAAATAAATTTGTGTTTATCACTTGCTTTCCTAATTACCCACTCTTGTTGTGATGCCTCTTTGTTGAAGCCGTGACTATACCTTGACTACAGTGCCAGGCGCTCTGCTTTCCAGCACCCGTCACCCCACTGACACTGTGAACTTTGCATACAATGAGACACTCTGCAGGACATGGACCTTGTAGAACAGAATGAGCAATGGTCTGTCCCGCATGATGCAGAACACTTGGCACGTCATGTAGTAACCCATAGCAACCAATCAATGTTCATATTACTATACCATACCTCCCAACCATCCCAGATTCGCCGGGACTATCCAGGGATTTCAAGTAAATCCTGGTGTCCCGCAAATCTAGGCTAAATTCCACAGCGGAGCCCGACAAGTTTCAGCACTTGACTCCACCTGCCAGTGTGCGCCGTGCTGCAGCTGTCAAGGTTGAGACTGATACGCTCAGTGCTGACCCAGCACAGCCCCCCCCCCCCCCCCCCGGGGTGTTTTCCGAGACCACCTGCTCTCCCACCTTCCCTTTCACTCTACATTCCGTATGAAAGAAAGAGGAGGGAGGCTGGGTCTGCTCCACCTCCTCCCCATGTCCCCCTGTGTCTGCTTACAACCCCCGCTGTGTAGCCAATCCTGTGCCTTTGAAAGGGTTTTATGGGTGGGAATTTTGAAGCAGTGCACCTGATGTCACTGCCTGAGCCTCTGGAGCCGAGCCAACCCTGGGTGAGTGAATACAGTCTGTGATTGGACTCACCCCTCCCTCTCTTCCTTCCTTCCACAAAATATAGCGATCCTTCCTGCTTTCTATTTGCCTTAGTGATCCTTCCTTCCTGCCATCCATGTGCCTTAGTGATCCTTCTTGCCTTCCATGTGCCTTAGTGATCCTTCCTTCCTGCCATCCATGTACCTGAGTGATCCTTCCTGCCATCCATGTGCCTGAGTGATCCTTCTTGCCTTCCATGTGCCTTAGTGATCCTTCCTGCCTTCCATGTGCCTTAGTGATTATTCCTGCCATCCATGTGCCTGAGTGATCCTTCTTGCCTTCCATGTGCCTTAGTGATCCTTCCTGCCTTCCATGTGCCTTAGTGATCCTTCTTGCCTTCCATGTGCCTTAGTGATCCTTCCTGCCTTCCATGTGCCTTGGTGATCCTTCCTGCCTTCCATGTGCCTTGGTGATCCTTCCCGCCTTCCATGTGCCTTAGTGATCCTTCCTGCCTTTCATGTGCCTTAGTGATCCTTCCTGCCTTTCATGTGCCATAGTGATCCCTCCTTCCTTTCTTCCATATAACAGTGATCCTTTCCTCTCTCAAATCTCTTTTTCCTAAAGGTTGGTTCACACTGGAACACAGTACGGGAAATGGGTGTTCCATGCGCATTTCCTACACTACATGCCACTATGCTGTCCTTGTCAAACGCATGCGGGTGCCATTACTTGTTAAAGGCAGCGTCTTTGCAGCCACCAAACCAAATGGTACTGCTGTATCATGCGTTTTTGGTGTGGTACGATTTGAAGAAGTAGTGTTTTGCAGAGCGTTTCTATTCACTTGAATAGGTCACGGTCAGTGGGCAGTAGTGCCCGCCAGTGCATCAGGGGATATAACTCCGGCTGCAGCCACGAAGCAAGGCATTGCACCTGCAGCATATGTACACCCCGGCTGCTGCCTCTGCAGCTAAAGTGAGAGCACTTGGTGAGGTGGTAAAACCCTGTGGTTGCACCAAGGTTTTACCACCCCTACAGCCACTAATGTGAGATATGTTGCATAATTCTGACATTATGTTCATTTGTTCAAGCAATGCTGCACTGTATACAGCAACTAGGCTCAGCTTCTGTCTAGGCTACACTGATGAGGCGGCACTGACCTGAAGGCACTGATGGGCACTGATCAGGAGGCACTGATGAAGCTACATTAATTGGAGGCACTGATTGGCAGCACTGATAGGAGGCACTGGTGGGCACTGATTAGCAGTAATGATGGGCACTAATAGATAGCCTTGACTAGCAGCACTGGTAGGCACTGATTAGCAGCACTGGTGGGCACTGAGGGGACCGATGTCCCTCTAACAAAAGTCAGTTAACGGCTTTCTTTTTTCCAATAACCGGCTTCTGTTTACTTCCGTGATCAGCTGTCAATGGGTGACAGCTGATCATGTGGTAAACGGCCCGCTGCAAATGGCCCTTTACCCCGATCTGTAATCAGCCAGGTCCCAAGGATTCTGCGATCACAGAGCGCACCGCCCGTGCACAGCAGGAGGCGAGGGGGTAGCGTGAGAATGGGAGGGCATCCATGGACGCCCTCCTGGCATTTTAAGCCTGCGCTGTAGCCGGCTTTCGTCTATAGCGTGGGCTCCAAGTGGTTAATCATCCCTCTGGTTCCACCTGCTGACCGCCGGTAGCAGATCTAATGTGGCAGGCTGGCTTGGCTGCGCAAATCGTCATAGGGGTATGTCGGTTCACGGGAGTGGTGCTGGGGGGGGGGGCGAGCGCGCACTGCCGATCCACGGAACCTGCTGACAGAGCCGACCGTTCTCTCTGAAATGATCACAGAGCGTCTGTGATCCTTCTACAGTATATAGGATTTCTAAAATCATTTCACAAGTCCCTCCCCCATACAGTTAGAAAACACTCCCCTAGGTTCACAGTTAACCCCTTGATCACCCCTAGTGTCAAAAATGTCAGTTAGGTGTCCGATCTGTCCGCTGCAATGTCGCAGTCCCGGTAAAAATCGCAGATCGCCATCATTACTAGTAAAAAATAAATAAAAATTACATAAATCCTTCCCCTAGTTTGTATAACTTTGGCAAAAACCATTTTAAAAAATGCTTATTGCGATTTTTTTTTTTTATTTTCCAAAAATAAGTAGCAGAATACAAATTGGCCTAAAAGGATGAAAAATACAAACTGTATGGCTGAATTCGCACCGCACAGACAGCGCATATGATTTTAGGAGCAGTGCGCTCCGAATCGCATGCAATGTTTGTGATTGCAATAGTGAGAACCAGTACTTACTGCACCTTTTTCTTCTGTAAACCATGAGCCCTGGTTAACACTGATGCGATATGGGATTTACTGCGTTTTTCCCACATCGTACTGCATAGCAAATGCACAGCGTCCATGTGATCTGCTGCGGGTGCCAATGTTAGATTAGCAACACCCCAAAACAGATCGCAAAACACAGTGCAATTGCCATAATTGCATCTCATGGGTGTGAACACTGATGCAATGCGATTCAGGTGTGGGGTATAAAAAAGGGTCCTGCACCCTTTTTGGTGCGGATGCAATCCAATTGGAGCCATACAAATTGTATGGTGCGATTCCTGTGCAAATCACATGCGGTGCGATTCCTGTGCAAATCACATGTGGTGGATTCCTGTGCAAATCACATGCTGTGTTTAGCATGCACCAATGTGAACCCAGACTCAAAGAAAAATGTAGGCATGTTTAATTGGGGTAATGCAATAAAGCAACACTGACACTGGGCAATAAGGGGTTAACATTTAGGATGAGTGTCTGTGTCAGCTGACCTTCAGGTTTCTAGTTCATCATGACTTTTAATTTTTTCTTATTTTACATTTTATTTCCTATTCCCCGCACCTGTACAGGAATAGTGACACATCTGGGCACTGATTTTCAAAAGGAAAATTTGTTTTCAATCCTTTTTGAGAGTTTGTGAGCTTTGTCAGTTTTGTGCTGATACAAATAAAGTTGGGTAAGGAAAAAAATGGCTGATTACCCATAAATACCCTCACCTGAGCACATGTCTGCCATTTCACCTGCACATGGAAGCACATGGCTTGGTAAGCAGAGATTGAATGCAATTATGGCTGCGGTTAAAAGCTACAGTCTAAACTTATTATTTATTTTTTCCTCTTTCTCCACTTTGTTTAAATGTGATAAATATGTTACTCTTATTATATGATGGCTTTTTAGTTTGCTTTCAACTTTTATATTGTGGCTTCCCTATGTCTGTATACAAACAGGCTGATCTATGCAGTGCAATGGCTTGCCTTTATCTGCCTTTTAACTCCAGGGAATCCCTGCTGAAACCAAATCATTGATCAGTGGAAGGCATGCCTTCATCTGTACTGGTGATTAATGTGAGGTATGCGATTGGCTTTTGGCATGTGATGCGGATGGCTGTGCAGCTCCCCATGCGATGCGGATGGCTTGTGCAGCTCCCCCATGCGATGCGGATGGCTTGTGCAGCTCCCCCATGCGATGCGGATGGCTTGTGCAGCTCTCCCCCCATGCGATGCGGATGGCTTGTGCAGCTCTCCCCCCATGCGATGCGGATGGCTTGTGCAGCTCTCCCCCCATGCGATGCGGATGGCTTGTGCAGCTCTCCCCCCATGCGATGCGGATGGCTTGTGCAGCTCCCCCCCCATGCGATGCGGATGGCTTGTGCAGCTCCCCCCCCATGCGATGCGGATGGCTTGTGCAGCTCCCCCCCATGCGATGCGGATGGCTTGTGCAGCTCCCCCCCATGCGATGCGGATGGCTTTTTCAGCCCCCCCCCCCATGCGATGCGGATGGCTTTTTCAGCCCCCCCCCCCCATGCGATGCGGATGGCTTTTTCAGCCCCCCCCCCATGCGATGCGGATGGCTTTTTCAGCCCCCCCCCCCCCCCATGCGATGCGGATGGCTGTGTCAGTGTGAACCCAGGCTCAAACAAAAGGTTAGGCGTGTTTAATCAGGGTAATTCAATAAAGCAACAATGAAACTAGGCAATGAGGGGTTAACGTTTAGGATATGTGGCTGTGTCAGCTGACCTTCAGGTTTCTAGTTCATCATGACCCATTTTACATTGTATTTCCTATTCCCGCACCTGTACAGGAACAGTGACAAATCTGTGCACTGATTTCAAAAGGAAAATTTTGTTTTTAAATCTTTTTGAGAGTTTGTGAGCTTTGTCAGTCTGGTGCTGATACAAATAAAGTTGCCTAAGGGAAAAAAAATGGCTGATTACCCATAAATCCCCTCACCTGTGCACAAATCTGCCCTTTCACCAGCATATGGCTTGGTAAGCAGAGTTTGAATGGCATTATGGAAGCATTTTAAAGCTACAGCCTAACTTTTTTTCTTTTTTACCTTGTTTAAATGTGATAAATATGTTGCACTCTTATTATGATTGCTTTTTAGTTTGCCATCAACTGTTATATAGTGGCTTCCGTATGTCTGTATACAAACAGGCAAGCCTTTGCATTGCATAGATCAGCCTTTCTCTGCCTTGTAGCTCCAGGGGAACCAGAATGCCTTCTCTACCGGCTTGCTCTGTATTCCCACAGCTTTTTTAGGTTGGCTGTTCATGGTTTTAGAAATGGGTGTGGGGGGGGGGGGGGGCTACATTCTCAGGTAAAATGCAGAGCTGCAAAATGCTACTTGCCTGGCTCTTGGACTACTGCTGCACTCCAGTGCTTTGAGGTAGGCCTCACTTAGGCCCTGTTCACACCTGAGTTTATTTCAGCTTGTAAAACGCTCATCTCTGAAGTCTCAAAACGCCCAACAAGCAAAATCCTATTCATTTCAATGGCCTCTGTTCACATATGAGCTTTTTCTGCTGAAGCAAAGCTCCTGAAGTTCAAAGTACATGGGCTTCTTTTTTGGCTGATTACATGTGTTTTTTTTTTTTTGTCAATGCCTTCCTCCAAACACCTGCAAAAAAACGCCTGAAGAAAGCCAGAGAAAATGATACGCTAAGGTGTGAATGGAGCCTAAAGCTGGATACACACTATCCAACTTTTGTGGCTGGATTTCCTTCAGATTTCCCTTTTCTATGTAGTGCAAGGGCCGGCCAGATTGCATACAAATTGAAAGGGTTTAGGTTTGACCTCATATTATATGGTTTTGGGAAATCTAAAGGAAAAAGTCTTCAGAAAATCTTAGTGTGTATGGCCCATAAGTATCAAATGTTTTTCACCCTTTTGGAAGATGCGCTTTGCAAGAAATGTAGAATATATTTTTAGTGCTAGTTTGTACCCTAAATTGTAAATGTACGTATGTTTGCACTATGCAGTTTTTCCCTAATATTGTGGTGGGCTGCAGCCATCACACCTCCCCTCCAGACCCCCCTCATCCTCCATTATCTTACCATAGTTGTTGTGCAGGTGTGGCAGTGGTTATTGCTTTTTGTATAGCAAGGCTGTGTATGCTGCTGCTTATTTTGCCTTTGAATGCCTTTAAAACTCGTCGTGTGGTGTCCTTTTTTGAAGTGGTTTGATGTGACGACAATGCTAGTTGCCTGGCTGTCATGCTGGTGTTCTTTAAATCCAGGCAAGTATGCAGATTGTGGCTTTTTATCCAATATATGCATCCTTGACAAGGGGTAACTGACAGCCAGATCTAGGAAACCAGCCTTTTCAGTAGACCAGCAATGCCAGATCCCACATTTCTCATAGGTTTCTGGTATGAGTTTTGATATAAGCATTAGATTTCAGTGGGAATGATGGCTTTATTTTTTTATTTTATTTATTTTTTTTGTTCCTGCAGTAACCAGGCTCAAAGCAGCGTGGAATCTCTTCTGTGGCCCTGCAGCGACAAATGGAAGGTTCCCATACACGGGTGAGTTGTGAGCTTTTAGCTTTGAAATCCTTTTCCTCTTGGGGGAAGAAGGGTTTGACACAGGCCACTTCCACAAAATGGCAACACTTCAACCATTTCATTGGCTAGCTTCAAGGTTTAAATGGTCAATGATTTGAAATATATTATGAAGCTTTACTGCTTGTTTTAACCCCTAATGAAAATTATTTGCTCTTGTTGTCCCCTTACTGACATGACACCTTTGTGCTTTTGTTGGAGTCAATAAGGTTTAATTTTCTACTTCTACTGCCTGTTTGTAAGACTGAACTGTCTACTACAATTTTGGTGAGTTTCTAAAGTGCTTACAGAGATTTACATTTTCTGTCTTTTTATGGGGTTCTCATGCCTACATTTATTCTTGTAGCCACTGAGGTGCCCATCAAGGCTGAACTATGGAATCTCTTCTGTGGCCCTGCAGCGACAAATGGTAAGTTCCCATACAAACACTAAGTGAGTTGTGAGCTTTTATCAGAACGCCCGTTTGGGTTTAGTCACAATGTGAACCCAATGTTAACCACTTAAGCCCCGGAAGATTTTACCCCCATTCCGACCAGGGGGTATTTTGCGATTCGGCACTGCGTGACTTTAACGGACAATTGCGCGGTCGTGCAATGCTGTACCTAAACGAATTTGGCGTCCTTTTTTCCCACAAACAGAGCTTTCTTTTGGTGGTATTTGATCACCTGTGCGATTTTTTGATCACGCGCTATAAACAAAAGAGCGTCAATTTTGCAAAAATAACAAAATTTTTCACATTTTTTTTATATGAAATTCCCCCCAAAAAAAATGTAAAAATCTAAATTTTTTAACATTTTCGGCCAATTTGTTTTATGCTACCTATGTTTGGTAAAAAAAATCGCAAAAAGCGTATTTTGATTGGTTTGCGCAAAAGTTATCGCGTTTATTAACAAAGGGAAAGATTTTTGTTTTTTTTTTACGCGTAATGGCGGCGATCTGCGATTTTTTTTTTTTTTTTTTTTTTTTTTTTTTTGTGGCGGACAGATCGGACCCCTGACTGACATTTTTGACACTTTTGGGGTTACCAGTGACATTTCTACAGTAATCAGTGCTATATATATATATATGCACTTACTGTAAAAATACACTGGTAGTGAAGGGGTTAACTTTGGGAGGGGCTGTGTGTGTCCCTAGGGGCGTGCTTTCTACTGTGATTGGCTGTGGCTTGAGCTGTAAGGACACTGATCAATGGATCTACATAGTAGATCCATGTTATCAGTGTCTTTACACCGAGGAGAATGACAGGTGGCTTGTTTACACAAGCTGCCTGACATTCTCCCTCTCCCCCGCCGATCGCCGAGTGGCCGGCAGACATCGGGTCCGCTGGTCACATGCGCGGGGGGTCCGTGACCACGCCTCCGGCGGCGCGCGCTCACTCCCTAGACCCTCACAAGCAAGCAACGTAGCCCTACTTTAGTTTGCCTGTGAGGGGCTGACCGCCGACGTAGATAGTCGTGCGGCGGTCGGCAAGTGGTTAAACTTCTAAATTAGTTTAAGAGTTATGAACTGTTTTATAACTCGCAGGCTTGGGTTTAGCCACCCATTGGTGGTTCCCAGGTTTCTGGGGTCTGGGAGTGAAAGCTCAGTTGGCTCATGATGGGGAATGGGGGAATTATCTTTGACTGCACATCCTCCTTCCTGGGAATACAGAATCTCAATCTTGGGGTGGTTCTTTGTCTGTCTTGGTTCCAGTAGGAGGGCACCATACTAGTCAACAAATACTTTGGCCAGACCAACACTGCCACTCTATTCTTGGATCAGACTTTTGGTATTGTTTATCCTCTTGGGGGGGGGGGGGGGGGGGGGAAGGGTTTGACACATGCCACTTCCACAAAATGGCAACACTTCAACCATTTCATTGGCTAGCTTCAAGGTTTAAATGGTCAATGATTTGAAATATATTATGAAGCTTTACTGCTTGTTAACACCTAATGAAAATTATTTGCTCTTATGGTCACCTTACTGAAATAACACGTTTGTTGGAGTCAATAAGGTTTGATTTTTCTACTGTCTGTTTGAAAGACTGTGAACTGTCTACAATTTTGGGGGGGGGGGGGGGGTTCTAAAGTGCTTACAAAGTGATTTACATTTTCTGTTTTTATGGGGTTCTCATGCCTACATTTTATTCTTGTAGCCGCTGAGGTGCCCATCAAGGCTGAACTATGGCAACACTAAACAGATGAAAAATTTGAGGTATGTATCTAATTTGACTTATTAAGGCTGTAATCTATGGGACCATTTAAGTGGAATGTGTTTTGATAGTGTGTATTAAGATCAAAAACCTTCTGTGTGTAGCAGCCTCCCCAGCACTCCCTAATACTTACCTGAGGTCCTTCTCTGTCCCAACGATGTCCATGAGGCCGTTGGGACTCTCCCTCCGGATTGGATGGGACACAGCCGTGATGCCATTAGCTCCCACGACTGCCAATCAGGAGAGAGGGGGCAGGACTTAACGGCAGCCCCATGTCAATGGACCCACTGAGCTGCAGCTTGGCTCAGGTGCGCCCCATACGAAGCTGCTTGCTGTGGGGGCACCCGACAGGAGGGAGGAGCCAGGAGCAGTCTGGTCAGCAGTGAGCCTTTTCTCATGTCATGTTTTTAACTTTGTATTTTTAACCTTAACCTCATTTTATCTCTTTAAGTAGACCCATTGCCATTGAAAATGCGATCTTTCCATAACTAGTTGGAAGCCTTGACCACTGCAAGTTGTAGGCTGTGAACACTCCAAGCAAGATGGAATTCCTTCTCTTCTCCTGCAGCATTAGTGGATGGTGGGTACCCACCTAAAACGCATGAAGGATGATAGCCTAGCTTGGTTTGCTAGGTTTTACCAGAGTTATAAGCTTTTATTATAACTCTTGGCTTGGGTTAGCCACACAGTTTTTGTGGACCCACAGGAATTTACTAACCAGTTTTAGTCCATAACCTGCTATAAATCACTAGACTCAGTTATGAACTTTAGATCATAACTCTATCCTATCCTATCATATCCCTTAGTTTGGGGTCTAAGAGAGAATGAATTGTTCAGACAGAAGTCTCTGGGAAGAAATGAGCTCCTGGATTGTGGATTGAGCTTTGCTGTAGCAGCGCGGGGCATTGCACAACTGCTACTTCACTCACTTTAATCCACATTTTGTGCTTACCCTGCAGGTTACCGGTTTCTGGGAGTTCTTTCTGCCATATACAGGGATGGATGGAAGAGCAAGGATTTCACTCTGAAACCTCTTGGGGGGAAGTCTACAGAGAGCAAATCTGCTCTCTGGAAGTAAAGGGTCTGCTGTTCTTAGATGGTCTTGCCTTTCCTTTGTGGGTTATGATTGGGTCACTGGGCTGGTGAATGGGCTTTTCTGTAGCAGAGGACTTGGAGACTGGGTCAATCTCAGTCCTGGCTGAATTGGGGGGCGAGTGCCCAGTCCTTCATGAAGGACGGGGCTAGGGGAGATTCTTTCTTTTTGCCCTCTGCTGCAGAACGGCTTGGGATCCAGTCCAGGGGCTCAATTATGGCTCATGATTGGAATGGTAGGATTATCTTTGCCAGCACATCCTTTCTTCCTGGGAATACAGAGTGTTGATTTGGACTGCTCCTGGTGTTTCTTGGTTAGAGTATGAGGGCACCATACTAGAGTCAGCGAATGCTTGGACCAGGCCAACATCAATACTCCTATTCTTGGGTCAGACTTTTTTGGTATTGCGTTAGAATCCTTATGCCCTTAGGGGAAAAGGGTCTAACACATGCCACTCCCACTAGACACAATTGGGTTTAAATCATTGGTTTACCTGTTAAGCTCCACTAAGGTAGCTTAACAGATTGCACATCAATTTTGTTTTGCGGCCCTTTTAGCCCCACTGAACGGTTCCAGAATGTCGATTATTCCCTTGTAGATCACTGAAGCCCAGTCTAGTTGCATTTTTTATACCGTGCCAGTGATTCCTCTTCGCTGTCCATTTTATGTCCACCCTGGTGCAGTAAAGGATGTGAATGTCTGATTTTTTTTTTTTGCAGGCTTTGTGGTCCCACAAAGGGCCACATCCCTTTTTTTTGTTTGTTTTTTTGCTCGGATCCTAGAGCAGTTTAAAATATTTAAAAATATTACATTTATTTTCTTAAAGTTGATCAATGGTATAAAATGATGAAATTGTTCACTCCTGTTCAAGAGTCCAGTCAGGAATTCATTTCATGGTTTTTACAATGTCTGGTTTGTCTACTGTTCCAGGTTCACACTGCACTTCAAAGTTGTAAATAAGTCCATGCAAATGGTCCAAAAGTAGCGCAGGAACCTTTTCTAGTTTGTTGCACCAGTTTAGAACAGTTCCAGTGAACAGATGTTTTGAAAAGTTGATACCCGGGCTTAAAGGCACTTAAATCATCCTCTGTGTGTTTTTAATGGTGCCTCCATTTTATTCAGATGACTGGATGAGCAGCACGGCTAATTTCTAGCAAGACACTGTTCGTGTTGGAATTTGGTAAGCATCCATATGTAACCTTTTTGTAGTACTAACAATTTCAGGAAATCTATGTATGGGATGTAAGTAAAATGTTTCATTTGATTTAGCTTAACAAAAGCATTGGGGGATCGGGGGTTCTGTTGGCTTTAAGTGTGTAGTCCATATGCTCTCCTGTTTAGAACTTTCTAAATGCTCATTACTAGCTTTCTTGAGTTGATGTGTATATAGACACCCCTATACCTGGAACCAGAATGCATATAGACTATTGTAGCACTGAGCACTTTAAATATCCTTTTATAGGGTAATGGAGATTTCCAGGAACTCTGGTACAGTGTTGCTACTCTACTTTATTGTGGCCACTATTGTACAATATTTCCATTAAATTTGGTTAATGTTTTTCTGGATTTTTTGTTATATATTTGTGAGGTGTTATAATGTGTAACTATACATTCATTTTCTACACAATAGATTTAGCACCAATTTTTATTCATTTTCAGGTTCTCTTTAATGACCCCCTGCATGTCTCCCCTATGCTCCACTGAATGTAAAGCAATGCACATCGCACTGCATTACGTTCTTTTGTGGCCTTGATGGCTGGGGAAATTGTCAATGGGGACCCGGAAGTTGTCACACGTCCCTTCTGAGTTGGCCACCAGAAGGGGGAAGGAAGAGCGCTTGTGCACCCACTATGCTGGTCTTAGGCCTGCATATGGGCAAGCAGAGCCCAGGTGGGCGAGTGCTGTTTGTGTGGAGCATTTGGTTGGCAGCCTAAACACCAGGATGCAATTTCATTGGCCATGCTGACCTGGTTCCCTGGGGTTCATACAGTCCTGCCTTAACCATGAGAAGAGTACAGAGGCTGCCACTGCTGGAAGACTTCTTTTTTGAGAAAGTTTGTTCTGGCCCTCTGCTAATTCTTTGGCCCCAATGCTTTAAGTGTCTGACCTGAAAAATAAGGAATTCAGATGTTCACCAACTGCTTGCTTGTTTTCAGACTAACTTTAAGTTAGCAAGGCAACAAGTCCATTACGTTCTGTGCTGTTCAGTATACCATTGCAAGGTACAATTGAAGCAAAAAATCTTGGCTCTGCTAAGTATACAATTACCTAGGGTAGTTTTTTATTTTTTTTTTTCATTTTAGGACTAGAAGCATAGGAAACAATGGAGGATTCTGGAAATTTCACTTGCTTGGCTGTCATACTGAAGCTCTTAACCAGGACAAGTATGGAGTGACATGGAACACCTAAAGCCAAGCATAACAGCAGGTAAAGAATTTTACGTCAGCAGTGAGCCTCTCATGTCTTAACTTTTGTATTTTTAACCTACATCTCAAATTTTTATCTCTTAAGTAGACTCATTGCCATTGAAAATGTTGTTTTTTCCATAACTAGTTAGAAGCCTTGACCACTGCAAGCAAGTTATAGGCTGTGAACACTCCCAAGCAAGATGGAATTCCTTCTCCTGCAGAATTAGGGGAAGGTGGGTACCCACCTAAAACGCATGAAGGATGATAGTCTAGCTTGATTTGCTAGGTTTTACCAGGATTATGTAGCTTGGTTTGCTAGGTTTTACCAGGATTATGAGCTTTTATAACTTGTCTTGGGTTAACCACACACTTATGTGGACCCACAAATGATGATGATAGTAGATGGTTTTGCTAGGTCTTACCAGAGTTATAAGCTTGTATTATAACTCTTGGCTTGGGTTAGCCACACACTTATGTGGACCCACAAATGATGATAGTAGAGCTTGGTTTGCTAGGTCTTACAGAGTTATGAGCTTTTATTAGAACGCTTGGCTTGGGTTAGCCACACACTTATGTGGACCCACAGGAATTTGCTAACCAGTTAGTCCATAGCTTGCTATAAATCACCAGACTGAGTTATGAACTTTATATCATAACTCTTATCTTATCCTATCATATCCCTTAGATTTTGGGGTCTAAGAGAAATTCTTGTTCAGACGGAAGTCTCTTGGAAGAAATGGGCTCCTGGATTGTGGATTGAGCTTTGTTGTAGCAGTGTTGCCCCGCCCTGCTGCTTCAGACTCTGTTGGCCTCCTTAATCCACATTTTGTGCTTACCCTGCAGGTTACCGGTTTCTAGGAGTCCTTTCTGCCATATACAGGGATGGATGGAAGAGCAAGGATTGCGCTCTGAAACCTCTTGGGGGGAAGTCTACAGAGAGCAAATCTGCTCTCTGGAAGTAAAGGGTCTGCTGTTCTAAGATGGTCTTGCCTGTCCTTTTGTGGGTTATGATTGGGTCACTGGGCTGGTGAATGGGCTTTTCTGTAGCAGAGGACTTGGAGACTGGGTCAATCTCAGTCCTGGCTGAATTGGGGGGCGAGTGCCCAGTCCTTCATGAAGGACGGGGCTAGGGGAGATTCTTTCTTTTTGCCCTCTGCTGCAGAACGGCTTGGGATCCAGTCCAGGGGCTCAATTATGGCTCATGATTGGAATGGTAGGATTATCTTTGCCAGCACATCCTTTCTTCCTGGGAATACAGAGTGTTGATTTGGACTGCTCCTGGTGTTTCTTGGTTAGAGTATGAGGGCACCATACTAGAATCAGCGAATGCTTGGACCAGGCCAACATCAATACTCCTATTCTTGGGTCAGACTTTTTTGGTATTGCGTTAGAATCCTTATGCCCTTAGGGGAAAAGGGTCTAACACATGCCACTCCCACTAGACACAATTGGGTTTAAATCATTGGTTTACCTGTTAAGCTCCACTAAGGTAGCTTAACAGATTGCACATCAATTTTGTTTTGCGGCCCTTTTAGCCCCACTGAACGTTTCCAGAATATGTAGATCACTGAAGCCCATTCTAATTGCGTGTATACTGTGCCAGTGATTCCTCTTCGCTGGTCATTTTGTGTCCACCCTGGTGCAGTAAAGGATTTTTTTTTTTTGTTGGTTGCAGTCTTTGTGGTCCCACAAAGAGCCGTATCATTCATTTTTTTGCTCAGACCCTAAAGCAGTGTCAAATATTAAAACTAAAATATTACTTTTTAAATGTTGATCAATCGTAAAATTTTTCACTCTTACTTCAAGAGCCCAGTCAGGAATGCATTTCATGGTTTTACAATGTTTGGTTTGTCTACTGGCCCAGGTTCACACTGCACCCAACTTCAAAGTTCTATCATGTCCATGCAAGTGGTTCCAAAGTCGGACCAAAAGTAGCATAGGAATCTTTTTCTAAGTTGTTGTGACTCAAGTTGCACTGATTAGAACAGTTCTATTGCACAGAATAGGGAGAATGGTGAACAGATGTTTAAAAAGTTGTTACTTGGTCTAAAGGCACTGTCATCCTCTGTGTTTTTTAATGGTGCCTCCATTTCATTTAGGTGGCTGGATGAGCAGCATGGCTAATTTCTAGCAATGCACTGTTGGTGGTGGAATTTGGTAAGCATCCATATGTAACCTTTTTGTAGTACAAATATTTCAAGGAAATCTATGTATGGGGTGCAATGGGATTTAAGTGGAAAGGTTTTTCATTTGATCTAGCTTAAAAGCATTTGAGGAGGGGTGTTCTGTTGGCTTCATGTGTTTTGTCCATATACTTCCTGTTTTTTAATTTTTCTAAATGCTACTCCACCCCTATGGCTGGAAGCGGAGTGCATATAGACTATTTTAGCACTGAGCCAATGTTGGCACCGATATAATTAACCCTTTACACTTTCACTATCCTTTATAGGGTAATGGAGATTTCCTGGAACTCTGTTTGGTACAGTGTATATTCAGACCCCATAAAGAAAACCTCACAAAGAGCATGCAGGGATTTTTAAGAAGGTAAAGTACTTTCAAAATGTAGTTTAATAAACTTTCTAAGGTATGCTATGGTAATTGCAACATTTAAGGAATATAAAAAGTGGGTGTAATGTGAATATGGCTGTAAATACACTTTAAAGGCCATGCTCTGAAATGTCTTGTCTCTAACCCCATCTTAACTTTTTTTTTAGCTGCTGCCTCCATTCTGCTCACCTATACTGGCAGTGTTCGTATGCAAGCCAAATCAAACTCAGGAGGCAAAGTGACGTTGACATCCTTGGAATGACCGAACATTGTAAAAAAAATTGGCCTCGTAACATTGTAAAAAATTGTAAAAATTGTACAGAATTTTGAAGAATAAATGTTGACATGATTAAACATAAGCAGTGTCTTTCCATCTTTTACCATGTGTTTTAACTAGATGGTGGTGGGCAGTGTGCTTGCACTTATATTAAAAGATAATTCAGATGGGGTTTTTTTTATTTTTAACCATTTTATGTATTAAGCTAAAAAGCCTTCTGTGTGCAGCAGTCTCCCTAATGCTTACCTGAGCCCACTCTCTATCCAAGTGCCTCAGCTGTCTGAGACTCTCCGCTGATTGGCTGAGATGCAGCAGCATTGCCATTGGCTCCCACTATTAAACTTGGTCAATTGGGAGAGGGGGTGTGGCCGAATGGCAGCTTCATGTGCATGGACACAGGGAGCTGCAGCTTGGCTTGGGTGTCCACATAGCAAGCTGCTTGCTGTGGGGGTGCAATACAAATGAGGGGCCAAAAGCTATATCCAGGGACCAAAGAGGAGGATCTGGGCTGCCCTGTGCAAAACCACTGCACAGAGCAGAGGAAGTATATTTTGTTTTGTGTGAAAATAACATGACTAACTTCTGAATGTACAACTTTACCATAAAAAGAGAAAATGTGACTTGACTGGTACAGAATAAGTGTATGCACATAATAGTAATAGTATTCCAGCTTGTTTTTAAAATTTTTAAATGCATTGCATGATCTTAAATTTAGAATTACTACCCTGCAGCATACCATGCATAACATTGGCTTAGTATTTGACCACTGAAGTATACAATTAGGCCTTGTGATGGTGGGTCCCCTTAAAGTTATTTTCTCAACTAGCTATAGACTAGTTGAAGAAAATGCAGGCAGGTAGGTAAGTGATGCATATTAAAATCATAGAATCAATTTAAAACAAGATTACATATAACCTTCAAACTCCTGAATGTTCATTGGTTACCTCCCACCTGGCCAATGCACACATGCCTGGGCTGGACGGGCATCATGCTAAAAGGACATACCAGTGCATCCTTGGTGTCAATGTGTAGTGAGATCAGTTCTGCGGACATAGATTACAGATCCCTGGTGTACTGGGCCACTGTGATTGGCTTTGAAATGTGATTGCTGTCTGCTCTGATATCACTGTATATTGGTGCCACCAACTGTCACTGCCACAGCAGTACAAGACCAGTGCTGCCAGTCAGTATCCCTAATTGCTGCCAATCAAAAAGGACAGATCCTGCACATGCTGATATACAAGTACAAAGAGGAGTACTTCACCAGCCCATGGCGCTGTCCATGTATTCACCTCCTTTGTTTGTATGTTTTATAGCTGAAATGTCCTGGTTGCTGCTGCTCCTCTCTCACTCCACTGGGGGATCAAAACAATTCAAATCTGTAAAGAAAAGCGCACGCAACCTCGGGCAATAACGCTTTAATAAAGGACAACACAGTACATTGGAATTGCACTCACTTTTCCTTTAAGACAATCGCTTTACAGCATTCCAACAGGAGCTACTCGCTCCTCCCGTCCCTCCAGATGGTGACTCTGCGGTCTCCTCATTCGCAGCTGCCGCCGCTGTTTCCCCGCTCTCCTTCACTTCCTGTGTTGCCTGGTCACCGGATGCCGGTTCTAGTGCGCCTGCGCACTATACCAACGTAATCTACGGCGCCTCAGGAGAGCCTCAGCCAAAGCCGGAGCCACAAGTTGTACGGAGCTGCGAGGTGGGAGATTCAAGACACGGGTGCACTGCCTCTGCTGTTACTACGGACAACGCGTTACGGAGGCGGAGCCTCCTTCCCCAGGTCCCACCTTGCTTCCTGCTAACGCCCCTCCCTATATACCCGGGATACCATCGGCCCTAATTATTTAATTGTGTATTCTTAAAGGGGCCAGTAACCAATAATCCTTAGCCACCTTGGCTGGGACGGGAGAAGCAAGGGGCTATCCACTTTTAAAAAACATATATTAAAAAACATACATTAAAGATACAGTTTAAGATACAATTTAAAATGTAAAATACAATTTAATACCAGCGCAGATATTAACCAGAGCTATTATAGATACATGTTTGGATATCACATTCCCTACATAGCAATGGTTGTCTCCTGCTAAAAATACATAAATGTATCCTAAAAGTATATAAGACTCTAAGCTACATCAGCATTTCCTAATACCAATAGTCGACGGATCATATTAATTCCACATTATCTCTCATCCATCTACCAGGATAATTTCATAAGTCAGGATAATACACATAATAAATATATAAAAATACTAGTCTCATTAGAATTCAGTAAGATAAGATTCAATTCCATATGGCACATATGCAAATATCAATTAGTATATGAGGATACTACTCCATATGGGCCAACCAAATGTACTACACGACAGTTGTTTATATTTCTCATATATACACACATATATATGTATACACACACGAGAAATACATATACCTACACATACCCATCGGTGGTGACACCCTGAGTATCCCCAAATATATATCTATACATATACACCTATTCACATACCCAGCTGCTCAGATATTGTTGTGTGGACACGAATGTGCGTATGCCTCCGTGCACACTTCACAGACACATGGCCTGGCAGGGACTATGTTCCCTACCCTTGGTAACCATGTGCATGTGCTGGAACCCACTCTACCATGCCCACACCCCCGTGCTGATATGTCAAATGATTGTGTTGACTTCCAGCTCCTCATTGAGCCCACCCGGCGACATGGACCCAAGCGTAAAGATCCAGAATGTTTCTTGCCTGCACAGGATCGAAAACCTTTCACCTTCTTGGAGAGTCATAGATATGGCTTCAATCCCAAATAATTCCAGGCCTGCAGTATCCCCACCATGCGCTTTACAGAAGTGTCTTGGCACGCTGTGCTTGTCTTTTTTTTCTGCTCAATAAACCGGCGATGTTCGTCAAACCTGGTGCGCATTGCTCTAACTGTCCTGCCAACATAAATTAAGCCACATGGGCACCTCAAGCCATAGACCACAAACTGTGTACCACAGCTAATGAATTGTTTGATATTATAGGAGCGCCCTGCAACTGATGTAAAGCTACTTTTGCCATGTTGCATAAATGCACAAGCCTTACATCTGCTCTGCTTGCATTTGTAGGAGCCTACCATATTAAAGAGAACTGCCCTAATTGCTGCCACATCAGTCAGTGTCTTCATTGCTGCCATACTAGTCTCCAATGTCTTCAGACCAGTGTATACCGGCAACCGTGTAGTGTTCTCTGCCTGTTTGTCAGCCACACTTCTGCCTGGACTGATCTATCTGCACATCATGCTGACTACATTATTGTGAGATGCCAATCCTAGCCATCCCCTGCATGCCTTTAACCACAGGAGCTTTTTCCTTCAGCCTCCTGTACTTCTGGCCAGTGAACACTGCATTCTTGGGGGCAGCAATGTACCAGTAGGCTAAGCTTGCTAGACTTGTAGGTACTGTGACAATAAACTACACTAAATTCCCTGACCATTACAGTACATTTGGTTGATTTGTAATACACAAGATGTAATATCTGGTCCATTAACTATCCATAATGACTATCACACGTGGTATCCCCATACTCGGGAGTAGCAGAATCTGTTTTAGGTTGTAATTCTAAGCAGGGCCACTGATATGCAGTACAGCCAGCCCTCCTGTACTGGGCCCAGGCACCATCTGTTCAAAAGGGAAGGGGGGGGGGGGGTTGTCAGGCACCTGATGAGCAGGAGGGCAGGCTGTACGGTCTTATTGCAGCCCCGTTCCTTCTCTGCCACCCCCTGCAGCGCTGCCAGCTTCTCTTCCTCTGGTTGCACTGCAGGAGGGAATGGTCCAAGCACATGTGCCCATTTCCCCTGCAGCACTGCCGGCTTATCTCCTCTCCTGCGGGCACAAAGGGATATGTTCCAGGATAGATATTGGGAGGGGTTGGGAAATATCATTTCCTGGCCCTTTCCATTTCTGAGTTAAGTGATCGGTACTAATCACTCCCGTGTTCAGTAATCTCTCCAAGAATGGTAAACAGTGTTTACTATGCTTCAGTTTGTGACTGAGCAGGAAGCCTCAGAGCGTTTCCCATCATTGATCTGTGCTGGTGAGGCTGCAAAGACTGATAAATAAATGTCCTTAATAAATTTCAGCCAGGAATGGGGGGCCCTGTCAGTTAGGCTATGTAGCAATATATCCAGGCATTGGTCTGATGTGGGTCTGCCATGGTCACCGGTAACACCAAAAGCATATTTAAGTTGATTGCCCAAGTGTGAGTGTGCGGCATCGTTGGTTTGTTTTATATGGGGATGGGAGAAGTGAATGAGTGGATTACGCCTCTGGCTCAACTAGGTACAAATTGAGACACTTGAGGAAAAAATGCCTTTCAGCGCTGACTTGATGCCGGCTGGATGCTGACCCAACCCTTGCTGGCGCTTGAATCACTGACTTGTGGCACTGTACTTAAGCCTGACTTCTGACACTCTGGTTAGCTCAAAAGTCCTGAACGCTTCTCCCTCCAGCCCTTCACTGACTGAGGAAGCCTTTGTAAACTGCTTCTGCTGCAACGCTGTACACTGCATGCTGTACACTAAACACTTCAGGGCCCAACTGCTGGCACTCCCTTTACGCTTTCAGTGTCAACTCTAGCACCCCCTTTACTCTTCAGGGTCAACACTGGCACCACTTTTTCTTTTGCTCCTGCACGCACTAGCTAGCTCCTGGCTCCCTCTGACCTTCGGAGTGGTCCCCTCTCACTAGGCAGACCCCAGGGGCAGTTTGCAGTACTCACGACTGGGAATGCTTTCCTGAAACCCAGCTCTACTGGTCCCCAGCACACCGGATCCTCTCTGCAGCTCAGGCCAGCAGCCTGGGACACCCGATTAGCCTTGACAGGAGGAGAGACAGCCGTACGCTCCCTCCTGGGACTCTGCTTCCTGCCAAAGATGCTGCGTCATGTGCTCTCAAAATTATACCCACTCCCAGAATGCTCTGCGGCAGAATCTGCCTTTCTGGGGTAGATGCAAGCCTGGGTGTGCCATTGGCCTGGTTTCCTCCACTGCCCAATGAGAGCCCTCATTAGACTGGGGAGTCTCTCACTGTGCTCAAACAGCCACACCTGGGAACCATGACAGCCCAGCTGAAAATCATGGCCTAAGACTATTTGCCTTCAGTGAATCAACCCCTATTTTTTTTTTTTTTTTTTTGGTTGCCATGTGTGTCGTTTCTGTCCCGGTGTTAGAAAAAAAAAATGTAAAATCTGAAAGACAGACATAATGAGCTAGTATGCATCGCATGAAATACTTACCATAGAATGAAGCCCCCAAAGTGCCACCCGCTTACCGGTAATAGGGCAGACATGTATGGTCGTCCTTCCAGGTTTGCATCCTTCAGCCATCTGATTGGCCGGAGGTGCGATGACCTCACATCATACGTGTGGGAGCTAATGGCGGCACAGGGCTCTGAAGGCATGACAGGGATGGCTGTTCCTTCAGAGCGCATGCACCAATGAAGTCATTGGCTGCATGCAATGTAAATATCTCCTAAACAGTGCAAGTTTAGGAGATATTTACAGCACCTATAGCAGACATCCCAACCTGAAAAAACTCATTTCAGGGAGATGGTGCTCCATGCCGGCTTCCCCCAGAATTCATCAACTGGCAAACTTTTGTAGTTTGGCACCAGTCGTTCAAGGTTAGTTGAGTCATAATCCATGACTTCTAAGTGGAGGTGCTCTGTCATCTGCCTTGATCACATTTCGAATTCTCTCTGTCAAAATCTGCTCTCTGGATTCACCTCATCTTGGTTCTCCATATTGACCACAGACAGTTTCTTTAAAATTTGATCTTTCATTGGGAACTTCAAGATTTCTTTAACCTCCCTGGCGGTAACCCTGAGCATGACTCGGGGTGGATTTTTTTATACCAGGATCGGTATCCCCGAGTCACGCTCGGGGTGGATGTGCAGAGAGCGCAGCGGTGTTCTCTTACCTTCTCCTGGCGATCCAGCGATGATCTCTCATTGCTGTGACCGCCAGCCGAGATCCCCGCCACTCTCCGTCGGTCTGATCACTTCCTAGTTCCATTCCCTGCAGCAGCAATGCTGCATGGGAGCGGAACTAGGGAGGGAAATTCAAAAAAAAAAAAAGTTGCACAAAACAAACACTTTACACATTGTGTGTGTGTGTGTAGTTTTGGTCAGGTTTAAGTCAGTAATTACTAAGAATTGTAGGCCTATAATACATAACGCCAAATTTCCATGAAAAGAATTGTTCCGCTTTTGGTACAGAATTCCTGACAGAATCCTACCGCTAGGGAGGTTAAAGCTCTTGGCATAGAATGATCTGACCTCTTTAATAAAACTGATTTGTCTTGTAATGGGGCATCTCTTGTCCTTCCTCACTTAACTGCCTCCTTGCCAGGTACCCAATAAAAAGCTCTTCATCTGGGAGGTGAATTTCACTGTTGCTTACATTGATTTCCTCAATGTTTTGTTCTCTCATTACCTTTTGGCTTTATAAATCTGCTTGCAATTGCATGAAGGAGCTCGTGTACACTCTGATGCAACATGAAGAGGACAGGTGCCTTGTATTGAAAAATCAAATTTAAATTTGTCAAAGCATTGTGTGGCGTTATGGAGAAAGCATGCATATAGTTTATTTTGGGGATCTTTTCAGCCTTTTCTGAATATGAGCTGACTTCTGATTCTCACTGTTTGACTGAAAATATGAAAAAAGCTGGCCACTGGTAGATCAGATGGTCCAAACCTTTTCTGAAAGAAAGCCAGCGTGTAGGACAATGCTTTTGGACTCTCTGCTGGGCAATATTGCAAAACTCTTAAATCTTTTAGGTCTTCTTTGTTTGGAACTTTTTTCTCAGAGTAGTAGTATGTCAATGAGCAGTTCCTCAGGTGACGCTGAGAGCTCCTTACCGGCAGTTTTGGTGCAAATGTTGACTAGGTGACTTGGACAGCCAACACTGTAAATATGAGGGGCTGTGCTTTCACTCTGTCAATAGAGAATTGAGTACTGTCTGTGATACTTTTACATACAATTTTTTCAGGACAAGCTTTTGGGGTATGTCCCCTTCAAGGTCCAAGCAGTACTGTTGCACAAAATTGTTTAGCCGAATGGTAAAAAAAAAAAACTCATCTCTAAGCTAAAGGGGAAAAAAAGAGAAAAACAAATTTAACTGGCAATGGTAATAAAACTAGCATAGTTAGTGAGATAAGACAGAGGGGGAGAGCTGAAGACACTCTTGTCAATAGTTAATTTTTCCAATCATCACATTGCAGTTGTCACTGCTAAATCCTACACAATTAGACCATTCAAGGCCTTTGTCATGCATGGATGATGCAATGCAGTTAAAAATGTTTTCAGCTTTGGCATCATTGCACACTGGTATTTCACCAGGTCGGGGTAGCCCAATTCCCCCTTTTGTCTTGGGGAAAGACAATACTGACCTCCTTTATCTCACTGGTTTTACAGCCATTATAAACTTTAGGAATCTGGTTTACAAGTCTTTCAGACCCATTAATTGTGTCAATGGTCATAATGATTTGAGTTTTTCCGTCCGTTATAAAACTGTTCAATACCTAAAACCATCACAGACAGACTTGTGGCCAACATCATCATTTGGCATCATTGCACACTGGCATGTCTAAACATCCACCTGTCCCCTTATCCAATGTTTCTTTACTGTACCTGGCTAAAATGGCACATTCCTTCTCACACATGATATCATTGCTTTCGTCAACCAAAAATACTGTATGGCCTTTTTTCCTGATGAACCTGTACAGATTTTCTGAACATTTCAGGTTCCAGTGCCATGTTCACAATAGCTGCTGTATTGGTTGATGAGCAGGCATAGTTTTCTGAATCTGGAAACATTTTCCTGAATAGCTTGCCTGTGTGCTTACACACCTGCAATGGCAGGTGATGCTTAACAATGAAAGATCTAAAGTACACCTCAGCTTTAGTGACCTTCTCTGTCACTTTGTTTTTCTGCTGAAAAGAACTTTAAAACAGCTTGAGCGACCTTCCCTGCGCTTAGCCTCCCTAATATGTTGTGGTCCCTAAAGAGGTTACACCTACCTTATGCTTTTTTCTTTATGTCCTTACAAAAATCTGTCATCTGCATAATATATACTTAGTACATATATGTATTACATATGTATATGTATAATACTATAACCCACCATGGGCTGCTGAAAATTCACTGTTGCAAACAGTGCAGCAAGCTATACTGTCATTGTCTTTTAACCCAATTATGCATGGATACACTTTTGTGTAGTCTGGGGTGAAGTGCGTTTTAGGGCTCTTTCACACGGGCGTTCAGTTTTCTTCATCAGTTCAGTCACTTTTTTTTTTTAAAAAAAACGGACACGGATACATCAGTTTTACATCCGCTGACCTCCGTTTTTCATCCGCTGATGTCCGTTTTTCATCCACCGACGTCCGTTTTTTTGTCCGCTGACATCCTTTTTTAAACATTTTGCTATACATTTTCTATCTGTTTTTCATCCTTTTTTTTTTAGTAATCATTATTTCCCAAGTCACCTTGCACTTCCACAGCATGCATCATGTTTCCCATGCTGCTTTGTGGTCCCAGTGAATGACATAGTGTGCATACAGTGGTTTAGCTGTGTGTTTTTGTGTCTTTCCTGTGTTTTTTCTGCAAAACGAGCAATGGCCCCTTCCAGATTTTGGGATGACGTCACGTGCTTTATGCTCATGTGTTACGTGAGGAGAGTGGAGAGCCGGAGGAGGAGGACATGTGAGCGAAAACGTCGCACCTATTGGTCGCATCCCATGATGCTGAAGAGGCCCTCTGAGGGATTTGTCTCTCTACATTATGCGGATTTGAGACGTTATCCAGTGAAATTTTTTAATTTCACTTGGATGTCTATAACTACATTTGATTTTCTCCTGGATAAATTGGTAACACGTCTTCAGCGAATGGACACCAATATGAGACGCTGTGTGCTCCCTGCGGAACGTCTTCTAGTCACTCTCAGGTAAGTCATCTGCTGTTGTCATTAGTGATGTTGCGAACATAAAATGTAATGTTCGCGAACGCGAACTTCCGCAAATGTTCGCTAACCGGGCGAATCGCCATAGACTACAATAGGCAGGCAAATTTTAAAACCCATAGGGACTCTTTCTGGCCACAATAGTGATGGAAAAGTTGTTTCAAGGGGACTAATGCCTGGACTGTGGCATGCCGGAGGGGGATCCATGGCAAAACTCCCATGGAAACTGACGTATTTGTTGCAGAGTCGGGTTTTAACCACTCTACAACCGCTCACAGTAATACTACTGCGGCAGAGTGGTTCGTTATCGTCCAGCGACGTAGTATTAACGTCGTTGGACACTCCCCCTTCTGGGCGGCGCTTGCGCGCCGCCGGAGGCTCGCTCCCGCTGTTTTCATTCACAGCGGGAGTCGGGCCAGGGGAGGAGCAGTGGAGCTTACCCGATCGTCGGGGATCGAGTCTGGAGATCCGCCCGCTGTGTGTAAACACAGCGGGCGGATCTCCATAGTGACAGGGAGTGACAGATCGGACTGTTCAGCATAGCTGGACATCCGATCTGTCCATGACTCACACAGTCACCTCCCCCCCTACACGTCAGTAAGCACCAGGCATACATTAACCCCTCCCTCTCCAATAAAATTAACCCCTTCCCTGCCAGTGTCATTTTTACAGTAACAGTGCATATTTATAGCACTGATTACTGCAGTAATGTCACTGGTACCCCCAAAAGTGTCAAAAATGTCAGTCAAGGGTCCGATCTGTCCACCGCAATGTCGCAGTACCGCAAAAAAAATCGCAGATCGCCGCCATTACGCATTAAAAAAAAAAACACCAAAAATGACAAAAATCTTTCCCTTTGTTAGTAAACGCGATAACTTTTGCGCAAACCAATCAAAATACGCTTTTTGCGATTTTTTTTACCAAACATAGGTAGCGTAAAACAAATTGGCCGAAAATGTTAAAAAATTTTGATTTTTACATTTTTTTGGGGGGAATTTCATAAAAAAAAAAAGTGAAAAATATTGTTGTTTTTGCAAAAATTACGCTCTTTTTTTGTTTATAGCGCGTGATCAAAAAATCGCACAGGTGATCAAATACCACCAAAAGAAAGCTCTGTTTGTGGGAAAAAAAGGATGTGAAATTCGTTTAGGTACAGCGTCGCACGACCACGCAATTGTCCGTTAAAGTCACGCAGTAAAAAATCGCAAAAAACCCCCTGGTCTTTTAGCAGGAAAATCCTCCGGTGGTAAAGTGGATAAACAATGTTGTAATATGTAATATTTCAAAACATTAACATTATGACAACAAGACATATTATTCCCATAAATCTTGCCCATATAGATGGCCTAATTTAAAGGTCCTGGTAATAAGGTGAATTAGCAAACTGGGTTGACGCTTGGGAAGAACTGGTAAATGAGTGGGCCTGGGAACTCAATGACTC
This sequence comes from Pelophylax lessonae, assembly GCF_965119305.1. Taxonomy (NCBI): domain Eukaryota; kingdom Metazoa; phylum Chordata; class Amphibia; order Anura; family Ranidae; genus Pelophylax; species Pelophylax lessonae. The sequence goes on along the minus strand of NC_138779.1, from coordinate 139,355,838 downwards.
ATGGGAGCTGGATGGGTTTGCCTGGCTGCTGGATGGGTTTGGCTGATTGAAAGGAGGATGTTGAGATGGGGGTCCGAAATTTGGGAGGGTGGGGGTTGGTGCTCTGTGGTAAGGCTGCATGGGATTGGTTTGGGGGTATGGATGGTGAGAATATAAATGGTGGGAAGATGTGTTGTTAGTACCGTGCTCTCCCGTATATTCATGGTACGGCCGTTGGGGGACATGAAAAGATGGTAAGGGTTCCCCAGCCATTGCCACTCTTATACAGGCATTTGAAAAACTTGATATAACCATTTGCACCTCCATTTTTCGAGGAGCAGGTATCAGAATTAGATTGTGATATAGATTTCGTAGGAATGATGCCTCGTAATTATTTGGATCAGAAAATGGATCCGAGTTCTCAGCCCTCCTCATCGCCCTCCTGTCCTCCATGAAGGCCAGCATCGCACTATCCATGTCCGGATTCCTCTGTCTTTGTCTTTGCCTTTGTGCGGCTCGGGATGGAGGAGCTCGAACAGGACGATCCTGTAGAGTTGGGAATATTTTAGAACATTTGTCTTTAAAATTTAACAATGGGTGTTTTGGTTTTGTATTCTTACTTACGGACAGATCTTGTCTTTGTTGCGCACTAGGTAGTGTGGTAACTGTGGCAGAGGTTGACGGTTCTGAGGCATGATCCGATTCATCACCTTCCAGCTCAATCTCCGTGCCTTCTTCCCTCTCCACTTCTGTCTCCGTTATGTTGGAGCTGGTACTGTAATAAATAATGTAAATAGATTTAATACAATGTATTGATAAATGTGGGCAACTGTTTGAAATAAGTCTATCATTTGGTCAACTTGTTTACTTTTTGGTTGACCAATGTTTGAATGACAGTTTAGCACTCACGGTCTTATGTCCATGACATTTCTCAGAAAGTCTAGCATTGCAAAAAAGGGGCTCCTTTTTCTTTGAGTGGCTCCTGCCCCACTCCTTCCCTCCTCAACTTCGTTCATGAGTTCACGTCTATACTTGTCCCTCTGTGACCTCCAGCGTGTCACTATTTTTTGACCTAAAGGAAAAAAAAAAAGTGGATACAATGAACAGAATACAATGACAGACGTACAGATAAGTGAACTATAAATATCAGTATGCTAATAGAGACAGTTAGGTGGACTAGAAGTCACAGCATGTTACTAGAGACAAATTGTTAGCTTAGTCGCAGTCTAGTCCACCCACCAATCATTATTACCATGCTGAGACTTCTAGTTCACCCATTTGTCACTATTTGCATACTGACACTTGTAGTCCACTTAATTTTGACAAATGGGTGGACTAGAGGTCTCACCATGCTTAGGCTCCATGTACAGGTGACGTTGTAAATGGGCGTTTAGGAACATTTGGGCGTTTTTTTCAGAAGCCCCTCAACCCATCTACATTTTATTTTATCTGTCCATGTACACAGGGTTGTTTACAGTCATTTGCAGGCAGTTGAGTTCAGGGACGTTTTTTCTAACGCAATTATTGCGTTTGAACGTGTGTTTTGCAGCGTTTCAAACGCAAAAACAGGACCGAACGTAATGAAGTACGTTCAGCCACGTTATACATTTGTTTTTTCTTCCATTCCAAATCAATGGTTCCCTATGGGAGCGTATTGATTTGAACGGAAGGTGGTGCAACTTGCACTGTGAGAATATTCAGGGGGAGCTGCACCCCAAAACTGGATAAAAAAACGGCGTGGGGTCCCCCCCCAAAATCCATAACAGACCCTTATCCGAGCATGCAGCCTGGTAGGGCAGGAAGGGGGAGGCAGTGTATGGAAATAACGACACGAGACGTTTTGTAAATTTTATTAAAAATCTTCATCCGGTCTTCTCGGCTCCGATGGTCTTCTCCCTCATCGCTCTTCTTGTCTTCTGCTGTCGGTCTTGTGCTGTCCAATCTTCTGCTCTTTTGCTTTCCAATCTTCTGCTCTCTTGACCTCGGCTCGTCTTCTTCCTCCGATCCTCTTCAGACGATGTCTCCGATGACTATGCCGTTCTCCGGTCTCTGCAGACTGTTATATAGCCATTAGGGGCGTGGCCTCCCGATGACGTCATGGGGAGACCACGCCCCCTTATGTCATATGTGACACAAGGGGGCGTGGTCTCCAGATGACGTCACCGGGAGACCACGCCCCCAATGGCTATATAACAGTCTGCAGAGACCGGAGAACGGCATAGTCATCGGAGACATCGTCTGAAGAGGACCGGAGGAAGAAGAAGAGCCGAGGTCAAGAGAGCAGAAGATTGGACAGCAGAAGATTGGAAAGCAAAAGAGCAGAAGATTGGACAGCACAAGACCGACAGCAGAAGACAAGAAGAGCGATGAGGGAGAAGACCGGATGAAGATTTTTAATAAAATTTACAAAACGTCTTGTGTCGTTATTTCCATACACTGCCTTTTATGGGGTGAATGGGTAGGGGTACAGTGTACCCCATACCCATTCACATAGGGAGGCGGTCCGGAATCTGTGGAATTGTTAAAGAGGGGCCCCCTTGTTAAAGACCCCTGCCCGCAGACCCCCACAACCACCGGCCAGGGTTGTGGGGATGAGGCCCTTGTCCTCATCAACATGGGGGCAAGGTGCTTTGAGGTGGGGGGTGCAGAGCTCCCCCTGCCCCAAAGCACCAACACCCCCCCATGTTGAGGGCAAGTGGCCTGGTATGGTACAGGGGGGGTGGGGCCGCTCGCTCGTCCCCTCCCCTTTCCTAGCATGCCGGGCTGCATGCTCGGATAAGGGTCTGTTATGGATTTTGGGGGGGACCCCATGCCATTTTTTCGGCGTGGGTCTACCCTCAAATTCCATACCAGACCCGAAGGGCCTGGTTTGGAACCTGGGGGCGGGGTTCCATTTTTTTTTAAACAATTTTGGTGTGGAGTTCCCCCTCAAGATTCTCACAGCATGTACATGGAGCCTTGTAGTGACAGATATGGTACTTCGACTTTAGAGTCCACCTATCTGTCACTATTTGTCTACTGACACCTGTAGTCCACCTAATTGTGACATATGGGTGGACTACAGGTCTCAGCATGCCAACCCCACATCCCACCAACAGCTACACTTACCACGTATGCGACGCTGCTTCTGAGTCAATGATGCCCATTTTGGTGTCGCCTCCATGAATATTTCTTCCCAGAGCCTTGTTTTAGTTATTTTATCACTGTACTCTGTGCATGTTTTGTCCCATAAGCCAGGCCTGGCATGGACAAGGTTGATGAGGCTTTCATGAGATACGTCTTTTGCCATTATAATTAATCTGCAGCCACTGGGGTGGATGACACAGATAATTGTGATTTAGATATGATAATTCCAGATACTTGTCAGTGATGGATTGGGGTGTGTACAATGTCACTTCCTGGACCACTCAATCACTACCTGGGTCAAAGGTTTAATATGCTAATGTATGTATTGTTTGAAAAAAAAAAATATGTAAAAAAGGATCGGAGCGGATCGGATGTATGCAGATGTCATCCGCTGACATCCGTTTTTCGTCCGTTCCGTTTTTTAAACGGAAGAAAAATAGGGTTCTCTTCCGTCTGAAAAAACTGAACTGAACTGAACTGACGAAAAACGGATGTCAGCGGATGGCCATCTGCTGACATCCGTATTTACATAGAGATGCATTATGTCCGTTTTTCATCCGCAAACGGATGGGATGAAAAACGGACATACGGAACGCCCGTGTGAAAGAGCCCTTATACTTTTTCCTATTTGGACATGGCTCTGCACTGTGATAACCCTGGCCCTGTAGAAATGTATACATAAATTATAATTCATTCTTAATATAGAAAAAGTATGATACTACTGGATGAGATCATATGGCACCTGCGAAGTGAAAAATTGTCCCTCTAGAGAGATGGCCCCTGCAGTGCTGACTCAGTGTCCTAATTACATATAAAATGTCCCCTGCTGCTCATGCTGTGACTCACTCACTGCTCTGGGATCCTGAGTGACAGTGAGTGAGGCAATGTGGTGAGAGAGTGACACACAGTGATGCTCAGCGTCATTGTGTCACTCTATCCATACTCTGCAAGAACTGACACACTTGGAAGGACCTGCCTATGCGCACAAGTCAGCGTGACTCCTCCTCTCCCACTCTGCGGGGAATCTAGGAACAATGGGGGGGGGGGGGCACATAAGATACCACAGTCAAAATGGGGGAGGGGCATTCATAATTTTCATCACTATATCATACCACTGAAAATAAGTGTATATATAATTAAGACGACAAAATATGAGAGTAATGCAGTATGCAATGATGCCTTTTTTTTGGGTCTCGTGCTAGTCTCTCTTTTGGTGACTCTCTGGTGATCTCGTTCTGTCTGTCTGGTGGTATCACGTTCTGGTGCTGGTCTCTGGGGATCACACTCTCTGATGCTGGTCTCTGGGTATTGGTCACACTCTGGTGCTGGCATCTGTCACACAGTTTGGTTCAGAGGAGGTGGTAAACTGGTCACTGGTGCTGGCCTCTGGGTTGGGTCACAGTTGGTTGGAGGAGGTAATAAATACATACAGATGCCTGGTGAGGTCTCTCTGTGCAGTCAGTCAGTGTTGTGGCCGATCCGATGGCACACGCCAAACTGCCTCCTGGAGCGGAAGCATGCGGCTGAAGTAGAGAGCAAAGCTGGTGCTTCCTCTCTGCCGCTCCTCCCACAGGCGGAGTGCATTTGATATCACTCCGCCTGTGAGCTGGTCCTACAAAGGATGTAGTGGCTAGGGATGATCGAACGGTTCGGGTCCACCATCTGTTCGGCCCGAACATTGGGTGTTCGAGGTTCGGCCGAATTTAGAACTTTTTGCCCAAAAAGTTCGGAATTCGGCAACCAGAACCAACCAAAATGCAATGCTTCAGGAAATGGGCTTTAAAAGCCAGTGATTGGACCAGAACCATTAGCAAAAGCCAATTGAGGGGGCAGGAGAATGCTAGGAATGTGATTGGAGTGACTAGGGGGTCAGACCAATCATTAGTGAATATGCCCCCCAGTATATAAGATCGCCCCCGCCATATTCCTAGCATTGTTATACTGGACATGGAAGAGAGTGGAAGCAGTTCTGTTAATTTTACTTTAAAAGTGTCATTTAGCTATTTTTAGTGTGAGGAAAGGGATATCTAGTGTAGTTGGAGTGCTCCTTTACACTTAAGTTAGCTTCAAAAATTTAGTTTCTGTAGGGAAAGTATGAAGTGTAAGGGCGACGCTGTACCTAAACAAATTTGACGTCCTTTTTTTCCCACAAACAGAGCTTTCTTTTGGTGGTATTTGATCACCTGTGCGATTTTTACTTTTTGCGCTATAAACAAAAAAAGAGCGTAAATTTTGCAAAAATAACAATATTTTTCACATTTTCTTATATGAATCCCCCCCCCCCCCAAAAAATGTAAAAATCAAAATTTTTTAACATTTTTGGCCAATTTGTTTTCTGCTACATATGTTTGGTAAAAAAAATTGCAAAAAGCGTATTTTGATTGGTTTGCGCAAAAGTTATTGCGTTTACTAACTAAGGGAAAGATTTTTGTCATTTTTGTTTTTTTTTTTTTTTTAACGAGTAATGGTGGCGATCTGCGATTTTTTTTTTTTTTTGCGGGACTGCGACATTGCGGCAGACAAATCGGACCCTTGACCTTTTTGACACTTTTGGGGTTACCAGTGACATTACTGCCGTAATCAGTGCTATACATATGCACTGTTACTACAAAATGACACTGGCAGGGAAGGGGTTAACTTTATTGGGGAGGGAGGGGTTAAGTGTGTCCCTAGGGGTGTGCTTTCTACTGTGATTGGCTGTGGCTACTAGTGTAGGAACAGTGATCAACGGTCCTACATAGTAGAACCGTCTGATCACTGTTTCTACACAGGGGAGAATGACAGGCGGCTTGTTTACATCAGCCGCCTGACTTTCTCCCTCTGTACCGACGATCGGCGAGTGACCGGCGGACATCGGGTCCGCCGGTCACACGCACTAACTTCCCTGTGAACGAGCCGCGGCGGGCACGCGCCTCCGCGGGCGCGTCCGCTATTGGCTCACAAGGTAGTGACAGGCAAGTGACGTACGGGTACGTCACTCTGCCTGGCCAGGGCTGACCGCCGCAGTATATAGTCGTGCGGCGGTCGGCAACCGGTTAAAGAACCATATGCAACTAAATTGACATCAATTGGTTTTGTAATACAGTAGTAAATGTTTCTTTTGAGAATTCTTCATTGACATAATTATTCAACCCCTTAAAGACTACCACTCTGATGAACAGAGGTTCATTGAAGTGTTTTCAATCAGGTATTGAAAACACCTGTGGATGTCAGGGAGCAGCAATAAAGCCTAATAAGCACCAATTAGGCAGCTTTAAAATGACTGTGATACTCAGCTCCATCTAGACATTTACTGGTGTGGTTACAAACATGGTGAAGTCAAGAGAATGGTCCAGGAAGACAAGAGAAGAGGTGATTACTCTTCACAGGAAGGGCAATGGCTATAAAAAGATTTCAAAGATGTTAAACATACAAAGAGACACCATAGGAAGCATCATTCGCAAATTCAAGGCAAAGGGCACTGTTGAAACGCTACCTGGTTGTGGCAGAAAGAAGATGCTGACTTAGACTGCTGTGCGCTACCTGAAGCGTAGAGTGGAGAAAAGTCCCCGTGTCACTGCTGAGGAACTGAGAAAAGATTTGTCAGATGTGGGTACTGAAGTTTCTGCTCAGACAATACGGCGCACACTGCGTAATGAAGGCCTCCATGCCAGAACTCCCAGGCGCACCCCCTTGCTGTCTCCAAAGAATAAGAAGAGTCGACTGCAGTATGCCAAAAGTCATGTGGACAAACCACAGACGTTTTGGGATAGTGTTTTGTGGACTGATGAAACAAAATTAGAACTGTTTGGGCCCCATGGATCAACGATATGTTTGGAGGAGGAAGAACAAGGCCTATGAAGAAAAGAACACCTTGCCTACTGTGAAGCATGGCGGGGGGGTCAATCATGCTTTGGGGCTGTTTTTGCTTCTGCAGGTACAGGGAAGCTTCAGAGTGTGCAAGGTACCATGAATTCTCTTCAGTACCAGGAGATATTGGATGACAATGTGATGCAGTCCGTCACAAACCTGAGGCTTGGGAGACGTTGGACCTTTCAACAGGACAATGATCCCAAGCATACCTCCAAGTCCACTAGAGCATGGTTGCAGATTAAAGGCTGGAACATTTTGGAGTGGCCATCACAGTCACCAGACTTAAATCCGATTGAGAACCTCTGGTGGGACTTAAAGAAAGCAGTTGCAGTGCACAAGCCTAAGAATGTGACTGAACTGGAGGCTTTTGCCCATGATGAATGGGTGAAGATAACCGTAGATCGCTGCAAGACACTTGTGTCAAGCTATGCTTCACGTTTAAAAGCTGTTATAACTGTAAAAGGATGTTGTACTAAGATTGAATGTCACTTGGGGGTTGAATAAAACTGATAATGATGTGAGCACAGAAAAGACATTTGTGGTTATTTCATTATAAATTTTATGTTATATTTGTCTGACCTACACGTGCCTCTTTGATTTAATTGTAAGCAGGATGACTGAATGATCAAAATCAATGTCAAACTGGCCAAAACAATCAATTTCAGTGGGGGTTGAATAATTCTGAACACAACTGTATTAAATAGATGTAACAAAACACTTTTTAAATGGTATTGTTCACAGAAGAAAGGGTACATATATGAGAAGTTCATTTAACCACTTCTGAAAATACCCCCTATTGACCAGGCCATTTTTTGCGATACAGACCTGCGCTACTTTAACTGACGACGCTGTACCCAAAGAAAAAAAAAAAACTTGATGTCCTTTTTTTTTCCCACAAATCGAGCCTTCTTTTGGTGGTATTTGATCACCTTGCACAATAAACAAAAAAAGAGCAACAATTCTGAAAAAAAAAAAAAAAATATATATATATATATATATACAGTGGGGATCGAAAGTTTGGGCACCCAGGTAAAAATTTGTATTAATGTGCATAAAAAAGCCAAGGAAAGATGGAAAAATCTCCAAAATGCATAAAATTACAGAATAGACATTCTTATAATATGTCAACAAAAGTTAGATTTTATTTCCATCACTGACACTTTCAAAATTACAGAAAACAAAAAAATGGCGTCTGCAAAAGTTTGGGCACCCTGCAGAATTTATAGCATGCACTGCCCCCTTTGCATGGCTGAGACCTGTCAGTGTCATGGATTGTTCTCAATCTTCGTCTGGGAGGACCAGGTGATGTCAATCTCAAAGGTTTTAAATGCCCAGACTCATCTGACCTTGCCCCAACAATCAGCACCATGGGATCTTCTAAGCAGTTGTCTAGAAAACTGAAACTGAAAATAGTTGACGCTCACAAAACTGGAGAAAGCTATAAGAAGATAGCAAAGCGTTTTCAGATGTCAATATCCTCTGTTCGGAATGTAATTAAGAAATGGCAGTCATCAGGAACAGTGGAAGTTAAAGCAAGATCTGGAAGACTAAGAAAAATATCAGACAGAACAGCTCGCAGGATTGTGAGAAAAACAATTCAAAACCCCCGTTTGACTGCATGATCCCTCCAGAAAGATCTGGCAGACACTGGAGTTGTGGTACACTATTCCACTATAAAGAGATACTTGTATAAATATGGTCTTCATGGAAGAGTCATCAGAAGAAAACCTCTTCTATGTTCTCACCACAAAAATCAGCGTTTGAAAATGGAAAACTTTGGAAATGAACATATAGACAAGCCTGATGCATTTTGGAAACAAGTTCTGTGGACCGATGAGGTTAAAATTGAACTTTTTGGCCGGAATGAGCAAAGGTACGTTTGGAGAAGAAGGGGCACAGAATTTAATGAAAAGAACCTCTGTCCAACTGTTAAGCATGGGGGTGGATCAATCATGCTTTGGGGTTGTATTCCAGCCAGTGGCACAGGGAACATCTCACGAGTAGAAGGAAAAATGGATTCAATAAAATTTCAGCAAATTTGGATGGTAACTAGTGTTGAGCGAACACGGACTTTATTATTCAGGTTTGTACCGGATAATTGGATTTTTGCTACCCGGACACGAACCCGAAAACTTTACTGTATGTTCGGGTTTAAAATCCGTGTTCGGTAATTTTATTTCCTGTTTTGTATGTAATGGCGCGCTTTTAATGGCGGGCTTTCAACAGCCAATCAACAAGCGTTTAACTGGTGTGTCTTAAGCCATCCCAGCCATGCCTACTAATGTATTAGTAGCTGTGATTGGCCATCTGAAGCATGTGACCCATGTCTTTATAAGTTTGAGAGCCACAGCGCGGTGTCATTCTGCTGTAGTGTAGGGAGAGAGCACACATCATACGTGCTGGCTGCTGATTAGGGACAGACAGTGAGAAATTGTGCCCGAAAAGAATACAGGGACAGGTCGGAGTGTAGGCAGGGAAAGTTATTTGAGCATTTTAGGGACAGGCTGGAGAGATTAGGCAGGGACAGAACAATCTTTCATTAGCGATCTACATCAATTTTGCAGTGTGGGGGGTGGTGCTTTGAACGATCTTTTTGCCCTCACTTGAGCCCACTGAGGAGGAGGAGGGAGAAAAAAATATATTTTTATCAGTATGTTGTGTGCAGCGTTCAGCTATATTTTACTACAGATTGCTGTTCTAATCTGCTATTTAAAAATTACAAAGTTAAAGGGGAATTTTTTTTTTTCCCTTCATAGCCTGCTGCAGAGCTGACCGTGACATAAGACACTGATGTGTTCACATGTGCTATTGAAAAATCACCAATTTTATATCATATTTTCTATTCCGCTATTCAATCTACACCCTTTTGGGGTTAAAAAAAATTAAATTGCGGCATAGTCTGTATTGGTACGTGTGAGATACACCTTCCAAATTTTTGGGGCACATCTTCCACCGCCGAGGATTGCAGGGTGCTTCAGTTTGCCTCCTGTTCCGAACTCCTCCTACTCCTCATCCTCATCCTGCCTTTAGGGTACAAAAAATTTTTAGTCGGGGCCTAGTCTGGGTCTGTACGTGTGAGATACACCTTTTTATATCATATTTTCTATTCTGCTATTCAATCTACACCCTTTTGGGGTAAAAAAAAATAAATTGCGGCATAGTCTGTATCGGTACGTGTGAGATACACCTTACACATTTTTGGGGCGCATCTTCCACCGCCTAGGATTGCAGGGTGCTTCAGTTTGCCTCCTGTTCCGAACTCATCCTACTCCTCATCCTCATCCTGCCTTTAGGGTACAAAAAATTGTAATCGGGCCTAGTCTGTGTTTGTACGTGTGAGATATACCGTTTTATAAATTTTTTTCTATTCTGCTATTCAATATACACCCTTTTGGAGTGTAAAAAAATTAATTACGGCATAGTCTGTATCGGTTAGTGTGAGATACACCTTTTTAAAATTGTTTGGCGCATCTCCTTCCACCGCCGAGGATTGCAGGGTGCTTCAGTTTGCCTCCTGTTCCGAACTCCTCCTACTCCTCTTCCTCATCCTCCCTTTAGGGTACAAAAAGTTGTAATTGGGGCCTAGTCTGTGTTTGTACGTGTGAGATACACCCGTTGTATTTGTATACTGTTTTTCTATTCCGGTATTTAATAAACACCCTTTTGGGGTAAAAAAATTAAATTGCAGCATATTTGACTGTGAGATACACCCGTGCGATACTGTTATTGTTTTGTTCCGCTATTCAATAAACACCTTTCTAGGGAAAGATCATAAATTACAGAAATATGAGGAGACCGTCAAATAGGGGCCATGGCCTGGGTCGTGGTGCTGCTGGTAGAGCTCCTGTTGCAAGGAGAGGACGTGGTCGATCTGTGCCAGCTACACTCACAAGTGAAACACCTTCCTCAAGTGTGAGTAGGCGACAGAACCTGCAGCAGTATTTGCTAGGGCATCATGCGCCTCTACAAGTGTTGAGGCCAGAACAAGTAGAGGCGATAGTAGATTGGTTTGCTGCTGACAGTGCCTCCAGTTCCTTCACATTGTCTCCCACCCAGTCTACTGCAGAAAGGTCAGAGTTGGCACCGGCAGCCGATGTCCAACCATCTTTCACCTCACCCCCTTGCAAATCAGGCAAGTAGTCTGAGCCCCAAGTCATGCATCAGTCTCTTCTTCTTGTTGATGACTCTGTCAGCAGGGTTTCCCAGGGCCATCCACCTAGCCCTGCCACAGAAGTGGAAGAGATTGAGTGCAGCGATGCCCAACCACTTATTTCTCAAGATGAGTACATGGAAGGACCAACGCATCACGTCTCCGATGATGAGGAAACGCAGGTGACAACTGCTGCGGCACTCAGAATTGTGGAGACCGACAAGGAGGGCAGGGGTGAAGACTGGGTGGAAGATGATGTGGAGGACGATGAGATCCTCGACCCCACATGGAATGAAGGTCATGCAGGTGACCTGAGTAGTTTGGAGGAAGAGGCGGTGGTCGCAAAGAGCCACCAGCACAGCAGAAGAGGGAGCAGGGTGCAGAAGCAGAGCGGCTGTGCCCTAGACACTACGCCTGCTACTGCCCAACGTAGCAAGGGACCAAGCGCACCAAAGCCAGCTCAAAGGAGTTCTCTAGCGTGGAAGTTCTTCAGAAAATGTGCTGATGACAGGACACGAGTGGTTTGCACCCTGTGCAATCAGAGCCTGAAGCGAGGCATAAACCTTCTCAACCTGAGCACAACCTGCATGATCAGGCATCTAAGTGCAAAGCACGAGCTGCAGTGGAGTAGACACCTTCAAAACCAAGAAAGGTCTCTGGCTCCTCCTGCTTCCTCTTCTGCTGCAGTCTCGGCCTCTTCATCCACCTCTGTAGTGATACCGGCACCTGCCACCCCGCAAACAGACGATCTGTCAGCAACACCACCACCACCTGGCTCACCAACCATCTCCACAATGTCCCGTGGAAGCGTTCAGCTTTCCATCTCCCAAACACTTGAGAGGAAGAGAAAGTACCCCCCTACCCACCCGCGATCCCTGGCCCTGAATGCCAGCATTTCAAAATTCTTGGCCTTTGAAATGCTGTCATTCCGTCTGGTGGAGACGCACAGTTTTAAAAGCCTTATGTCGGTGGCTGTCCCACAGTACGTCGTGCCCAGCCGCCACTACTTTTCCAGATGAGCCATCCCTTCCCTGCACAACCAAGTGGGGGAAAAAATCTGGTGTACACTGCGCAATGCCATCTGTGGCAAGGTCCACCTAACTACCGATACGTGGACCAGTAAGCACGGTCAGGGGCGTTATATCTCCCTAACGGCACACTGGGTAAATGCAGTGGCGGATGGGCCTGAGGCGGATAGCAATTTGGTGCATGTCCTTCCACCACCGAGGATTGCAGGGTGCTTCAGTTTGCCTCCTGTTCCTAACTCCTCCTACTCTGCTTCCTCATCCTCTACCGCCTCCTCATCCGGTCAGCGTAACACCTTCACCACCAACTTCAGCACACCCAGGGGTAAACGACAGCAGGCAGTTTTAAAACTTGCCTGTTTGGGGGAAAAACCACACACAGCGCAGGAGTTGTGGAGGAGCATGGAACAGCAGACCGATGATGGTTGCTGCCAGCGAGCCTCAAGCCCGGCCTGGTGGTGTGCGATAACGGGCGAAATCTCTTTGATGCACATCCCTTGCCTGGCGCATGTGCTAAATTTGGTGGTGCAGAGGTTCCTTAAAAATGACCCCGATATGTCAGAGCTGCTGCAGAAAGTGCGGGCCGTCTGTGCGCACTTTCGGCGTTCTCACCCTGCTGCTGCTCGCCTGTCAGCGCTGTAGCGTAACTTCGGCCTTCCCACTCACCGCCTCATATGTGACGTGCCCACAAGGTGGAACTCCACCTTTCACATGCTGGAAAGACTGTGCGAGAAGCAGCAGGCCATAGTGGAGTTTCAGCTGCAGCACGCACGCGTGAGTCACTCTGCGGAACAGCACCACTTCACCACCAATAACTGGGCCTCCATGCGAGACCTGTGTGCCTTGTTGCGCTGTTTTGAGTACTCCACCAACATGGCCAGTGCCGATGACACCGTTGTCAGCTTAACTATCCCACTTCTATGCCTCCTTCAAAAAACGATTCGGGCGATGATGGAAGAGGATGTGGCACAGGATGAGGAGGAGGAGGAGGAGGAGGATGAAGAGGTAACATTTCCAAGGCTTTCATGGCAGTCATTCGCAAGTGGTGGCTCTGAGGGTGGGTTCCTGCACACACAAACACCAGGTACACAATTGTCCAGCAGGGGCACAGTTCTAGAGGATGAGGAGGATGAGGAGGAGGAGATGGAACCATGTTCACAGCAGGGTGGCACCCAGGGCAGCTCATGGCCATCACTGGTGCAGAGGACACAGAGGATACACCTCCCACAGAGGACAGCCTTTCGTTGCCTCTGGGCAGCCTGGCACATATGAGCGATTTAATGCTGCAGTGTCTCCACAACGACCGCCGAGTTGCCCACATTCTAACTTGTGCTGATTACTGGTTGGCCACGCTGCTGGATCCCCGTTACAAGTACAACGTACCGTCCTTAATTCACTCACTGGATGCGCGAGTACAAGCGCACGCTGGTAGACGCGATGCTGCTGGCATTCCCACCTGACAGTGGGACAACAGTGGAAGCACAAGGCCAAGGCAGAGGAGGAGGAGGAAGAGGTCGCCAACGCAACCAGGGCACCGCCAACACCTCAGAAGGCAGGGTTAGCATGGCCGAAATGTGGAAAAGCTTTGTCAGCACGCCACAACAAACAGCAGCATCAGCAGCTCATATGGAACGTCTTATCAGGAGGCAGCATTTCACCAACAGGAGGCAGTATGTGTGCACACGCCTACATGTAGTGAATGACGGGTCTGCCCCCTTCAACTTCTGGGTCCCCAAAATGGGCACATGGCCTGAGCTTGCCCTTTTACGCCTTGGAGGTGCTGGCGTGCCCTGCAGCCAGTGTATTATCTGAACGTGTATTTAGCACGGCTGGGGGCGTTAGCACAGACAAGCGCAGCCGCCTGTCCAGAGACAATGTGGACAAGCTCACATTCATTAAAATGAACCAGGCATGGATCCCACGGGACTTTTCCGTACCTTGTGCAGAATAGAGATGGATACCGACCTTACCCAGCCATTGTTCTATTTTTGCTCTTTCTCACTCTTTTGGGGTGTACCCTAGTTTAAAATGACTAAAAAAAAGCAGTGTTGGCTACCTCGTCCCCCTCCACCGCCGCTTCCACCTACACCACCACATCCACCACCACCTCAACCTCCCTCCTACTCCATATGGGCCTCTTCCTTCACATATGAAGAAAATTATTTTATTTTTCTGTTTTTTTTTTTGTTGTTTTAAGTTATTTCCCTATCCACATTTATTTGCAGAGCACTTGCCATGCTCTTAACTACGTTTTGCTGCCATTTGCAGCACTCTAGCCCTTTCCATTGGTGTTTTAGAGCCATTTTAGTCCCTGAAAGTTCGGGTCCCCATTGACTTCAATGGGGTTCGGTGTCCGGGTCAAGTTCGGAAAAAGTCCGGGTCACGGACTTGGACTTTTTTTTCAAGTTCGGCCGGACCCACTGAACACGGACATCCAGGTGTCCGCTCAACTCTATTACTGAGTATAGATTTGTTTAATCGCCAGTGTTACTTAGCGAATTTAATTGTCAAATTAGAGAACGATAAAACTACGAGGTCGTGGTTGGCAGTACATTGTTTAAGCACTGATCACTGTATTAGTGTCACTGGTCCCCAAAAAAGTGTCAGGTGTCCAAGTTGTCCACCGCAAAATCGCAGTCGCGTTAAAAGTTGCTGATCACCAACATTACTAGTAAAAAAAAAAAAAATAAATAAAAATTCTATAAAAATATCCCCTAGTTTGAAGACGCAATAACGTTTGCGCAAGCCAATCAATATACGCTTATTGGGGTTTTGTTTACCAAAAATATATAGCAGAATAAATAATGGCCTAGATTGATGAAGAAATTTGGTTTTATATTTTTTTGTTTTTTTATTGTATAGGTTTTATAGCATAAAGTAAAAAATATTATTATTTTTTTTTATCAAAATGGTCACATTTTTGGTTTATAGCGCAATAAATAAAAAGCGCAGAGGTGATCAAATACCACCAAAAGAAAGCTCTATTTGAGGAAAAAAGGAAATCATTTATTTATTTATTTGGGTACAGTGTCGCATGTCAGCGCAACTGCCAGGTAAAGTAACAATGTGCCGTATCCCAAAAAATGGCCGGTCATAAAGGGGGGTAAACCTCCTGGGGCTTAAGTGGGTAAAGCCCAACTCCAGGCTACTTTCACATTTACCCATGTAGTTGGAACCCCCAGCCCTACTCCCAAGGGTTAAATGCTCTTTTGACAGGGGGGGGGGAGTTGAATAAATTGAAATACTTACTTTATTCCTCCCATTCATGAAGCCAATGCCTGCTTGTGCCTCGCAGCTCTCCATCATCATCATGTACAATGCAACACCAGAACTCCTGTAGGGTACATGAGAACGGTGAGGGTCCTCCTACGACAATGAAGATCAGCGGAGAGCACTGGTGAGGAATGGGGTAAGGGTTAGTAATTATTACAGTCCCCCCTATCTAAAAAGTCATTTACCCATGCAAGGCATACAATGCTGGAGGAGGGGGGCACCACTGCATGGGTAAATTTAACAGAAGCCAGTGTTTGACCTCAATCACGTTATTGCATATTCCAAAATCAAGCCAATCAATTCAACATGAATGGTGGCACAATGCACCACTGTCTACTAGCATGCATGTGGAGCCAGTCCTTGGAAAACTACAGCAATTACCAATTCATTACCTTTGTTGTTATAGTGTCCCTTTGCAGGGATTATCCTTCACTTCCTGTCTCATAGCCAAACAGGAAGTTTGCAAATTAAGGGAATTCCTTGGGGACCCCCAGGTCATCAGAACTAGTGTCCCTATTGGAAGATTTCTATTACTTTTCTGGGGACAACCCGAAATTGAGGACTTTCTTTTACTTTCACTTTCAATGATAATGGTAAACAGGACAAAATAGAGAGGGGATATCTCCCCATCAGGGACACAGACAACAATAAAAACTGACAGGGATTCCTGTCCCTCTCCAAGCAATATAAAATTTTTTTTAAAAAAAATGTGCTTTTAGTTTTACTTCAGGCTCCATTCACACCTGAGCGTATCGCTTTAAGGCTTTTTTTTGGGGGGGGTGTTTTTCAGGCGTTTTTTTTTGCAGGTGTTTGGAGGCAGGCATTGACATCTAACAAAAACGCTTGTAATCTGCCAAAAAGAAGCTCATGTACTTTTTTTGAGCTTCAGGCTTCTTGTTTCAGGCGACAAAACGCTCATATGTGAACAGGGGCCATTGAAATGAATCGGATTTTGCTTATTGGGCATTTTGAGACTTCAGAGATGAGCGTTTTACGAGGTGAAAAGCGCTCAGGTGTGAGCAGGGCCTAAGCACTCAGCTGCAGCCAGATTTGTACCCTGTACTAACCAATGGCCAATGCTTCCCTTGTTTGCATTCAATCACTGATATCAGTGGGATAAACTAGTCCCCACTGTTGGTGTCATAAGGAGTAAAAACAAGACCCATTATTGGTGTCAGTGGGAATATAAATAAGCCCCATCATTGGTGTCAGCAAGTGGGTAATAAACCTTTTCGCTGGTATCCGCCCATATCAGGGGTGTTAGTGGGAGGAAAATGGCCACACATTGGTAGGAGTGGAAAGACCCTATATGGGTGAGGTCAGTGGGGAAAGAATAAGCCTCATCACTGGTGTCAGTGAGGAGAAAAACCTTGTCACTGGTGTTGGCAGGAGTAAAATGAAAGGAAAATAAGCCCCATATTGTTGGTGACAGTGGGGGAAAAAATGAGCCCCGTGATGTCCATGTCAGTGAGAGTAAAATAGGCCTCATACTGTTTGTGTCCCAGGAAGAAAATATGCCCCATAATCCTGGCGTCAGGAATACAAATAACCCCTCACTGATTTCACCTTCAATGGTGTCATTCATAGGACAAATAAGCCCTGTTATTGGTGTCAGTGGCAATAAGAATAAAATTTAAAACCCGCATTGTTGGTGTCAGTGGGAGTAAAATGGGCCCCAAGTCATCAATGTCCTGGTGAGTGAAATAAGTCCCATTGTTGGTGTCATTGTGTAGAAAAAGAAAAAAGCCCCACTGTTGGTGTCAGTGGGAATAAAAATACGCCCCATCATTGGTGTCAGGGTGAGTAAAATAAGTCTCATTGTTGGTGTTACTGGGAATAAAAATAAGCTGCATTGTTGGTGTCAGTGAGGATAAAATAAGCCTAAACCTTAATGTAATTTGGGATAAATATATATATATTAAAAAAAAAAGTTCCATTGTTGGTGTCAGTCAGAGGATAATAAACCTTCTGTTAGTGTCAGCAGCAGCAAAATGAGTCCCGTGTCATTGATGTCAGTAGGAGGAAAATAGGACTCAAATTGGTGTCAGTAGGAGTATAATTGGTGTCCCGGAGAGGTAAAGAAGCCCCATATCGGTGTCAGTGGGAGGAAATAAGCCCCAACATTAAAATCACTGGGAGCAAAATGAGACCCACCATTGGTGTACATAAAAATAAAATAGGCCCCATGTCCTTGGTGTCAGTGACATAAAATAAGTCACATATCATTGAGTGGGTGGAGTAAAATAAATCCCAATGTTGGTGTTAGTGTGAGTAAAAAAGGCTCCATTGTTGATGTCCGTGGGGATAAAATAAACCCCACCATTGGTGTCAGTGGGGGGGGGAATATACCACATCACTGGTGTCAGCATCAGCAAAATAAGCTCCAAATCATCAGTGTAAAGAGAAAAATAAGCCCCGTAATTTTGGTGCCAGTGGAAGGAAATAACCCCCATATCTTTAATTGGGGAAAAATTGCTCCATTGTTGGTGGGAATAAAAAATAAGCCCCATGTAGGTGTCAGTGGGAGGAAATAAGCCCCATTTTTGGTGTTCGCGCCAAAAAATAAGCCCTATATTGGTGTCAGTGAGAAAAAGGATCAGTGGGGTGAAACGTGGCCCACATCGGTGTCAGTGGGTTTAGATGAGCCCCACATCAGTGTTAGTGAGCCTATCAGTGTCAATGGGATGAAATGTTCCCTACATTGGTGTCAGTGGGAGGAAAATAGCCCCATCAATGGTGTTGGTGGGAATAAAAAAAAGTCCCTACATTGGTGTCAGTGTAAAAAAAAAAAAACAATCCCTATCACTGGTGCCATTGGAAGTAAAAATAAGCCATGATGTTGGTTGGTTAGTGTCAGTGAAATAAGCCCCATGTCACTGGTATCAGTGGGAGCAGAAATAAATTTGTGTTTATCACTTGCTTTCCTAATTACCCACTCTTGTTGTGATGCCTCTTTGTTGAAGCCGTGACTATACCTTGACTACAGTGCCAGGCGCTCTGCTTTCCAGCACCCGTCACCCCACTGACACTGTGAACTTTGCATACAATGAGACACTCTGCAGGACATGGACCTTGTAGAACAGAATGAGCAATGGTCTGTCCCGCATGATGCAGAACACTTGGCACGTCATGTAGTAACCCATAGCAACCAATCAATGTTCATATTACTATACCATACCTCCCAACCATCCCAGATTCGCCGGGACTATCCAGGGATTTCAAGTAAATCCTGGTGTCCCGCAAATCTAGGCTAAATTCCACAGCGGAGCCCGACAAGTTTCAGCACTTGACTCCACCTGCCAGTGTGCGCCGTGCTGCAGCTGTCAAGGTTGAGACTGATACGCTCAGTGCTGACCCAGCACAGCCCCCCCCCCCCCGGGGTGTTTTCCGAGACCACCTGCTCACCCACCTTCCCTTTCACTCTACATTCCGTATGAAAGAAAGAGGAGGGAGGCTGGGTCTGCTCCACCTCCTCCCCATGTCCCCCTGTGTCTGCTTACAACCCCCGCTGTGTAGCCAATCCTGTGCCTTTGAAAGGGTTTTATGGGTGGGAATTTTGAAGCAGTGCACCTGATGTCACTGCCTGAGCCTCTGGAGCCGAGCCAACCCTGGGTGAGCGAATACAGTCTGTGATTGGACTCACCCCTCCCTCTCTTCCTTCCTTCCACAAAATATAGCGATCCTTCCTGCTTTCTATTTGCCTTAGTGATCCTTCCTTCCTGCCATCCATGTGCCTTAGTGATCCTTCTTGCCTTCCATGTGCCTTAGTGATCCTTCCTTCCTGCCATCCATGTACCTGAGTGATCCTTCCTGCCATCCATGTGCCTGAGTGATCCTTCTTGCCTTCCATGTGCCTTAGTGATCCTTCCTGCCTTCCATGTGCCTTAGTGATTATTCCTGCCATCCATGTGCCTGAGTGATCCTTCTTGTCTTCCATGTGCCTTAGTGATCCTTCCTGCCTTCCATGTGCCTTAGTGATCCTTCTTGCCTTCCATGTGCCTTAGTGATCCTTCCTGCCTTCCATGTGCCTTAGTGATCCTTCCTGCCTTTCATGTGCCTTAGTGATCCTTCCTGCCTTCCATGTGCCTTAGTGATCCTTCCTGCCTTCCATGTGCCTTGGTGATCCTTCCTGCCTTCCATGTGCCTTGGTGATCCTTCCCGCCTTCCATGTGCCTTAGTGATCCTTCCTGCCTTTCATGTGCCTTAGTGATCCTTCCTGCCTTTCATGTGCCATAGTGATCCCTCCTTCCTTTCTTCCATATAACAGTGATCCTTTCCTCTCTCAAATCTCTTTTTCCTAAAGGTTGGTTCACACTGGAACACAGTACGGGAAATGGGTGTTCCATGCGCATTTCCTACACTACATGCCACTATGCTGTCCTTGTCAAACGCATGCGGGTGCCATTACTTGTTAAAGGCAGCGTCTTTGCAGCCACCAAACCAAATGGTACTGCTGTATCATGCGTTTTTGGTGTGGTACGATTTGAAGAAGTAGTGTTTTGCAGAGCGTTTCTATTCACTTGAATAGGTCACGGTCAGTGGGCAGTAGTGCCCGCCAGTGCATCAGGGGATATAACTCCGGCTGCAGCCACGAAGCAAGGCATTGCACCTGCAGCATATGTACACCCCCCGGCTGCTGCCTCTGCAGCTAAAGTGAGAGCACTTGGTGAGGTGGTAAAACCCTGTGGTTGCACCAAGGTTTTACCACCCCTACAGCCACTAATGTGAGATATGTTGCATAATTCTGACATTATGTTCATTTGTTCAAGCAATGCTGCACTGTATACAGCAACTAGGCTCAGCTTCTGTCTAGGCTACACTGATGAGGCGGCACTGACCTGAAGGCACTGATGGGCTCTGATCAGGAGGCACTGATGAAGCTACATTAATTGGAGGCACTGATTGGCAGCACTGATAGGAGGCACTGGTGGGCACTGATTAGCAGTAATGATGGGCACTAATAGATAGCCTTGACTAGCAGCACTGGTAGGCACTGATTAGCAGCACTGGTGGGCACTGAGGGGACCGATGTCCCTCTAACAAAAGTCAGTTAACGGCTTTCTTTTTTCCAATAACCGGCTTCTGTTTACTTCCGTGATCAGCTGTCAATGGGTGACAGCTGATCATGTGGTAAACGGCCCGCTGCAAATGGCCCTTTACCCCGATCTGTAATCAGCCAGGTCCCAAGGATTCTGCGATCACAGAGCGCACCGCCCGTGCACAGCAGGAGGCGAGGGGGTAGCGTGAGAATGGGAGGGCATCCATGGACGCCCTCCTGGCATTTTAAGCCTGCGCTGTAGCCGGCTTTCGTCTATAGCGTGGGCTCCAAGTGGTTAATCATCCCTCTGGTTCCACCTGCAGACCGCCGGTAGCAGATCTAATGTGGCAGGCTGGCTTGGCTGCGCAAATCGTCATAGGGGTACGTCGGTTCACGGGAGTGGTGCTGGGGGGGGGGCGAGCGCGCACTGCCGATCCACGGAACCTGCTGACAGAGCCGACCGTTCTCTCTGAAATGATCACAGAGCGCCTGTGATCCTTCTACAGTATATAGGATTTCTAAAATCATTTCACAAGTCCCTCCCCCATACAGTTAGAAAACACTCCCCTAGGTTCACAGTTAACCCCTTGATCACCCCTAGTGTCAAAAATGTCAGTTAGGTGTCCGATCTGTCCGCTGCAATGTCGCAGTCCCGCTAAAAATCGCAGATCGCCATCATTACTAGTAAAAAATAAATAAAAATTACATAAATCCTTCCCCTAGTTTGTATAACTTTGGCAAAAACCATTTAAAAAAACGCTTATTGCGATTTTTTTTTTTTATTTTCCAAAAATAAGTAGCAGAATAAAAATTGGCCTAAAAGGATGAAAAATACAAACTGTATGGCTGAATTCGCACCGCACAGACAGCGCATATGATTTTAGGAGCAGTGCGCTCCGAATCGCATGCAATGTTTGTGATTGCAATAGTGAGAACCAGTACTTACTGCACCTTTTTCTTCTGTAAACCATGAGCCCTGGTTCACACTGATGCGATATGGGATTTACTGCGTTTTTCCCACATCGTACTGCATAGCAAATGCACAGCGTCCATGTGATCTGCTGCGGGTGCCAATGTTAGATTAGCAACACCCCAAAACAGATCGCAAAACACAGTGCGATTGCCATAATTGCATCTCATGGGTGTGAACACCGATGCAATGCGATTCAGGTGTGGGGTATAAAAAAGGGTCCTGCACCCTTTTTGGTGCGGATGCAATCCAATTGGAGCCATACAAATTGTATGGTGCGATTCCTGTGCAAATCACATGCGGTGCGATTCCTGTGCAAATCACATGTGGTGGATTCCTGTGCAAATCACATGCTGTGTTTAGCAGGCACCAATGTGAACCCAGACTCAAAGAAAAATGTAGGCATGTTTAATTGGGGTAATGCAATAAAGCAACACTGACACTGGGCAATAAGGGGTTAACATTTAGGATGAGTGTCTGTGTCAGCTGACCTTCAGGTTTCTAGTTCATCATGACTTTTAATTTTTTCTTATTTTACATTTTATTTCCTATTCCCCGCACCTGTACAGGAATAGTGACACATCTGGGCACAGATTTTCAAAAGGAAAATTTGTTTTCAATCCTTTTTGAGAGTTTGTGAGCTTTGTCAGTTTTGTGCTGATACAAATAAAGTTGGGTAAGGAAAAAAATGGCTGATTACCCATAAATACCCTCACCTGAGCACATGTCTGCCATTTCACCTGCACATGGAAGCACATGGCTTGGTAAGCAGAGATTGAATGCAATTATGGCGGCGGTTTAAAGCTACAGTCTAAACTTATTATTTATTTATTTTTTCTCCTTTCTCCACTTTGTTTAAATGTGATAAATATGTTACTCTTATTATATGATGGCTTTTTAGTTTGCTTTCAACTGTTATATTGTGGCTTCCCTATGTCTGTATACAAACAGGCTGATCTATGCAGTGCAATGGCTTGCCTTTATCTGCCTTTTAACTCCAGGGAATCCCTGCTGAAACCAAATCATTGATCAGTGGCAGGCATGCCTCCATCTGTACTGGTGATTAATGTGAGGTATGCGATTGGCTTTTGGCATGTGATGTGGATGGCTTGTTCAGCTCCCCGTGTGATGTGGATGGCTGTGCAGCTCCCCGTGGGGTGGGGATGGCTTGTGCAGCTCCCCCATGCGATGCGGATGGCTTGTGCAGCTCCCCCATGCGATGCGGATGGCTTGTGCAGCTCCCCGTGCGATGCGGATGGCTTTTTCAGCCCCCCCCCCCCCCCCCCATGCGGTGCGGATGGCTTTTTCAGCCCCCCCCCCCCCCCATGCGGTGCGGATGGCTTTTTCAGCCCCCCCCCCCATGCGGATGCGGTGCGGATGGCTGTGTCAGCATGAACCCAGGCTCAAACAAAAGGTTAGGCGTGTTTAATCAGGGTAATTCAATAAAGCAACAATGAAACTAGGCAATGAGGGGTTAATGTTTAGGATATGTGGCTGTGTCAGCTGACCTTCAGGTTTCTAGTTCATCATGACCCATTTTACATTGTATTTCCTATTCCCGCACCTGTACAGGAACAGTGACAAATCTGGGCACTGATTTCAAAAGGAAAATTTTGTTTTTAAACCTTTTTGAGAGTTTGTGAGCTTTGTCAGTCTGGTGCTGATACAAATAAAGTTGGCTAAGGGAAAAAAAATGGCTGATTACCCATAAATCACCTCACCTGTGCACAAATCTGCCCTTTCACCAGCATATGGCTTGGTAAGCAGAGTTTGAATGGAATTATGGAAGCATTTTAAAGCTACAGCCTAACCTTTTTTTTTTTTTTTTTAACCTTGTTTAAATGTGATCAATATGTTGCACTCTTATTATGATTGCTTTTTAGTTTGCCATCAACTGTTATATAGTGGCTTCCGTATGTCTGTATACAAACAGGCAAGCCTTTGCATTGCATAGATCAGCCTTTCTCTGCCTTGTAGCTCCAGGGGAACCAGAATGCCTTCTCTACCGGCTTGCTCTGTATTCCCACAGCTTTTTTAGGTTGGCTGTTCATGGTTTTAGAAATGGGTGGGGGGGGCTACATTCTCTGGAAAAATGCAGAGCTGCAAAATGCTACTTGCCTGGCTCTTGGACTACTGCTGCACTCCAGTGCTTTGAGGTAGGCTTCACTTAGGCCCTGTTCACACCTGAGTTTATTTCAGCTTGAAAACGCTCATCTCTGAAGTCTCAAAACGCCCAACAAGCAAAATCCTATTCATTTCAATGGCCTCTGTTCACATATGAGCTTTTTCTGCTGAAGCAAAGCTCCTGAAGCTCAAAGTACATGGGCTTCTTTTTTGGCTGATTACATATGTTTTTTTTTTTGTCAATGCCTTCCTCCAAACACCTGCAAAAAGCCAGAGAAAATGATACGCTAAGGTGTGAATGGAGCCTAAAGCTGGATACACACTATCCAACTTTTGTGGTTGGATTTCCTTCAGATTTCCCTTTTCTATGTAGTGCAAGGGCCGGCCAGATTGCATACAAATTGAAAGGGTTTAGGTTTGACCTCATATTATATGGTTTTGGGAAATCTAAAGGAAAAAGTCTTCAGAAAATCTTAGTGTGTATGGCCCATAACTATCAAATGTTTTTCACCCTTTTGGAAGATGCGCTTTGCAAGAAATGTAGAATATATTTTTAGTGCTAGTTTGTACCCTAAATTGTAAATGTACGTATGTTTGCACTATGCAGTTTTTCCCTGATATTGTGGTGGGCTGCAGCCATCACACCTCCCCTCCAGACCCCCCTCATCCTCCATTATCTTACCATAGTTGTTGTGCAGGTGTGGCAGTGGTTATTGCTTTTTGTATAGCAAGGCTGTGTATGCTGCTGCTTATTTTGCCTTTGAATGCCTTTAAAACTCTTCGTGTTGTGTCCTTTTTTGAAGTGGTTTGATGTGACGACAATGCTAGTTGCCTGGCTGTCATGCTGGTGTTCTTTAAATCCAGGCAAGTATGCAGATTGTGGCTTTTTATCCAATATATGCATCCTTGACAAGGGGTAACTGACAGCCAGATCTAGGAAACCAGCCTTTTCAGTAGACCAGCAATGCCAGATCCCACATTTCTCATAGGTTTCTGGTATGAGTTTTGATCTAAGCATTAGATTTCAGTGGGAATGATGGCTTTATTTTTATTTTTTTTGTTCCTGCAGTAACCAGGCTCAAAGCAGTGTGGAATCTCTTCTGTGGCCCTGCAGTGACAAATGGAAGGTTCCCATACACGGGTGAGTTGTGAGCTTTTAGCTTTGAAATCCTTTTCCTCTTGGGGGGAGAAGGGTTTGACACAGGCCACTTCCACAAAATGGCAACACTTCAACCATTTCATTGGCTCGCTTCAAGGTTTAAATGGTCAATGATTTGAAATATATTATGAAGCTTTACTGCTTGTTTTAACCCCTAATGAAAATTATTTGCTCTTGTTGTCCCCTTACTGACATGACACCTTTTGTGCCTTTGTTGGAGTCAATAAGGTTTAATTTTCTACTGTCTGTAAGACTGAACTGTCTACTACAATTTTGGTGAGTTTCTAAAGTGCTTACAGATATTTACATTTTCTGTGTTTTTATGGGGTTCTCATGCCTACATTTATTCTTGTAGCCACTGAGGTGCCCATCAAGGCTGAACTATGGAATCTCTTCTGTGGCCCTGCAGCGACAAATGGTAAGTTCCCATACAAACACTTAAGTGAGTTGTGAGCTTTTATCAGAACGCCCGTTTGGGTTTAGTCACAATGTGAACCCAATGTTAAACTTCTAAATTAGTTTAATAAGAGTTATGAACGGTTTTATAACTCGCAGGCTTGGGTTTAGCCGCCCATTGGTGGTTCCCAGGTTTCTGGGGTCTGGGAGTGAAAGCTCAGTTGAGTTTTTTAAATCTCCGGAGGTGACTGAGCTCCAACGGTGTGGATTGACTTCTCCTCTCCTTCATCTCCTCTCCTTCATCTCCTCTCCTTCATCTCCTCTCCTTCATCTCCTCTCCTTCATCTCCTCTCCTTCATCTCCTCTCCTTCATCTCCTCTCCTTCATCTCCTCTCCTTCATCTCCTCTCCTTCATCTCCTCTCCTTCATCTCCTCTCCTTCATCTCCTCTCCTTCATCTCCTCTCCTTCATCTCCTCTCCTTCATCTCCTCTCCTTCATCTCCTCTCCTTCATCTCCTCTCCTTCATCTCCTCTCCTTCATCTCCTCTCCTTCATCTCCTCTCCTTCATCTCCTCTCCTTCATCTCCTCTCCTTCATCTCCTCTCCTTCATCTCCTCTCCTTCATCTCCTCTCCTTCATCTCCTCTCCTTCATCTCCTCTCCTTCATCTCCTCTCCTTCATCTCCTCTCCTTCATCTCCTCTCCTTCATCTCCTCTCCTTCATCTCCTCTCCTTCATCTCCTCTCCTTCATCTCCTCTCCTTCATCTCCTCTCCTTCATCTCCTCTCCTTCATCTCCTCTCCTTCATCTCCTCTCCTTCATCTCCTCTCCTTCATCTCCTCTCCTTCATCTCCTCTCCTTCATCTCCTCTCCTTCATCTCCTCTCCTTCATCTCCTCTCCTTCATCTCCTCTCCTTCATCTCCTCTCCTTCATGACAGTTCTAGGATTTCATTCTCTGATCCCTCTTGGGAATTTTTCTTTCTTTGCCCTTTGCTGCAGCACAGCTTGGAAGTTAGTCCAGGAGCTCAATCATGGCTCATGATGGGGGATGGGGGAATTATCTTTGACTGCACATCCTTCTTCCTGGGAATGCAGAATCTCAATCTTGGGGTGGTTCTTTGTCTGTCTTGGTTCCAGCAGGAGGGCACCATACTAGAGTCAACAAATACTTTGGCCAGACCAACACTGCCACTCTATTCTTGGATCAGACTTTTGGTATTGTTTAAATCCTTTTCCTCTTGGGGGGGGGGGAAGGGTTTGACACATGCCACTTCCACAAAATGGCAACACTTCAACCATCTCATTGGCTAGCTTCAAGGTTTAAATGGTCAATGATTTGAAATATATTATGAAGCTTTACTGCTTAACCCCTAATGAAAATTATTTGCTCTTATGGTCACCTTACTGAAATAACACCTTTGTTGGTTTGTTGGAGTCAATAAGGTTTGATTTTCTACTGTTTGTTTGAAAGACTGAACTGTCTACAATTTTGGGGGGGTTCTAAAGTGCTTACAAAGTGATTTACATTTTCTGTTTTTATGGGGTTCTCATGCCTACATTTTATTCTTGTAGCCGCTGAGGTGCCCATCAAGGCTGAACTATGGCAACACTAAACAGATGAAAAATTTGAGGTATGTATCTAATTTGACTTATTAAGGCTGGAATCTATGGGACCATTTAAGTGGAATGTGTATTAAGATCAAAAACCTTCTGTGTGTAGCAGCCTCCCCAGCACTCCCTAATACTTACCTGAGGTCCTTCTCTGTCCCAACGATGTCCATGAGGCCGTTGGGACTCTCCCTCCGGATTGGATGGGACACAGACGTGATGCCATTAGCTCCCACGACTGCCAATCAGGAGAGAGGGGGCAGGACTTAACGGCAGCCCCATGTCAATGGACCCATTGAGCTGCAGCTTGGCTCAGGTGCGCCCCATAGCAAGCTGCTTGCTGTGGGGGCACCCGACAGGAGGGAGGAGCCAGGAGCAGTCAGGTCAGCAGTGAGCCTTTTCTCATGTCATGTTTTTAACTTTGTATTTTTAACCTTAAACCTCATTTTATCTCTTTAAGTAGACCCATTGCCATTGAAAATGCGATCTTTCCATAACTAGTTGGAAGCCTTGACCACTGCAAGTTGTAGGCTGTGAACACTCCAAGCAAGATGGAATTCCTTCTCTTCTCCTGCAGCATTAGTGGATGGTGGGTACCCACCTAAAACGCATTAAGGATGATAGCCTAGCTTGGTTTGCTAGGTTTCACCAGAGTTACGAGCTTCTATTGTAACTTATGGCTTGGGTTAGCCAGTTTTGTGGACCCACAGGAATTTACTAACCAGTTTTAGTCCATAACCTGCTATAAATCACCAGACTCAGTTATGAACTTTAGATCATAACTCTATCCTATCCTATCATATCCCTTAGTTTGGGGTCTAAGAGAGAATGAATTGTTAAGACAGAAGTCTCTGGGAAGAAATGAGCTCCTGGATTGTGGATTGAGCTTTGCTGTAGCAGCGCGGGGCATTGCACAACTGCTACTTCAGACTCACTTTAATCCACATTTTGTGCTTACCCTGCAGGTTACCGGTTTCTGGGAGTTCTTTCTGCCATATACAGGGATGGATGGAAGAGCAAGGATTTCACTCTGAAACCTCTTGGGGGGGGGGAAGTCTACAGAGAGCAAATCTGCTCTCTGGAAGTAAAGGGTCTGCTGTTCTTAGATGGTCTTGCCTTTCCTTTGTGGGTTATGATTGGGTCACTGGGCTGGTGAATGGGCTTTTCTGTAGCAGAGGACTTGGAGACTGGGTCAATCTCAGTCCTGGCTGAATTGGGGGGCGAGTGCCCAGTCCTTCATGAAGGACGGGGCTAGGGGAGATTCTTTCTTTTTGCCCTCTGCTGCAGAACGGCTTGGGATCCAGTCCAGGGGCTCAATTATGGCTCATGATTGGAATGGTAGGATTATCTTTGCCAGCACATCCTTTCTTCCTGGGAATACAGAGTGTTGATTTGGACTGCTCCTGGTGTTTCTTGGTTAGAGTATGAGGGCACCATACTAGAATCAGCAAATGCTTGGACCAGGCCAACATCAATACTCCTATTCTTGGGTCAGACTTTTTTGGTATTGCGTTAGAATCCTTATGCCCTTAGGGGAAAAGGGTCTAACACATGCCACTCCCACTAGACACAATTGGGTTTAAATCATTGGTTTACCTGTTAAGCTCCACTAAGGTAGCTTAACAGATTGCACATCAATTTTGTTTTGCGGCCCTTTTAGCCCCACTGAACGGTTCCAGAATGTCGATTATTCCCTTGTAGATCACTGAAGCCCAGTCTAGTTGCATTTTTCAAACTGTGCCAGTGATTCCTCTTCGCTGGTCATTTCATGTCCACCCTGGTGCAGTAAAGGATGTGAATGTCTGATTTTTTTTTTTTTTTTTTTTTTTTGCAGGCTTTGTGGTCCCACAAAGGGCCACATCCCTTTTTTTTTTTTTTTGTTTTTTTGCTCAGATCCTAGAGCAGTTTAAAATATTTAAAAATATTACATTTATTTTCTTAGTTGATCAATGGTATAAAATGATGAAATTGTTCACTCCTGTTCAAGAGTCCAGTCAGGAATTCATTTCATGGTTTTTACAATGTCTGGTTTGTCTACTGTTCCAGGTTCACACTGCACTTCAAAGTTGTAAATAAGTCCATGCAAATGGTCCAAAAGTAGCGCAGGAACCTTTTCTAGTTTGTTGCACCAGTTTAGAACAGTTCCATTGAACAGATGTTTTGAAAAGTTGATACCCAGGCTTAAAGGCACTTAAATCATCCTCTGTGTGTTTTTAATGGTGCCTCCATTTTATTCAGATGACTGGATGAGCAGCATGGCTAATTTCTAGCAAGACACTGTTCGTGTTGGAATTTGGTAAGCATCCATATGTAACCTTTTTGTAGTACTAACAATTTCAGGAAATCTATGTATGGGATGTAAGTAAAGTGTTTCATTTGATCTAGCTTAACAAAAGCATTGGGGGATAGGGGGTTCTGTTGGCTTTGAAGTGTGTAGTCCATATGCTCTCCTGTTTAGAACTTTCTAAATGCTCATTACTAGCTTTCTTGAGTTGATGATATATAGACACCCCTATACCTGGAACCAGAATGCATATAGACTATTGTAGCACTGAGCACATTAAATATCCTTTTATAGGGTAATGGAGATTTCCAGGAACTCTGGTACAGTGTTGCTACTCTACTTTATTGTGGCCACTATTGTACAATATTTCCATTAAATTAATTTGGTTAATGTTTTTCTGGATTTTTTGTTATATATTTGTGAGGTGTTATGTGTAACTATACATTAATTTTCTACACAATAGATTTAGCACCACTCAATTTTTATTCATTTTCAGGTTCTCTTTAATGACCCCCTGCATGTCTCCCCTATGCTCCACTGAATGTAAAGCAATGCACATCGCACTGCATTACGTTCTTTTGTGGCCTTGATGGCTGGGGAAATTGTCAATGGGGACCCGGAAGTTGTCACACGTCCCTTCTGAGTTGGCCACCAGAAGGGGGAAGGAAGAGCGCTTGTGCACCCACTATGCTGGTCTTAGGCCTGCATATGGGCAAGCAGAGCCCAGGATACTTGGGGTGGGCGAGTGCTGTTTGTGTGGAGCATTTGGTTGGCAGCCTAAACACCAGGATGCAATTTCATTGGCCATGCTGACCTGGTTCCCTGGGGTTCATCCAGTCCTGCCTTAACCATGAGAAGAGTACAGAGGCTGCCACTGCTGGAAGACTTCTTTTTTGAGAAAGTTTGTTCTGGCCCTCTGCTAATTCTTTGGCCCCAATGCTTTAAGTGTCTGACCTGAAAAATAAGGAATTCAGATGTTCACCAACTGCTTGCTTGTTTTCAGATTAACTTTAAGTTAGCAAGGCAACAAGTCCATTACGTTCTGTGCTGTTCAGTATACCATTGCAAGGTAGAATTGAAGCAAAAAATCTTGGCTCTGCTAAGTATAGAATTACCTAGGGTGTTTTTTTTTTTTTTTTTTTTTTTTTCATTTTAGGACTAGAAGCATAGGAAACAATGGAGGATTCTGGAAATTTCACTTGCTTGGCTGTCATACTGAAGCTCTTAACCAGGACAAGTATGGAGTGACATGGAACACCTAAAGCCAAGCATAACAGCAGGTAAAGAATTTTACGTCAGCAGTGAGCCTCTCATGTCTTAACTTTTGTATTTTTAACCTACATCTCAAATTTTCTCTTAAGTAGACTCATTGCCATTGAAAATGTTGTTTTTTCCATAACTAGTTAGAAGCCTTGACCACTGCAAGCAAGTTTTTATAGGCTGTGAACACTCCCAAGCAAGATGGAATTCCTTCTCCTGCAGAATTAGGGGAAGGTGGGTACCCACCTAAAACGCATGAAGGATGATAGTCTAGCTTGATTTGCTAGGTTTTACCAGGATTATGTAGCTTGGTTTGCTAGGTTTTACCAGGATTATGAGCTTTTATAACTTGTCTTGGGTTAACCACACACTTATGTGGACCCACAAATGATGATGATAGTAGATGGTTTGCTAGGTCTTACCAGAGTTATAAGCTTGTATTATAACTCTTGGCTTGGGTTAGCCACACACTTATGTGGACCCACAAATGATAGTAGAGCTTGGTTTGCTAGGTCTTACAGAGTTATGAGCTTTTATTAGAACGCTTGGCTTGGGTTAGCCACACACTTATGTGGACCCACAGGAATTTGCTAACCAGTTAGTCCATAGCTTGCTATAAATCACCAGACTGAGTTATGAACTTTATATCATAACTCTTATCTTATCCTATCATATCCCTTAGATTTTGGGGTCTAAGAGAAATTCTTGTTCAGACGGAAGTCTCTGGGAAGAAATGGGCTCCTGGATTGTGGATTGAGCTTTGTTGTAGCAGTGTTGCCCCGCCCTGCTGCTTCAGACTCTGTTGGCCTCCTTAATCCACATTTTGTGCTTACCCTGCAGGTTACCGGTTTCTAGGAGTCCTTTCTGCCATATACAGGGATGGATGGAAGAGCAAGGATTGCGCTCTGAAACCTCTTGGGGGGAAGTCTACAGAGAGCAAATCTGCTCTCTGGAAGTAAAGGGTCTGCTGTTCTTGGATGGTCTTGCCTGTCCTTTTGTGGGTTATGATTGGGTCACTGGGCTGGTGAATGGGCTTTTCTGTAGCAGAGGACTTGGAGACTGGGTCAATCTCAGTCCTGGCTGAATTGGGGGGCGAGTGCCCAGTCCTTCATGAAGGACGGGGCTAGGGGAGATTCTTTCTCTTTGCCCTCTGCTGCAGAACGGCTTGGGATCCAGTCCAGGGGCTCAATTATGGCTCATGATTGGAATGGTAGGATTATCTTTGCCAGCACATCCTTTCTTCCTGGGAATACAGAGTGTTGATTTGGACTGCTCCTGGTGTTTCTTGGTTAGAGTATGAGGGCACCATACTAGAATCAGCAAATGCTTGGACCAGGCCAACATCAATACTCCTATTCTTGGGTCAGACTTTTTTGGTATTGCGTTAGAATCCTTATGCCCTTAGGGGAAAAGGGTCTAACACATGCCACTCCCACTAGACACAATTGGGTTTAAATCATTGGTTTACCTGTTAAGCTCCACTAAGGTAGCTTAACAGATTGCACATCAATTTTGTTTTGCGGCCCTTTTAGCCCCACTGAACGTTTCCAGAATATGTAGATCACTGAAGCCCATTCTAATTGCGTGTGTATACTGTGCCAGTGATTCCTCTTCGCTGGTCATTTTGTGTCCACCCTGGTGCAGTAAAGGATTTTTTTTTTGTTGGTTGCAGTCTTTGTGGTCCCACAAAGAGCCGCATCAATCATTTTTTTGCTCAGACCCCAAAGCAGTGTCAAATATTAAAACTAAAATATTACTTTTTAAATGTTGATCGATCGTAAAAAATTTTCACTCCTCGTACTTCAAGAGCCCAGTCAGGAATGCATTTCATGGTTTTTACAATGTTTGGTTTGTCTACTGGCCCAGGTTCACACTGCACCCAACTTCAAAGTTCTATCATAAGTCCATGCAAGTGGTTCCAAAGTCGGACCAAAAGTTGTTGTGACACAAGTTGCACTGATTAGAACAGTTCTATTGCACAGAATAGGGAGAATGGTGAACAGATGTTTAAAAAGTTGTTACTTGGTCTAAAGGCACTGTCATCCTCTGTGTTTTTAATGGTGCCTCCATTTCATTCAGGTGGCTGGATGAGCAGCATGGCTAATTTCTAGCAATTCACTGTTGGTGGTGGAATTTGGTAAGCATCCATATGTAACCTTTTTGTAGCACAAATATTTCAAGGAAATCTATGTATGGGGTGCAATGGGATGTAAGTGGAAAGGTTTTTCATTTGATCTAGCTTAAAAGCATTTGGGGAGGGGTGTTCTGTTGGCTTCATGTGTTTTGTCCATATACTTCCTGTTTTTTAATTTTTCTAAATGCTACTCCACCCCTATGGCTGGAAGCGGAGTGCATATAGACTATTTTAGCACTGAGCCAATATTGACACCGATATAATTAACCCTTTACACTTTCACTATCCTTTATAGGGTAATGGAGATTTCCTGGAACTCTGTGTATATTCAGACCCCATAAAGAAAACCTCACAAAGAGCATGCAGGGATTTTTAAGAAGGTAAAGTACTTTCAAAATGTATTTTAATAAACTTTCTAAGGTATGCTATGGTAATTGCAACATTTAAGGAATATAAAAAGTGGGTGTAATGTGAATATGGCTGTAAATACACTTTAAAGGCCATGCTCTGAAATGTCTTGTCTCTAACCCCATCTTTACTTTTTTTTAGCTGCTGCCTCTATTCTACTCACCTATACTGGCAGTATTCGTATGCAAGCCAAGTCGAACTCAGGAGGCAAAGTGATGACGTTGACATCCTTGGAATGACCGAACATTGTAAAAAATTGTACAGAATTTTGAAGAATAAATGTTGACATGATTATTAAACATAAGCAGTGTCTTTCCATCTTTTACCATGTGTTTTAACTAGATGGTGGATGGTGGATGGTGGTGGGCAGTGTGCTTGCACTTAGATTAAAAGGTAATTCAGATGGGGTTTTTTTTATTTTTAACCATTTTATGTATTAAGCTAAAAAGCCTTCTGTGTGCAGCAGTCTCCCTAATGCTTACCTGAGCCCACTCTCTATCCAAGTGCCTCAGCTGTCTGAGACTCTCCCCTGATTGGCTGAGATGCAGCAGCATTGCCATTGGCTCCCACTGTTAACTCGGTCAATTGGGAGAGGGGGTGTGGCCGAATGGCAGCTTCATGTGCATGGACACAGGGAGCTGCGGCTTGGGTGTCCCCATAGCAAGCTGCTTGCTGTGGGGGCGATATACGAATGGGGGGCCAAAAGCTATATCCAGGGACCAAAGAGGAGGATCTGGGCTGCCCTGTGCAAAACCACTGCACAGAGCAGAGGAAGTATATTTTGTTTTGTGTGAAAATAACATGACAACTTCTGAAAATGTACAACTTTACCATAAAAAGAGAAAATGTGACTTGACTGGTACAGAATAAGTGTATGCACATAATAGTAATAGTATTCCAGCTTGTTTTTTTAAAATTTTTAAATGCATTGCATGATCTTAAATTTAGAATTACTACCCTGCAGCATACCATGCATAACATTGGCTTAGTATTTGACCACTAAAGTATACAATTAGGCCTTGTGATGGTGGGTCCCCTTAAAGTTATTATTTTCTCAACTAGCAGTTGAAGAAAATGCAGGCCGGTAGGTAAGTGATGCAAACTAAAATCATAGAATCAATTTAAAACAAGATTACATATAACCTTCAAACTCCTGAATGTTCATTGGTTACCTCCCACCTGGCCAATGCACACGTGCCTGGGCTGGTCGGGCATCATGCTAAAAGGACATACCAGTGCATCCTTGGTGTCAATGTGTAGTGAGATCAGTTCTGCGGACATGGATTACAGATCCCTGGTGTACTGGGCCACTGTGATTGGCTTTGAAATGTGATTGCTGTCTGCTCTGATATCAGTGTATATTGGTGCCACCAACTGTCTGATCACACTCACAGCAGTACAAGACCAGTGCTGCCAGTCAGTATCCCTAATCTCTGCCACATCAGTCAGTGTCTTCATTGCTGCCATACTAGTCCCCAATGTCTTCAGACCAGTGTATACCAGCAACCGTGTAGTGTTGTCTTTGCCTGTTTGTCAGCCACACTTCTGCCTGGACTGATCTATCTGCACATCCTGCTGACTACATTATTGTGAGATGCCAATCCTAGCCATCCCCTGCATGCCTGGAACCACAGGAGCTTTTTCCTTCAGCCTCCTGTACTTCTGGCCAGTGAACACTGCATTCTTGGGGGCAGCCATGTACCAGTAGGCTAAGCTTGCTAGACTTGTAGGAACTGTGACATTACACTACACTAAATTCCCTGACGATTACAGTACATTTGGTTGATTTGTAATACACAAGATGCAATATCTGGTCCATTAACTATCCATAATGACTATCACACGTGGTATCCCCATACTCGGAGTAGCAGAATCTGTTTTAGGTTGTAATTCTAAGCAGGGCCACTGATATGCAGTACATCCAGCCCTCCTGTACTGGGCCCAGGCACCATCTGTTCAAAAGGGAAGGGGGGGGGGGGTGTCAGGCACCTGATGAGCAGGAGGGCAGGCTGTACGGTCTTATTGCAGCCCCGTTCCTTCTCCGCCACCCCCTGCAGCGCTACCAGCTTCTCTTCCTCTGGTTGCACTGCAGGAGGGATTGGTCCAAGCACATGTGCCCATTTCCCCTGCAGCGCTGCCGGCTTCTCTCCTCTCCTGCGGGCGCAAAGGGATATGTTCCAGGATAGATATTGGGAGGGGTTGGGAAATATCATTTCCTGGCCCTTTCCATTTGAGTTAAGTGATCGGTACTAATCACTCCTGTGTCCACTAATCTCTCCAAGAATGGTAAACAGTGTTTACTATACTTCAGTTTGTGACTGAGCAGGAAGCCTCAAAGAGTTTTCCATTCATTGATCTGTGCTGGTGAGGCTGCAAAGAGACTGATAAATGTCCTTAATAAATTTCAGCCAGGAATGGGGGGGCCCTGTCAGGTAGGCTATGTAGCAATATATCCAGGCATTGGTCTGATGTGGGTCTGCCATGGTCACCGGTAACACCAAAAGCATATTTAAGTTGATTGCCCAAGTGTGAGATCTAAGTCAAAGAACAGTCCGGCATCGTTGGTTTGTTTTATATGGGGATGGGAGAAGGGAGTGAGTGGGATACTCCTCTGGCTCAACTAGGTACAAATTGGGACACTTGAGGAAAAAATGCCTTTCAGCGCTGACTTGATGCCGACCCAACCCTTGCTGGCGCTTTAATCACTGACTTGTGGCACTGTACTTAAGCCTGACTTCTGACACTCTGGTTAGCTCAAAAGTCCTGAACGCTTCTCCCTCCAGCCCTTCACTGACTGAGGTAGCCTTTGTAAACAGATCCTGCTGCAACGCTGTACACTGCATGCTGTACACTAAACACTTCAGGGCCCAACTGCTGGCACCCCCTTTACTCTTTCAGTGTCAACTCTAGCACCCCCTTTACTCTTCAGGGTCAACACTGGCACCACTTTTTCTTTTGCTCCTGCACGCACTAGCTAGCTCCTGGCTCCCTCTGACCTTCGGAGTGGTCCCCTCTCACTAGGCAGACCCCAGGGGCAGTTTGCAGTACTCACGACTGGGAATGCTTTCCTGAAACCCAGCTCTACTGGTCCCCAGCACACCGGATCCTCTCTGCAGCTCAGCCCTCTGTCCCCTCAGGCCAGCAGCCTGGGACACCCGATTAGCCTTGACAGGAGGAGAGACAGCCGTACTCTCCCTCCTGGGACTTTGCTTCCTGCCAAATATGCTGCTTCATGTGCTCTCAAAATTATACCCACTCCCAGAATGCTCTGCGGCAGAATCTGCCTTTCTGGGGTAGATGCAAGCCTGGTTGTGCCATTGGCCTGGTTTCCTCCACTGCCCAATGAGAGCCCTCATTGAGCACAGTGAGAGACTCCCCAGTCTAAACAGCCACACCTGTGAACCATGACAGCCCAGCTGAAAATCATGGCCTAAGACTATTATCTCAGCGAATCAACCCCTATTTTTTTTTTTTGGTTGCAATCTGTGTCGTTTCTGTCCCGGTGTTAGAAAAAAATGTAAAATCTGAAAGACAAAGACATAATGGGCTAGTATGCATCGCATGAAATACTTACCATAGAATGAAGCCCCCGCAGTGCCACCCACTTACCGGTAACAGGGCAGACATGTATGGTCGTCCTTCCAGGTTTGCATCCTTCAGCCATCTGATTGGCCGGAGGCACGATGACCTCACATCATACGTGTGGAGCTGATGACGGCACAGGGCTCTGAAGACATGACAGGGGTGGCTGTTCCTTCAGAGCGCGTGCACCAATGAAGTCATTGGCTGCATGCAATGTAAATATCTCCTAAACGGTGCAAGTTTAGGAGATATTTACAGTACCTGTAGCAGACATCCCAACCTGAAAAAACTCATTTCAGGGAGTTGGTGCTCCATGCCAGCTTCCCCCAGAATTCATCAACTGGCAAACTTTTGTAGTTTGGCACCAGTCCTTCAAGGTTAGTTGAGACATAATCCATGACTTCCAAGTGGAGCTGCTCTGTCATCTGCCTTGATCACATTTGGAATTCTCTCTGCCAAAATCAAAATCTGCTCTGGATTCACCTCCATCTTGGTTCTCCATATTGACCACAGACAGTTTCTTTAAAATTTGATCTTTCATTGGGAACTTCTCCAAGATTCCGTTAAAGCTCTTGGCATAGAATTCTGACCTCCTTTAAAAAAAAAAAAAAAACTGATTTGTCTTGTAATGGGGCAGCTCTTGTCCTTCCTCACTTAACTGCCTCCTTGCCAGGTACCCAATAAATAGATTCATCTGGGAGGTGAATTTCACTGTTGATTTCCTCAATGTTTTTGTTCTCTCATTACCTTTTGGCTTTATAAATCTGCTTGCAATTGCATGAAGGAGCTTGTGTACACTCTGATGCAACATGAAGAGGACAGGTGCCTTGTTTTGAAAAATCAAATTTATATTTGTCAAAGCATTGTGTGACGTTATGGAGAAAGCATGCATATAGTTTATTTTGGGGATCTTTTCAGCCTTTTCTGAATATGAGCTGACTTCTGATTCTCACTGTTTGACTGAAAATATGAAAGAAAAGCTGGCCACTGGTAGATCAGATGGTCCAAACCTTTTCCTAAAGAAAGCCAGCGTTTAGGACAATGCTTTTGGACTCTCTGCTGGGCAACACTGCAAAACTCTTAAATCTTTTAGGTCTTCTCTTTGGAACTTTTCTCAGAGTAGTAGTATGTCAATGAGCAGTTCCTCAGGTGATGCTGAGAGCTCCTTACCGGCAGTTTTGGTGCAAATGTTGATTAGGTGACTTGGACAGCCAACACTGCAAATATGAGGGGCTGTGCTTTCACTCTGTCAATAGAGAATTGAGTACTGTCTGTGATACTTTTTTTTTTTTTTTTTTTTTATTTGCACTAACATACAATTTTTTCAGGACAAGCTTTCAGGGTATGTCCCCTTCAAGGTCCAAGCAGTACTGTTTCACAAAATTGTTTAGCAGAATGGTAAAAAAAACACAATCTAAGCTAAAGGGATAAAAATGAGAAACAAATTTAACTGGCAATGGTAATAAAACTAGCATAGTTAGTGAGATAGAGGGAGAGCTGAAGACACTCTTGTCAATAGTTATTTTTTCCAATCACATTGCAGTTGTCACTGCTAAATGCTACACAATTAGACCATTCAAGGCCTTTGTCATGCATGGATGATGCAATGCAGTTAATGTTTTCAGCTTTGGCATCATTGCACACTGGCATGTCTAAAAATCCACCTGTCCCCTTATCCAATGTTTCTTTATAGTACCTGGCTAAAATGGCACATTCCTTCTCACACATATCATTGCTTTCGTCAACCAAAAATACTGTATGGCCTTTTTTCCTGATGAACCTGTACAGATTTTCTGAATATTTCAGGTTGCAGTGCCATGTTCACAATAGCTGCTGTCTTGGTTGATGAGCAGGCATAGTTTTATTTGCTATTTCTGAATCTGGAAACATTTTCCTGAATAGCTTGCCTGTGTGCTTAACACACCTGCAATGGCAGGTTATGCTTAACAATGAAAGATCTAAAGTACACCTCAGCTTTAGTGACCTTCTCTGTCAGACTTTGTTTTTCTGCTGAAAAGAACTTTGAACAGCTTGAGCGACCTTCCCTGCGCTTAGCCTCACTAATATGTTGTGGTCCCTAAAGAGGATACACCTACCTTATGCTTTTTTCTTTATGTCCTTACAATAATCTGTCATATCTGCATAATATATACTTGACTTAGATTATGTGAAATCACAAAAACGAAGTACGGTATGTATTACATGCGTATATGTTTAATACTATGTTTAAAATATTATTTTATTATAGTATATATTAAAGATAATGTGTCACACTTGCCTCAACATGTCTTTTACAGTAATTTAACCCACCATGGGCTACTGAAAATTCACTGTTGCAAACAGTGCAGCAAGCTACACTGTCATTGTCTTTTAACCCAATTATGCATGGATACACTTTTGTGTAGTCTGGGGTGAAGTGCGTTTTTTATACTTTTTCCTATTTGGACATGGCTCTGCACTGTGATAACCCTGGACCTGTAGAAATGTATACATAAATTATATATAATTCATTATTATATTAATATAGAAAAAGTATGACACTGAATCAACCCCTGTGGATCAGATCATATGGCACCTGCGAAGTGGAAAAATTGTCCCTCTAGAGAGATGGCCCCTGCAGTGCTGACTCAGTGTCCTAATTACATATAAAATGTCCCCTGCTGCTCATGCTGTGACTCACTCACTGCTCTGGGATCCTGAGTGACAGTGAGTGAGGCAATGTGGTGAGAGAGTGACACACAGTGATGCTCAGCGTCATTGTGTCACTCTATCCATACTCTGCAAGAACTGACACACTTGGAAGGACCTGCCTATGCGCACAAGTCAGTGTGACTCCTCCTCTCACAGACTCCGCAGGTAAACTAGGAACAATGGGGGGGGGGGGGGGGGGCACATAAGATACCACAGTCAAAATGGGGGAGGGGCATTCATAATTTTCATCACTATATCATACCACTGAAAATAAGTGTATATATAATTAAGACGACAAAATATGAGAGTAATGCAGTATGCAATGATGCCTTTTTTTTGGGTCTCGTGCTAGTCTCTCTTGTGGTGACTTTCTGGTGGTCTCGTGCGTTCTGTCTGTTGGTATCACTCTCTCACTCTCTTGTGCTGGTCTCTCTTTTGGTGACTCTCTGGTGATCTCGTTCTGTCTGTCTGGTGGTATCACGTTCTGGTGCTGGTCTCTGGGGATATCACTCTCTGATGCTGGTCTCTGGGTATTGGTCACACTCTGGTGCTGGCGTCTGTCACACAGTTTGGTTCAGAGGAGGTGGTAAACTGGTCACTGGTGCTGGCCTCTGGGTTGGGTCACAGTTGGTTGGAGGAGGTAATAAATACATACAGATGCCTGGTGAGGTCTCTCCATGCGGCTGAAGTAGAGAGCAAAGCTGGTGCTTCCTCTCTGCCGCTCCCTCCACAGGCGGAGTGCATTTGATATCACTCCGCCTGTGAGCTGGTCCTACAAAGAATGTAGTGGCTCCGTTCTCACACACTGCAGGCTTGAGACTGAGATGGCTCGTACTCACTGACGCTGACAGCTGGGATATTGCCCTGAGCTTGCGGGTGTCCGTGAGCTCAGGGCAGAAATCGGGAGACTCCTGCGACTTGCGGGAAACTTGAGATGTCTGGCAATGGTCTAAAGGGGAATTTATTATGCTGTATTTTACAGGTGATCGTATGTAAAAAAGGTTTAAAAAAAAAAATCGTAATTTCTTCATTTTCCAAAAAATTCTGACAAAGTTACAACTTCAAAAAACTTGCCATGCCTCTTACTAAATACAGGCAGTCCCCAGGTTACAAACAAGATAGGGTCTGTAGGTTTGCTCTTAAGTTGAATTTGTTTGTAAGTCAGAACAGGTACATTTTTTTAAGTGTAGCTCTAGTCAAAAGCATCATTTTTAAGTTTTTTGGATAGCATAGGGAAGGGTTAACACCCCTGTACCTTTTTTTTTTTTGCTGTCTGTACCCCTGTTCAGCAGATTTCATCTCCCTTTATGTCCTTATGACAACTGAATTTTGAAAATGTTGGGTTGCTGTGGAAACAAGGATTGGTGATAAAGCTCCAGTGGAGACACCTTTTTCCCATAATAACTCTTACAGGAGTAAATTTCCTCTCATAGGGGTAGATTTCTCCTCTCTTCCTGTTGTCTCCCTCTGTTGTATGTAGGAGTCGTTTGTTTGTAACCCAGACGGTCCGTACCTTGGACTGTCTACATTCCAGAAAGGGATAATTTGGACGATATCTGTACTGTTCTGACACTTTTGGGTCTTAAATGAGATAGGCAGTGAGTACATCAGGACTGATACATTTTCAGATATATACCATAGTCTGTGTACTCTATACCTTTCCT
This sequence comes from Pelophylax lessonae, assembly GCF_965119305.1. Lineage (NCBI taxonomy): Eukaryota > Metazoa > Chordata > Amphibia > Anura > Ranidae > Pelophylax > Pelophylax lessonae. The sequence goes on along the minus strand of NC_138779.1, from coordinate 139,315,115 downwards.
ACAGGCTAAATAATATACACTGATTTGGGTTATTTTCACCAAAGAAATGTAGCAGAATACAATTTAGCCTAAACTTATGAAGAAATATCATTTATTTGCAAACTTTTATAACAGAAACCCTAATGAAAAAAATGTTTTTAATTCAACATTTTATCTTTTTAGCAAAAAATAAAAAAACCCAGTGGTGAATAAACGCCACCAAAAAAAAAAGCTCTATTTTGTTTTTTATTTTTTTCAAAAAGGTTTTTATTTAAAGTAAAATATAATATAATACAGAAACATCAAATAGAAAGTAAGAGGTTTAGATCACTGTCATCACAAACCAGAGTAATGTAAAGGAGGTGTAAATAATAGTCGTAGGTACAAGACAAAAGACAATTGAATAGGCATCATTAACAAAGTCTATAATTTGTTGTAGGTAATGTAAGGTATGTAATAGATAAGACAACAAAAGCCCCTTAGGATACATATAAATTAGTTATAAGGATCTCCAGGTGATAGTAATGACTTGTAGGAGCCAAATAATCTTGATCTAGTAGCCCAGGGGTGGGGAAGGAGCAGTAGTTCAAGAGTCATTTCTAACAACTGGTCTGACATTTTTAACAGAAATCCGATATGCCTATGAGAATCAAATAGGAAGGAAGGGGAAGAAGGGTGGGTTGAGGGAAAAGTAGGTTGAAAGAGGATGCTGTCCTTATTGTTTGGGTTAGGTGTTTTAGGCTCATGGTTGTCATAAACTATCAGTAATATCAATAGGGGGTTTTCTGTGTTTTTGAAAGGAGAACTCAAGAAGAAAAAGAAAAAGGGAAAAGAGAAAGGAGGAGAGTAAGAAGAGATGGATAAGGGAGGGGGGGAGTAGGGGGGACTGGGGGTTCCATCTCTCCCTCCCAAAGCCAGGTGAAAGGGGTGGTGGTGGGGGGGGTTTGGGTCAATCTCAGTCCTGGCTGAATTGGGGGGCGAGTGCCCAGTCCTTCATGAAGGACGGGGCTAGGGGAGATTCTTTCTTTTTGCCCTCTGCTGCAGAACGGCTTGGGATCCAGTCCAGGGGCTCAATTATGGCTCATGATTGGAATGGTAGGATTATCTTTGCCAGCACATCCTTTCTTCCTGGGAATACAGAGTGTTGATTTGGACTGCTCCTGGTGTTTCTTGGTTAGAGTATGAGGGCACCATACTAGAGTCAGCAAATGCTTGGACCAGGCCAACATCAATACTCCTATTCTTGGGTCAGACTTTTTTGGTATTGCGTTAGAATCCTTATGCCCTTAGGGGAAAACGGTCTAACACATGCCACTCCCACTAAACACAAATGGGTTTAAATCATTGGTTTACCTGTTAAGCTCCACTAAGGTAGCTTAACAGATTGCACATCAATTTTGTTTTGCGGCCCTTTTAGCCCCACTGAACTTTTCCAGAATATGTAGATTATTCACTTGTAGATCACTGAAGCCCATTCTAATTGCGTGTGTATACTGTGCCAGTGATTCCTCTTCGCTGGTCATTTTGTGTCCACCCTGGTGCAGTAAAGGATTTTTTTTTTGTTGGTTGCAGTCTTTGTGGTCCCACAAAGAGCCGCATCATTCATTTTTTTGCTCAGACCCTGAAGCAGTGTCAAATATTAATGTCAAATATTAAAACTAAAATTACTTTTTAAATGTTGATCAATCGTAAAAAAATATTTTTCACTCCTCGTACTTCAAGAGCCCAGTCAGGAATGCATTTCATGGTTTTACAATGTTTGGTTTGTCTACTGGCCCAGGTTCACACTGCACCCAACTTCAAAGTTCTATCATGTCCATGCAAGTGGTACCAAAGTCGGACCAAAAGTAGCATAGGAATCTTTTTCTAAGTTGTTGTGACTCAAGTTGCACTGATTTAGAACAGTTCTATTGCACAGAATAGGGAGAATGGTGAACAGATGTTTAAAAAGTTGTTACTTGGTCTAAAGGCACTGTCATCCTCTGTGTGTTTTTAATGGTGCCTCCATTTCATTCAGGTGGCTGGATGAGCAGCATGGCTAATTTCTAGCAATGCACTGTTGGTGTTGGAATTTGGTAAGCATCCATATGTAACCTTTTTGTAGTACAAATATTTCAAGGAAATCTATGTATGGGGTGCAATAGGATTTAGGTGGAAAGGTTTTTCATTCGATCTAGCTTAACAAAAGCATTTGGGGAGGGGTGTTCTGTTGGCTTCAAATGTTTTGTCCATTTACTTCCCGTTTTAATTTTTTTTCTAAATGCTACTCCACCCCTATGGCTGGAAGCGGAGTGCATATAGACTATTTTAGCACTGAGCCAATATTGGCACAGATATAAATACCATTTACACTTTCACTATCCTTTATAGGGTAATGGAGATTTCCTGGAACTCTGTTTGGAGTGTATATTCAGACCCCATAAAGAAAACCTCACAGAACATGCAGGGATTTTTAAGAAGGTAAAGTACTTTCAAAATGTATTTAAATATTTAACTTTCTAAGGTATGCTATGGTAATTGTAACATTTAAGGAATATAAAAAGTGGGTGTAATGTGAATATGGCTGTAAATGCACTTTAAAGGCCATGCTCAGAAAGGTTTGGTCTCTAACCCTATTTTTGCTCTTTTTAGCTGCTGCCTCCATTCTGCTCACCTATACTGGCAGTGTTCGTATGCAAGCCAAGTCAAGGTGAACTCAGGAGGCCAAGTGATGACATTGACATCTAGCACCCCCTTTACTCTTCAGGGTCAACACTGGCACCACTTTTTCTTTTGCTCCTGCACCAGCTAGCTAGCTCCTGGCTTCCTCTGACCTTCTTCGGAGTGGTCCCCTCTCACTAGGCAGACCCCAGGGGCAGTTTGCAGTACTCACGACTGGGAATGCTTTCCTGAAACCCAGCTCTACTGGTCCCCAGCACACCGGATCCTCTCTGCAGCTCAGCCCTCTGTCCCCCTCCGGCCAGCAGCCTGGGACACCCGATTAGCCTTGACAGGAGGAGAGACAGCCGTACTCTCCCTCCTGGGACTCTGCTTCCTGCCAAAGATGCTGCTTCATGTGCTCTCAAAATTATACTCACTCCCAGAATGCTCTGCGGCAGAATCTGCCTTTCTGGGGTAGATACAAGCCTGAGTGCGCCATTGGCCTGGTTTCCTCCACTGCCCAATGAGAGCCCTCATTGAGCACAGTGAGAGACTCCCCAGTCTAAACAGCCACACCTGGGAACCATGACAGCCCAGCTGAAAATCATGGCCTAAGACTATTTGCCTTCAGTGAATTAACCCCTATTTTTTTTCTGGTTGCCATCTGTGTTGTTTCTGTCCCGGTGTTAGAAAAAAAATGTAAAATCTGAAAGACAGACATAATGAGCTAGTATGCATCGCATGAAATACCATATAATGAAGCCCCCGCAGTGCCGCCCGCTTTACCAGTAACAGGGCAGACATGTATGGTCGTCCTTCCAGGTTTGCATCCTTCAGCCGTCTGATTGGCCGGAGGCGCGATGACATCACATCATACGTGTGGTAGCTGATGTTGACAGCACAGGGCTCTGAAGACATGACAGGGGTGGCTGTTCCTTCAGAGCGCGTGCACCAATGAAGTCATTGGCTGCATGCAATGTTAATATCTCCTAAACAGTGCAAGTTTAGGAGATATTTACAGTACCTGTAGCAAACATCCCAACCTGAAAAAACTCATTTCAAGGAGATGGTGCTCCATGCCAGCTTCCCCCCAGAATTCATCAACTGGCAAACTTTTGTAGTTTGGCACCAGTCCTTCAAGGTTAGTTGAGACATAATCCATGACTTCCAAGTGGAGCTGCTCTGTCATCTGCCTTGATCACATTTGGAATTCTCTCTGCCAAAATCAAAATCTGCTCTGGATTCACCTCATCTTGGTTCTCCATGTTGACCACAGACAGTTTCTTTAAAATTTGATCTTTCATTGGGAACTTCTCCAAGATTTCTTTAAAGCTTTTGGCATAGAATGATCTGACCTCCTTTAAAAAACTGATTTGTCTTGTAATGGGGCATCTCTTGTCCTTCCTCACTGAACTGCCTCCTTGCCAGGTACCCAATAAAAAGCTCTTCATCTGGGAGGTGAATTTCACTGTTGCTTACATTGATTTCCTCAATGTTTTGTTCTCTCGTTACCCTTTGGCTTTATAAATCTGCTTGCAATTGCATGAAGGAGCTTGTGTACACTCTGATGCAACATGAAGAGGACAGGTGCCTTGTATTGAAAAATCAAATTTATATTTGTCAAAGCATTGTGTGACGTTATGGAGAAAGCATGCATATAGTTTATTTTGGGGATCTTTTCAGCCTTTTCTGAATATGAGCTGACTTCTGATTCTCACTGTTTGACTGAAAATATGAAAAAAGCTGGCCACTGGTAGATCAGATGGTCCAAACCTTTTTCCTAAAGAAAGCCAGCGTTTAGGACAATGCTTTTGGACTCTCTGCTGGGCAACATTGCAAAACTCTTAACTCTTTTAGGTCTTCTCTTTGGAACTTTTCTCAAAGTAGTAGTATGTCAATGAGCAGTTCCTCAGGTGACGCTGAGAGCTCCTTACCGGCAGTTTTGGTGCAAATGTTGACTAGGTGACTTGGACAGCCAACACTGTAAATATGAGGGGCTGTGCTTTCACTCTGTCAATAGAGAATTGAGTACTGTCTGTGATACTTTTTTTTTTTTTTATTTGCACTAACATACAATTTTTTCAGGACAAGTATTCGGGGTATGTCCCCTTCAAGGTCCAAGCTGTACTGTTTCACAAAATTGTTTAGCCGAATGGTTAAAAAAAAAAAAAAAAAACACAATCTCTAAGCTAAAGGGAAAAAAAGAAACAAATTTAACTGGCAATGGTAATAAAACTAGCATAGTTAGTGAGATAAGACAGAGGGAGAGCTGACCAGCTGATTGGCTCCCCCTCTAGCCAATCGAAATGTGCGCGTGCATCCAGCAGCACACGTGCGCCCCCACTATCTGCTACACAAAGTGATGTACAGGTATGTCGTTTCACGTAACAGCCGACCTGCCGCAGTAAAACTGCAGCGGCTGGTCGGCAAGTGGTTAAAGGAATTTTTCATTTTTATTGTTGCACTTTAAGCATAACTGAAAAATTTGCATTGATACATGCCCCCCCAGGGCAGTACCCGGACCCCCATACCCCTTTTATGACCAACTACTTACATATAAGCCTTCAAAATTGGCACTTTTATTTTTTCTTGTTCAGCTCTCATAGACTTTAATGAGGTTCATTGTTTGGGTTAGAACATTTCCCATTTGGGAGTTCTGCTGCAAACCGAGCAGGGGGGGTATTTGTCCCATGTCTACTATTTAGAACAGTATTTTGTCCTAACTCTTCAGATGGCTAGCGTTTGGGGCCCAGTTGTACCATTGGTGCACATGAAAAATGGTCCCAGTCAAGCCTACATGCAACAGTAAGGATACTATATGGCTGTTTGGTCAGTTCCGAAAGAGCTCAGTCTCTCAGATAGTAAATCCCCACAGCAGCCGTTTGCTCATCCCAGCAATATTGCAGCTGATTTTCCAGTCCCACACAGTGATTAGTTCACTCTCTGCTCTGCACCCAGCTGCCTCTGGCTGTTGGCACTCCCAAACTCAGCACTCTGGATCCTACTTAGGCCACTGACATGCAGCAGTGATGGTGCACACTGGAAGGCGATGTGCACTCTCAGATCTCCCTCACAGCAAAAGGAAGTTATGCCCTGTACAGCCTGAGAATATTCAGCTCTTTCTCCTCCTCCTAGTACCCTCTCTCTGGGAAATGCAGTTGAAAAGCTCTTGGTTACAGTAGAGTTTCTCTCCTCTGGATTACAGTTCCCACAGTACAGTGCCTGACTTAGGCTTTTGAACTCTTCCTGCTTGGCAAAAGCATTCCTGATCGCGACACACTAGTGAAATATTGTCTCTGCCTGCTACCTGTACTGACCCTGGCCAGTTTATTGACCACATTTCTGCCTGCTGTCTGGACCAACCCTTTACCTATTTATTGACCATTTCACTGCTTGATACCTGGACTGACCCGTCTGCATGTCCAACTGACTACATTCCTGCAAGACACCAGTACCAACCATCCCTTGTGGACAACTGCACTCCTTACCTCTCACTTACCTAGTCCACAGAAGTTTTGAATTTTCACCCGGTATTTCAGAATTAAAAAAAAATGCTTTCTGGGAGCTGACTTCCTGTATTGTCTTATGACCTTCCAGGAAACGTCATATTCTATCATGCGCTGCCTTATGCTATTATCACAGAATGGGGTGTGTTTTTCCACTCTGGATTATGCCTACATCACTCCTATATCACCTTTTTTTTTATTAACACTCACTTTCCTAATTCTTCCTTTAAGGCGGCCATACACTGTACAATCTACACTGTACAATCTACTTTAGATTTACTATCGGCTATTTAGTGCAAGGACCTGCCTGATTTGATACAAATTGTACGTATTGTTTAGATGGGTCCTCCTTTTCCATAGTTATAGTAAATCTAAGAGCCCATTCACACTAGCGCGTCTTGTGAGGCGACTTGTGTCACCCCAGGTCGCTTGACATAACAAAAGCAATTTTAATCAATCGGTGCCGTCTTAATTGGCACTACTGAAGTCACTCTGACTTCAGAAAAGGGTCCTGTACTACTTTGAGGCGACCTGTGATCCGACTTGTCCCATATACTTCAATGGGAGTCGCCTCCTTATTGAAGGGACTTGTTATCAGACTTTCCAGGAAGAAGAAAGAGATTAGCCTGGCATTCCCCACATTGCAATTGCAGCCATGCCTATATGGTGTGTGTGTGTATGTATGTGTGTGTATATATATATATATATATATATATATATATATTCCATTATCTCTGCTTGGTCTGTGTGAGTGGCACTGGTGGACACTGCTTTGTGGCACTGGTGGACAGTGGCACTGGTGGGCAATGAGGAAATGAGTAAAAAAAAAAAAAAAACAGAAAAGGGGAATTAGGTCACAACACATCCTATTCTGATTGGCCAAACACAAAGTCGTCTGTCATATAAGTCACGCAAAATAATTCACAAGTCATGGTAAAATTGCGGTAAAAAGTCGCTACGACATGGGGCGACTTATGGTCGCGGCAGTGTGAACCGGCTCTAAAGGAAATTGTACAGAGATTTTACAATCGGATTGCATAGTGTATGGCCAGCATTATACAAGTACATGGGGGGGGAGACATTCAGCTGTTAATGTTCTTGTAATCCAGGTCCAGCTCATGGAGGGGGAGGGTGTAAACACCCCAATTGCACTTTCAGGCCCCATTCACACAGCGTATTGGGAGTGCATGTTTTGTGGTGCTTTTTTTCCTTGGCACGCTTAGGACAACCCATTTATTTTCAAAAGACTGCCCTATGCATGCCCTATGCGGCAGGGTGGCGGCGTATAAAATGTTTATCTTGCCACAACTGCTGTATTTGTTCAGAGCTCTCCCTATCCATTTCCCTATGACGCACCTCCTCAAACTATCTAGGACTTTGATGACCTATGTGTGGGAGGGCAAGCACCCACGCTGTGCTTTCGCGACTCTAGTTCGGAAGAAACAATTTGGGGGGGCATCGATCCCAGACATACCGACGTACTATTGGGCCACTGTCTTGGCTCAGCTACGACATTGGCTAAACACTGCCGAACACCCGATTTGGGTGGACCTGGAGAGAGACATTGCACCCATTTCGGACCTCAAAGCGCTGCTTTTGAGTGATAAATGGAAGGCTTGGGACCTACGCTTACTGCCTCCTACTATGCAAGCTTCGCTGAGGGTGTGGCGTCGCTCTCCAGTCCCGCTCAATGAAAGAGACATTCTGTCCGAAACCTTATTACCGATTTCTATTCTCCGATTGCATATACCTGACCTCCCCACACGCTTACTGACTAGTTGGGGCCTTAGGTCACTTAACTCCTTCTATGATAGCGGCACTTTGCTCTCAACTCCCGACCTCATTCGCAAGTATGCACTCCCACACAACTCCTTTTACCAAGTGCTCAGGGTAACGCACTTCCTACTATCTCACCCATTATGCAAAATAACCGTGGACGGGAAATTATGGGACGCACTCACAGACACGTCGGGACATTCCCCTAGACTGTCAACCTACTACAATATATTGCTGGACAATGTGACGTTTCACAAGACCACACACATGTTCAGATGGGACAGGGACCTGAATACGACTTTCTCTATTACTGAGTGGAAGGCAGCTCTCCAGGCGATTCACAAATATTCACACTGTGCCACCCATTGGGAAACGGCTCTCAAGATAACGAATCGGTGGTACTACACCCCCTTTCGACTGGCAGGCTTCTCCCCAAAATATTCCCAACTATGCTGGAGGGAGTGCTCCCAGGTGGGCACTCTGCTTCACATACTATGGTCGTGCCCCTCCCTACGCAGTTTTTGGAACCAAGTGTTCTCTTACATATCTTCTCACACGGGCTGCCTGACCTCACCGTCCCCAGCTCTGGCCTTATTACATCTAGGTATAGATAAAATCCCTGTCATGTATAGACCTTGGGTGACCCATGTTCTTCTGGCGGCCAGGACGGTAGTCCTACGTAAATGGAGAACACCCGATGCCCCGAACCTGTCAGAGGTGGTTTTATTATTAAAAACGAACTATCAATTTGAAAAGGCTATCGCCATCAACCAATTGAAGTTGCAATCCTTCAATTCCCAATGGAACTTCTGGGCAACAACATTGTAGACCAGTTCTAATGTACTGACATTATTGCTCTTTACTGCATCCTTACTCCACTTACCTCACCTAACCTGTGCCTTTCCCTCCCTCCTCTACCCCTCCTCCTCCCCAACCCGTGGGACAGGCACTGTTCGGCTTGTACTGTTATATTTCGTTAAGCCTGTACCATGTCAATATGTTACTGTATTTGTACGGTTGTTCATTTGCAATGTATGCATTTAATTTTCAATAAAAATCATTTACACAAAAAAAAAATGATAGCATTTTAAGTAAATATGTGAACGATTATCCAGAGATTACCTTTAAAAAAGTTAAGTCAATCAGGGATAGAGTCATCAGAAGTCACTTTGATGATAAAAGAGAGAAACCAGTTGAGGATATACCAGGTACATGGCGTTGTGGGAATTGCAAATTTTGCGAATGGATCTACGAAAACCAATCATTATACCTACCCAATGGACAACTTCATTCTATAAAACACTATGTTGACTGTCAAACAATAGGCATAGTATATATTATGTTCTGTGATTGTGGCGCATACTATATAGGAAAAACAAAACGAAATTTCTGGCGCCGTATCAAGGACCATATAGGATATGGAAAAAATAATCTTTTGTCTACACCTATTGGAAGACATCTGGGGGTGTATCACAAAAACAATACAAAAGTAGTGAAATTCGCAGCCCTAGAACGTATATTGGAAAACCCGAGAGGGGGGGAATTCGATAAAATTATATTACAGCGCGAAGCACGTTGGATTTATCTGTTAAAAGCTACAACAAGCCCAGGGCTAAATGAGGCACTAAGTTTCAAACCTTTTCTTTGAGGGGCTTCTCTGGAAGGGCCCCCCTGAGGAATCACACCCCCCCCCTCATACGTGAAATAATTCTCCTTCATAGATAGAATAAAATAAGGACCAAAAAACAACTTTTTCTAGAATGATTTTGGGGTGATAAGGGACATAATAATTATGATGTTATCTGATTTCCTTTATTTCTCTTTTTCTCCTTTCCTCTCATTGTTATATTATACGATGTATCTGTAGCAATAATATTCTCCTTGACTTCCTGTAAAGAGTCCTAGATATAAGCCATATTCATAATATAAAAGTACCTTTTTAAAAAAAAAATTTAATTTAAATGTTGATATATGATGTATATGCAAGTTATAACTAAAAGTATTATATATGCCTCAGATAAACAAATATGAAATGTTCTCTCATAGAGTGGATATATAGATTATAATATGCAATAAAAATGCGAATGACACAATGTTAATTTGACCCCTCTCTTTTATGCAGAAGCCGTTGTTATAGTGGTCACAGTGATCTCATTTGCATTCAGAGCCATCAAGGACCTATCTGCGTTTAGTGACAGGGCGGCGATGACCCACCCTCTTAGGAGGTTGTTGGTGAGCGCACGTCACTTCCGCGGATCATTCCTGGCTTCATTGACGCTTCCGGCGGGTGCCTTTTCCGCCGAGCGTCATGACCGGATGTAAACAAAGGACGCACTTCCGGTCGCGTCCTAAGGTAAGAGATGAAGGCGGGAAAATGACGCACTTCCGATGCGCGGAGAGCAACAAACAAACACCAGATCACAATTCATTAGGTAATGATCAGGTATATATACGAAATGCACACACATCTTGGACATGGCGGGACACGAGCAGGCTGATGGAGGCTTTTGGCGCAGTAAGTTTTGTGAGCTTTTTAAAACCATCTACCCCAATTTTGGCAATATAGTCAAACTAATTTAGACATGCTTTTCTATTTAAATCGTCTTAGGTTGCCCCCTTCTGAACCAGATGGTTATACTTTCTCTATCCCTGGGGACTATATTCACAAGTAACTTCAGCTGTAATATTCATAATACCATTGCTTTATACTGGAGTATACTCTACTATGTAAGTAACAAATATCTATATGTGTATATATATATATATATACGAATATATACATTTACATAGAGGACTTAAATCGAGATATATACCCCTCTATGTGAATATAATCCACTATTATCTGATTACATCCTAGCGGATATACTACAAGACTGGGGGAATTTTTCCATCTAACTTTATAAGACACCTATATCTACTGCTATGAGGGGACTGGGTCCCAATATGGTCTAATATTAGACAGAAGGATACAAAGGTAAAATGAATCAATTTGTAGATGTAATTATATGTATAGAACCTTGTGGTTTTATATTTTTATGTTTTTGTCTCTCCACTTCTATTGAATGGATGAGACGGAGATATGGGGATATAAATAAATATATACACTACTTCTTTTATTAGACCTTCATGTGATACAGCCAATAGCAGCCTCCATATCACAACTCTGGTCCCGACCTGAATCCTTGATAGATTCCAGTGTGGGAATTGAGGTAAATATAATACAAACCATTACTAATATTTGAGGATACGTAGATACCCTTTCGAGATTTATATGTTTCCCCTTTGCCCCATATATATAGGTGGCCCATTCCATCAGTTTTTGGGCTCTCGCTCTCCCTCCTCGCTTCCCACTTATTTTTTCACTACTCTATGATCAATATGATATACTGATACTGATGACCACGGATTACACGGTTTTCTGCATTTTGAGAGGTGTGTTGTTTTGACTAACAATTTGATAAAAAGATAAGGAATAAAATGTAACATAAAATGCTTTGTACTAATTGCATGTTTCTTTTTCTACTAAAAGAGATAAATTATATTTGCGTCTGAGGTCCAGAAGAAGCTAAGGCGAAACGCGTCGACCTCTTCAGACCACTATCCTAATACTCACAAAGTGTAACTACTACAATATCTGTATATCTAATATTTTGACCTATAGATACGATGAATGTTCTTATTTCCAAAAAAAATATGTATGTCATTGTATAACTTTGTTTCTTGAACTTTTTGTTCTTTTTAAAAAAACTTTGGTTAAATAAAAGAATATATGTTTTTTATACCTATGGTAGTTTTTTGCCCACTTAATATGTGCCTTTAAAGTCCACTAAATCTTTATCTCTCTGAGCAAACTTGTTTTGTATCATGGAGTTCCTTTTTTTCTAATTAATAGGATTATGGCACACAAGGGTTAGCTCAACAAAAAAACCCCCTCTTTTCTATAGCCCCATCAATGGTGTTGGTGGGAATAAAAAAAAGTCCCATAATTGGTGTCAGTGTAAAAAAAAAAACCAATCCCTATCACTGGTGCCATTGGAAGTAAAAATAAGCCATGATGTTGGTTGGTTAGTGTCAGTGAAATAAGCCCCATGTCACTGGTATCAGTGGGAGTAGAAATAAATTTGTGTTTATCACTTGCTTTCCTAATTACTCGCTCTTGTTGTGATGCCTCTTTGTTGAAGCCGTGACTATACCTTGACTACAGTGCCAGGCGCTCTGCTTTCCAGCACCCATCACCCCACTGACACTGTGAACTTTGCATACAATGAGACACCCTGCAGGACATGGACCTTGTAGAACAGAATCAGCAATGGTCTGTCCCGCATGATGCAGAACACTTGGCACGTCATGTAGTAACCCATAGCAACCAATCAATGTTCATATTACTATACCATACCTCCCAACCATCCCAGATTCGCCGGGACTATCCAGGGATTTCAAGTAAATCCCGGTGTCCCGCAAATCTAGGCTAAATTCCACAGTGGAGCCCGACAAGTTTCAGCACTTGACTCCACCTGCCAGTGTGCGCCGTTCTGCAGCTGTCAAGACTGATACGCTCAGTGCTGACCCAGCACAGCCCCCCCCCGGGGGGTTTTCTGAGACCACCTGCTCTCCCACCTTCCCTTCCACTCTACATTCCGTATGAAAGAAAGAGGAGAAGGGCTGGGTCTGCTCCACCTCCTCCCCATGTCCCCCTGTGTCTGCTTACAACCCCTGCTATGTAGCCAATCCTGTGCCTTTGAAAGGGTTTTATGGGTGGTAATTTTGAAGCAGTGCACCTGATGTCACTGCCTGAGCCTCTGGAGCCGAGCCAACCCTGGGTGAGTGAATACAGTCTGTGATTGAACTCACCCCTCCCTCTCTTCCTTCCTTTCTTCCACAAAATATAGCGATCCTTCCTGCTTTCTATTTGCCTTAGTGATCCTTCCTTCCTGCCATCCATGTGCCTTAGTGATCCTTCCTGCCATCCATGTGCCTTAGTGATCCTTCCTGCCATCCATGTGCCTTAGTGATCCTTCCTGTCTTCCATGTGCCTTAGTGATCCTTCCTGCCTTCCATGTGCCTTAGTGATCCTTCCTGCCATCCATGTGCCTTAGTGGTCCTTCCTGCCATCCATGTGCCTTAGTGATCCTTCTTGCCTTCCATGTGCCTTAGTGATCCTTCCTGCCTTACATGTGCCTTAGTGATCCTTCCTGCCTTCCATGTGCCTTAGTGATCCTTCCTGCCATCCATGTGCCTTAGTGGTCCTTCCTGCCATCCATGTGCCTTAGTGGTCCTTCTTGCCATCCATGTGCCTTAGTGATCCTTCTTGCCTTCCATGTGCCTTAGTGACCCTTCCTGCCTTCCATGTGCCTTAGTGATCCTTCCTGCCTTTCATGTGCCTTAGTGATCCTTCCTGCCTTTCATGTGCCTTAGTGATCCTTCCTGCCTTTCATGTGCCATAGTGATCCCTCCTTCCTTTCTTCCATATAACAGTGATCCTTTCCTCTCTCAAATCTCTTTTTCCTAAAGGTTGGTTCACACTGGAACACAGTACGGGAAATGGGTGTTCCATGCGCATTTCCTACACTACATGCCACTATACTGTCCTTGTCAAACACATGCGGGTGCCATTACTTGTTAAAGGCAGCGTCTTTGTGGCCACCAAACCACATGGTACTGCTGTATCATGCGTTTTTGGTGTGGTACGATTTGAAAAAGTAGTGTTTTGAAGAGCGTCCCTATTCACTTGAATAGGTCACGGTCAGTGGGCAGTAGTGCCCGCCAGTGCATCAGGGCATATAACTCCGGCTGCAGCCACGAAGCAAGGCATTGCACCTGCAGCATATGTACACCCCGGCTGCTGCCTCTGCAGCTAAAGTGGGAGCACTTGGTGAGGTGGTAAAACCCTGTGGTTGCACCAAGGTTTTACCACCCCTACAGCCACTAATGTGAGATATGTTGCATAATTCTGACATTTTGAGATAAGATTTTCTTCCGATGTTCATTTGTTCAAGCAATGCTGCACTGTATACAGCAACTAGGCTCAGCTTCTGTCTAGGCTACACTGATGAGGCGGCACTGACCTGAAGGCACTGATGGGCACTGATCAGGAGGCACTGATGAAGCTACATTAATTGGAGGCACTGATTGGCAGCACTGATAGGAGGCACTGGTGGGCACTGATTAGCAGTAATTAAGGGCACTAATAGATAGCCTTGACTAGCAGCACTGGTAGGCACTGATTAGCAGCACTGAGGGGGACCGAAGTCCCTCTAACAAAAGTTGGTTAACGGCTTTCTTTTTTCCAATAACCGGCTTCTGTTTACTTCCGCGATCAGCTGTCAATGGGTGACAGCTGATCACGTGGTAAGCGGCCCGCTGCAAATGGCCCTTTACCCCGATCTGTAATCAGCCAGGTCCCAAGGATTCTGCGATCACAGAGCGCACCGCCTGTGCACAGCAGGAGGCGAGGGGGTAGCGTCAGAATGGGAGGGCATCCATGGACGCCCTCCTGGCATTTTAAGCCTGCGCTGTAGCCGGCTTTCGTCTATAGCGTGGGCTCCAAGTGGTTAATCATCCCTCTGGTTCCACCTGCAGACCGCCCGTAGCAGATCTAATGTGGCAGGCTGGCTTGGCTGCGCAAATCGTCATAGGGGTACGTCGGTTCACGGGAGTGGTGCTGGGGGGGGGGGGGGGGCGAGCGCGCACTGCCGATCCACGGAACCTGCTGACAGAGCCGACCGTTCTCTCTGAAATGATCACAGAGCGCCTGTGATCCTTCTACAGTATATAGGATTTCTAAAATCATTTCACAAGTCCCTCCCCCATACAGTTAGAAAAGACTCCCCTAGGTTCACAGTTAACCCCTTAAACACCCCTAGTGTCAAAAATGTCAGTTAGGTGTCCGATCTGTCCGCTGCAATGTCGCAGTCCCGCTAAAAATCGCAGATCGCCATCATTACTAGTAAAAAATAAATAAAAATTACATAAATCCTTCCCCTAGTTTGTGTAACTTTGGCAAAAACCATTTAAAAAAACGCTTATTGCGATTTTTTTTTTTTTTATTTTCCAAAAATAAGTAGCAGAATACAAATTGGCCTAAAAGGATGAAAAATACAAACTGTATGGCTGAATTCGCACCGCACAGACAGCGCATGTGATTTTAGGAGCAGTGCGCTCCGAATCGCATGCAATGTTTGTGATTGCAATAGTGAGAACCAGTACTTACTGCACCTTTTTCTTCTGTAAACCATGAGCCCTGGTTCACACTGATGCGATATGGGATTTACTGCGTTTTTCCCACATCGTACTGCATAGCAAATGCACAGCGTCCATGTGATCTGCTGTGGGTGCCAATGTTAGATTAGCAACACCCCAAAACAGATCGCAAAACACAGTGCGATTGCCATAATTGCATCTCATGGGTGTGAACACCGATGCAATGCGATTCAGGTGTGGGGTATAAAAAAGGGTCCTGCACCCTTTTTGGTGCGGATGCAATGCAATTGGAGCCATACAAATTGTATGGTGCGATTCCTGTGCAAATCACATGCGGTGCGATTCCTGTGCGACTCACATGTGGTGGATTCCTGTGCAAATCACATGCTGTGCGATTCCTGTGCGACTCACATGTGGTGGATTCCTGTGCAAATCACATGCTGTGTTTAGCAGGCACCAATGTGAACCCAGACTCAAAGAAAAATGTAGGCATGTTTAATTGGGGTAATGCAATAAAGCAACGCTGACACTGGGCAATAAGGGGTTAACATTTAGGATGAGTGTCTGTGTCAGCTGACCTTCAGGTTTCTAGTTCATCATGACTTTTAATTTTTTCTTATTTTACATTTTATTTCCTATTCCCCGCACCTGTACAGGGATAGTGACACATCTGGGCACTGATTTTCAAAAGGAAAATTTGTTTTCAATCCTTTTTGAGAGTTTGTGAGCTTTGTCAGTTTTGTGCTGATACAAATAAAGTTGGGTAAGGAAAAAAATGGCTGATTACCCATAAATACCCTCACCTGAGCACATGTCTGCCATTTCACCTGCACATGGAAGCACATGGCTTGGTAAGCAGAGATTGAATGCAATTATGGCTGTGGTTTAACGCTACAGTCTAAACTTATTATTTATTTTTTCCCCTTTCTCCACTTTGTTTAAATGTGATAAATATGTTACTCTTATTATATGATGGCTTTTTAGTTTGCTTTCAACTGTTATATTGTGGCTTCCCTATGTCTGTATACAAACAGGCTGATCTATGCAGTGCAATGGCTTGCCTTTATCTGCCTTTTAACTCCAGGGAATCCCTGCTGAAACCAAATCATTGATCAGTGGCAGGCATGCCTCCATCTGTACTGGTGATTAATGTGAGGTATGCGATTGGCTTTTGGCATGTGATGCGGATGGCTTGTTCAGCTCCCCATGTGATGCGGATGGCTGTGCAGCTCCCCCATGCGGTGCGGATGGCTGTGCAGCTCCCCATGCGGTGCGGATGGCTGTGCAGCTCCCCCATGCGGTGCGGATGGCTTGTTCAGCTCCCCATGCGGTGCGGATGGCTTGTTCAGCTCCCCATGCGGTGCGGATGGCTTGTGCAGCTCCCCGTGGGGTGGGGATGGCTGTGTCAGCGTGAACCCAGGCTCAAACAAAAGGTTAGGCGTGTTTAATCAGGGTAATTCAATAAAACAATGAAACTAGGCAATGAGGGGTTAATGTTTAGGATATGTGGCTGTGTCAGCTGACCTTCATGTTTCTAGTTCATCATGACCCATTTTACATTGTATTTCCTATTCCCGCACCTGTACAGGAATAGTGACACATCTGGGCACTGATTTCAAAAGGAAAATTTTGTGTTTAAACCTTTTTGAGAGTTTGTGAGCTTTGTCAGTTTGGTGCTTGATACAAATAAAGTTGGCTAAGGGAAAAAAATGGCTGATTACCCATAAATCCCCTCACCTGTGCACAAATCTGCCCTTTCACCAGCACATGGCTTGGTAAGCAGAGTTTGAATGGCATTATGGAAGCATTTTAAAGCTACAGCCTAACCTCTTTTTTTTTTTTTTTTTAAACCTTTTTAAAATGTGATAAATATGTTGCACTCTTATTATGATTGCTTTTTAGTTTGCCATCAACTGTTATATAGTGGCTTCCGTATGTCTGTATACAAACAGGCTGATCTATGCATTGCATAGATCAGCCTTTCTCTGCCTTGTAGCTCCAGGGGAACCAGAATGCCTTCTCTACCGGCTTGCTCTGTATTCACACAGCTTTTTTAGGTTGGCTGTTCATGGTTTTAGAAGTGGGTGGGGGGGCTACATTCTCAGGAAAAATGCAGAGCTGCAAAATGCTACTTGCCTGGCTCTTGGACTACTGCTGCACTCCAGTGCTTTGAGGCAGGCTTCACTTAGGCCCTGTTCACACCTGAGTTTATTTCAGCTTGTAAAACGCTCATCTCTGAAGTCTCAAAACGCCCAACAAGCAAAATCCTATTCATTTCAATGGCCTCTGTTCACATATGAGCTTTTTCTGCTGAAGCAAAGCTCCTGAAGTTCAAAGTACATGGGCTTCTTTTTTGGCTGATTACATATTTTTTTTTTTTTTTTTTGTCAATGCCTTCCTCCAAACACCTGCAAAAAAAACGCCTGAAAAAAGCCAGAGAAAATGATACGCTAAGGTGTGAATGGAGCCTAAAGCTGGATACACACTATCCAACTTTTGTGGTAGATTTCCTTCAGATTTCCCTTTTCTATGTAGTGCAAGGGCCGGCCAGATTGCATACAAATTGAAAGGGTTTAGGTTTGACCTCATATTATATGGTTTGGGAAATCTAAAGGAAAAAGTCTTCAGAAAATCTTAGTGTGTATGGCCCATAAGTATCAAATGTTTTTCACCCTTTTGGAAGATGCGCTTTGCAAGAAATGTAGAATATATTTTTAGTGCTAGTTTGTACCCTAAATTGTAAATGTACGTATGTTTGCACTATGCAGTTTTTCCCTAATATTGTGGTGGGCTGCAGCCATCACACCTCCCCTCCAGACCCCCCCTCATCCTCCAGACCCCCTCATCCTCCATTATCTTACCATAGTTGTTGTGCAGGTGTGGCAGTGGTTATTGCTTTTTGTATAGCAAGGCTGTGTATGCTGCTGCTTATTTTGCCTTTGAATGCCTTTAAAACTCTTCGTGTTGTGTCCTTTTTTGAAGTGGTTTGATGTGACGACAATGCTAGTTGCCTGGCTGTCATGCTGGTGTTCTTTAAATCCAGGCAAGTATGCAGATTGTGACTTTTTATCCAATATATGCATCCTTGACAAGGGGCAACTGACAGCCAGATCTAGGAAACCAGCCTTTTCAGTAGACCAGCAATGCCAGATCCCACATTTCTCATAGGTTTCTGGTATGAGTTTTGATGTAAGCATTAGATTTCAGTGGGAATGATGGCTTTATTTTATTTATTTATTTATTTTTTGTTCCTGCAGTAACCAGGCTCAAAGCAGCGTGGAATCTCTTCTGTGGCCCTGCAGTGACAAATGGAAGGTTCCCATACACGGGTGAGTTGTGAGCTTTTAGCTTTGAAATCCTTTTCCTCTTGGGGGAAGAAGGGTTTGACACAGGCCACTTCCACAAAATGGCAACACTTCAACCATTTCATTGGCTAGCTTCAAGGTTTAAATGGTCAATGATTTGAAATATATTATGAAGCTTTACTGCTTGTTTTAACCCCTAATGAAAATTATTTGCTCTTGTTGTCCCCTTACTGACATGACACCTTTTGTGCCTTTGTTGGAGTCAATAAGGTTTAATGTTCTACTTCTACTGCCTGTTTGTAAGACTGAACTGTCTACTACAATTTTGGTGAGTTTCTAAAGTGCTTACAGAGATTTACATTTTCTGTCTTTTTATGGGGTTCTCATGCCTACATTTATTCTTGTAGCCACTGAGGTGCCCATCAAGGCTGAACTATGGAATCTCTTCTGTGGCCCTGCAGCGACAAATGGTAAGTTCCCATACAAACACTTAAGTGAGTTGTGAGCTTTTATCAGAACGCCCGTTTGGGTTTAGTCACAATGTGAACCCAATGTTAAACTTCTAAATTAGTTTAATAAGAGTTATGAACTGTTTTATAACTCGCAGGCTTGGGTTTAGCCACCCATTGGTGGTTCCCAGGTTTCTGGGGTCTGGGAGTGAAAGCTCAGTTGAGTTTTTTTTAAATCTCCAGAGGTGACTGAGCTCCAACGGTGTGGATTGACTTCTCCTCTCCTTCTTCTCCTCTCCTCTCCTTCTTCTCCTCTCCTCTCCTTCTTCTCCTCTCCTCTCCTTCTTCTCCTCTCCTCTCCTTCTTCTCCTCTCCTCTCCTTCTTCTCCTTCTTCTCTCCTCCATCTCCTCTCCTCCATCTCCTCTCCTTCATCTCCTCTCCTTCATCTCCTCTCCTTCATCTCCTCTCCTCCATCTCCTCTCCTTCATCTCCTCTCCTTCTTCTTCTCCTCTCCTTCTTCTTCTTCTCCTCTCCTTCTTCTTCTTCTCCTCTCCTTCTTCTTCTTCTCCTCTCCTTCTTCTTCTTCTCCTCTCCTTCTTCTTCTTCTCCTCTCCTTCTTCTTCTTCTCCTCTCCTTCTTCTTCTTCTCCTCTCCTTCTTCTTCTTCTCCTCTCCTTCTTCTTCTTCTCCTCTCCTTCTTCTTCTTCTCCTCTCCTTCTTCTTCTTCTCCTCTCCTTCTTCTTCTTCTCCTCTCCTTCTTCTTCTTCTCCTCTCCTTCTTCTTCTTCTCCTCTCCTTCTTCTTCTTCTCCTCTCCTTCTTCTTCTTCTCCTCTCCTTCTTCTTCTTCTCCTCTCCTTCTTCTTCTTCTCCTCTCCTTCTTCTTCTTCTCCTCTCCTTCTTCTTCTTCTCCTCTCCTTCTTCTTCTTCTCCTTCATGACAGTTCTAGGATTTCATTCTCTGATCCCTCTTGGGAATTTTTCTTTCTTTGCCCTTTGCTGCAGCACAGCTTGGAAGTTAGTCCAGGAGCTCAATCATGGCTCATGATGGGGGAATGGGGGAATTATCTTTGACTGCACATCCTTCTTCCTGGGAATGCAGAATCTCAATCTTGGGGTGGTTCTTTGTCTGTCTTGGTTCCAGCAGGAGGGCACCATACTAGAGTCAACAAATACTTTGGCCAGACCAACACTGCCACTCTATTCTTGGATCAGACTTTTGGTATTGTTTAAATCCTTTTCCTCTTGGGGGGGGGGGGGGGAAGGGTTTGACACATGCCACTTCCACAAAATGGCAACACTTCAACCATCTCATTGGCTAGCTTCAAGGTTTAAATGGTCAATGATTTGAAATATATTATGAAGCTTTACTGCTTAACACCTAATGAAAATTATTTGCTCTTATGGTCACCTTACTGAAATAACACCTTTGTTGGTTTGTTGGAGTCAATAAGGTTTGATTTTCTACTGTTTGTTTGAAAGACTGAACTGTCTACAATTTTGGGGGGGTTCTAAAGTGCTTACAAAGTGATTTACATTTTCTGTTTTTATGGGGTTCTCATGCCTACATTTTATTCTTGTAGCCGCTGAGGTGCCCATCAAGGCTGAACTATGGCAACACTAAACAGATGAAAAATTTGAGGTATGTATCTAATTTGACTTATTAAGGCTGGAATCTATGGGACCATTTAAGTGGAATGTGTTTTGATAGTGTGTATTAAGATCAAAAACCTTCTGTGTGTAGCAGCCTCCCCAGCACTCCCTAATACTTACCTGAGGTCCTTCTCTGTCCCAACGATGTCCATGAGGCCGTTGGGACTCTCCCTCCGGATTGGATGGGACACAGACGTGATGCCATTAGCTCCCACGACTGCCAATCAGGAGAGAGGGGGCAGGACTTAACGGCAGCCCCATGTCAATGGACCCATTGAGCTGCAGCTTGGCTCAGGTGCGCCCCATAGCAAGCTGCTTGCTGTGGAGGCACCCGACAGGAGGGAGGAGCCAGGAGCAGTCAGGTCAGCAGTGAGCCTTTTCTCATGTCATGTTTTTAACTTTGTATTTTTAACCTTAAACCTCATTTTATCTCTTTAAGTAGACCCATTGCCATTGAGAATGCGATCTTTCCATAACTAGTTGGAAGCCTTGACCACTGCAAGTTGTAGGCTGTGAACACTCCAAGCAAGATGGAATTCCTTCTCTTCTCCTGCAGCATTAGTGGATGGTGGGTACCCACCTAAAACGCATGAAGGATGATAGCCTAGCTTGGTTTGCTAGGTTTCACCAGAGTTACGAGCTTCTATTGTAACTTATGGCTTGGGTTAGCCACAGTTTTGTGGACCCACAGGAATTTACTAACCAGTTTTAGTCCATAACCTGCTATAAATCACCAGACTCAGTTATGAACTTTAGATCATAACTCTATCCTATCCTATCATATCCCTTAGTTTGGGGTCTAAGAGAGAATGAATTGTTCAGACAGAAGTCTCTGGGAAGAAATGAGCTCCTGGATTGTGGATTGAGCTTTGCTGTAGCAGCGCGGGGCATTGCACAACTGCTACTTCAGACTCACTTTAATCCACATTTTGTGCTTACCCTGCAGGTTACCGGTTTCTGGGAGTTCTTTCTGCCATATACAGGGATGGATGGAAGAGCAAGGATTTCACTCTGAAACCTCTTGGGGGGAAGTCTACAGAGAGCAAATCTGCTCTCTGGAAGTAAAGGGTCTGCTGTTCTTAGATGGTCTTGCCTTTCCTTTGTGGGTTATGATTGGGTCACTGGGCTGGTGAATGGGCTTTTCTGTAGCAGAGGACTTGGAGACTGGGTCAATCTCAGTCCTGGCTGAATTGGGGGGCGAGTGCCCAGTCCTTCATGAAGGACGGGGCTAGGGGAGATTCTTTCTTTTTGCCCTCTGCTGCAGAACGGCTTGGGATCCAGTCCAGGGGCTCAATTATGGCTCATGATTGGAATGGTAGGATTATCTTTGCCAGCACATCCTTTCTTCCTGGGAATACAGAGTGTTGATTTGGACTGCTCCTGGTGTTTCTTGGTTAGAGTATGAGGGCACCATACTAGAGTCAGCGAATGCTTGGACCAGGCCAACATCAATACTCCTATTCTTGGGTCAGACTTTTTTGGTATTGCGTTAGAATCCTTATGCCCTTAGGGGAAAAGGGTCTAACACATGCCACTCCCACTAGACACAATTGGGTTTAAATCATTGGTTTACCTGTTAAGCTCCACTAAGGTAGCTTAACAGATTGCACATCAATTTTGTTTTGCGGCCCTTTTAGCCCCACTGAACGGTTCCAGAATGTCGATTATTCCCTTGTAGATCACTGAAGCCCAGTCTAGTTGCATTTTTCAAACTGTGCCAGTGATTCCTCTTCGCTGGTCATTTCATGTCCACCCTGGTGCAGTAAAGGATGTGAATGTCTGATTTTTTTTTTTTTTTTGCAGGCTTTGTGGTCCCACAAAGGGCCACATCCCTTTTTTTTGTTTTGTTTGTTTTTTTGCTCAGATCCTAGAGCAGTTTAAAATATTTAAAAATATTACATTTATTTTCTTAAAGTTGATCAATGGTATAAAATGATGAAATTGTTCACTCCTGTTCAAGAGTCCAGTCAGGAATTCATTTCATGGTTTTTACAATGTCTGGTTTGTCTACTGTTCCAGGTTCACACTGCACTTCAAAGTTGTAAATAAGTCCATGCAAATGGTCCAAAAGTAGCGCAGGAACCTTTTCTAGTTTGTTGCACCAGTTTAGAACAGTTCCATTGAACAGATGTTTTGAAAAGTTGATACCTGGGCTTAAAGGCACTTAAATCATCCTCTGTGTGTTTTTAATGGTGCCTCCATTTTATTCAGATGACTGGATGAGCAGCACAGCTAATTTCTAGCAAGACACTGTTCGTGTTGGAATTTGGTAAGCATCCATATGTAACCTTTTTGTAGTACTAACAATTTCAGGAAATCTATGTATGGGATGTAAGTAAAGTGTTTCATTTGATCTAGCTTAACAAAAGAATTGGGGGATAGGGGGTTCTGTTGGCTTTAAAGTGTGTAGTCCATATGCTCTCCTGTTTAGAACTTTCTAAATGCTCATTACTAGCTTTCTTGAGTTGATGATATATAGACACCCCTATACCTGGAACCAGAATGCATATAGACTATTGTAGCACTGAGCACTTTAAATATCCTTTTATAGGGTAATGGAGATTTCCAGGAACTCTGGTACAGTGTTGCTACTCTACTTTATTGTGGCCACTATTGTACAATATTTCCATTAAATTAATTTGGTTAATGTTTTTCTGGATTTTTTGTTATATATTTGTGAGGTGTTATAATGTGTAACTATACATTAATTTTCTACACAATAGATTTAGCACGACTCAATTTTTATTCATTTTCAGGTTCTCTTTAATGACCCCCTGCATGTCTCCCCTATGCTCCACTGAATGTAAAGCAATGCACATCGCACTGCATTACGTTCTTTTGTGGCCTTGATGGCTGGGGAAATTGTCAATGGGGACCCGGAAGTTGTCACACGTCCCTTCTGAGTTGGCCACCAGAAGGGGGAAGGAAGAGCGCATGTGCACCCACTATGCTGGTCTTAGGCCTGCATATGGGCAAGCAGAGCCCAGGATACTTGGGGTGGGCGAGTGCTGTTTGTGTGGAGCATTTGGTTGGCAGCCTAAACACCAGGATGCAATTTCATTGGCCATGCTGACCTGGTTCCCTGGGGTTCATCCAGTCCTGCCTTAACCATGAGAAGAGTACAGAGGCTGCCACTGCTGGAAGACTTCTTTTTTGAGAAAGTTTGTTCTGGCCCTCTGCTAATTCTTTGGCCCCAATGCTTTAAGTGTCTGACCTGAAAAATAAGGAATTCAGATGTTCACCAACTGCTTGCTTGTTTTCAGATTAACTTTAAGTTAGCAAGGCAACAAGTCCATTACGTTCTGTGCTGTTCAGTATACCATTGCAAGGTAGAATTGAAGCAAAAAATCTTGGCTCTGCTAAGTATAGAATTACCTAGGGTAGTTTTTTTTTTTTTTTTTTTTTTTTTTTCATTTTAGGACTAGAAGCATAGGAAACAATGGAGGATTCTGGAAATTTCACTTGCTTGGCTGTCATACTGAAGCTCTTAACCAGGACAAGTATGGAGTGACATGGAACACCTAAAGCCAAGCATAACAGCAGGTAAAGAATTTTACGTCAGCAGTGAGCCTCTCATGTCTTAACTTTTGTATTTTTAACCTACATCTCAAATTTTCTCTTAAGTAGACTCATTGCCATTGAAAATGTTGTTTTTTCCATAACTAGTTAGAAGCCTTGACCACTGCAAGCAAGTTATAGGCTGTGAACACTCCCAAGCAAGATGGAATTCCTTCTCCTGCAGAATTAGGGGAAGGTGGGTACCCACCTAAAACGCATGAAGGATGATAGTCTAGCTTGATTTGCTAGGTTTTACCAGGATTATGTAGCTTGGTTTGCTAGGTTTTACCAGGATTATGAGCTTTTATAACTTGTCTTGGGTTAACCACACACTTATGTGGACCCACAAATGATAGTAGAGCTTGGTTTGCTAGGTCTTACAGAGTTATGAGCTTTTATTAGAACGCTTGGCTTGGGTTAGCCACACACTTATGTGGACCCACAGGAATTTGCTAACCAGTTAGTCCATAGCTTGCTATAAATCACCAGACTGAGTTATGAACTTTATATCATAACTCTTATCTTATCCTATCATATCCCTTAGATTTTGGGGTCTAAGAGAAATTCTTGTTCAGACGGAAGTCTCTGGGAAGAAATGGGCTCCTGGATTGTGGATTGAGCTTTGTTGTAGCAGTGTTGCCCTGCCCTGCTGCTTCAGACTCTGTTGGCCTCCTTAATCCACATTTTGTGCTTACCCTGCAGGTTACCGGTTTCTAGGAGTCCTTTCTGCCATATACAGGGATGGATGGAAGAGCAAGGATTGCGCTCTGAAACCTCTTGGGGGGAAGTCTACAGAGAGCAAATCTGCTCTCTGGAAGTAAAGGGTCTGCTGTTCTTAGATGGTCTTGCCTGTCCTTTTGTGGGTTATGATTGGGTCACTGGGCTGGTGAATGGGCTTTTCTGTAGCAGAGGACTTGGAGACTGGGTCAATCTCAGTCCTGGCTGAATTGGGGGGCGAGTGCCCAGTCCTTCATGAAGGACGGGGCTAGGGGAGATGCTTTCTTTTTGCCCTCTGCTGCAGAACGGCTTGGGATCCAGTCCAGGGGCTCAATTATGGCTCATGATTGGAATGGTAGGATTATCTTTGCCAGCACATCCTTTCTTCCTGGGAATACAGAGTGTTGATTTGGACTGCTCCTGGTGTTTCTTGGTTAGAGTATGAGGGCACCATACTAGAATCAGCAAATGCTTGGACCAGGCCAACATCAATACTCCTATTCTTGGGTCAGACTTTTTTGGTATTGCGTTAGAATCCTTATGCCCTTAGGGGAAAAGGGTCTAACACATGCCACTCCCACTAGACACAATTGGGTTTAAATCATTGGTTTACCTGTTAAGCTCCACTAAGGTAGCTTAACAGATTGCACATCAATTTTGTTTTGCGGCCCTTTTAGCCCCACTGAACGTTTCCAGAATATGTAGATCACTGAAGCCCATTCTAATTGCGTGTGTATACTGTGCCAGTGATTCCTCTTCGCTGGTCATTTTGTGTCCACCCTGGTGCAGTAAAGGATTTTTTTTTGTTGGTTGCAGTCTTTGTGGTCCCACAAAGAGCCGCATCATTCATTTTTTTGCTCAGACCCTAAAGCAGTGTCAAATATTAAAACTAAAATATTACTTTTTAAATGTTGATCGATCGTAAAAAATTTTCACTCCTCGTACTTCAAGAGCCCAGTCAGGAATGCATTTCATGGTTTGACAATGTTTGGTTTGTCTACTGGCCCAGGTTCACACTGCACCCAACTTCAAAGTTCTATCATGTCCATGCAAGTGGTTCCAAAGTCGGACCAAAAGTAGCATAGGAATCTTTTTCTAAGTTGTGACACAAGTTGCACTGATTAGAACAGTTCTATTGCACAGAATAGGGAGAATGGTGAACAGATGTTTAAAAAGTTGTTACTTGGTCTAAAGGCACTGTCATCCTCTGTGTTTTTAATGGTGCCTCCATTTCATTCAGGTGGCTGGATGAGCAGCATGGCTAATTTCTAGCAATTCACTGTTGGTGGTGGAATTTGGTAAGCATCCATATGTAACCTTTTTGTAGCACAAATATTTCAAGGAATCTATGTATGGGGTGCAATGGGATGTAAGTGGAAAGGTTTTTCATTTGATCTAGCTTAAAAGCATTTGGGGAGGGGTGTTATGTTGGCTTCATGTGTTTTGTCCATATACTTCCTGTTTTTTAATTTTTCTAAATGCTACTCCACCCCTATGGCTGGAAGCGGAGTGCATATAGACTATTTTAGCACTGAGCCAATATTGACACCGATATAATTAACCCTTTACACTTTCACTATCCTTTATAGGGTAATGGAGATTTCCTGGAACTCTGTTTGGTACAGTGTATATTCAGACCCCATAAAGAAAACCTCACAAAGAGCATGCAGGGATTTTTAAGAAGGTAAAGTACTTTCAAAATGTATTTTAATAAACTTTCTAAGGTATGCTATGGTAATTGCAACATTTAAGGAATATAAAAAGTGGGTGTAATGTGAATATGGCTGTAAATACACTTTAAAGGCCATGCTCTGAAATGTCTTGTCTCTAACCCCATCTTTACTTTTTTTTTAGCTGCTGCCTCCATTCTACTCACCTATACTGGCAGTATTCGTATGCAAGCCAAGTCGAACTCAGGAGGCAAAGTGATGACGTTGACATCCTTGGAATGACCGAACATTGTAAAAAATTGTACAGAATTTTGAAGAATAAATGTTGACATGATTATTAAACATAAGCAGTGTCTTTCCATCTTTTACCATGTGTTTTAACTAGATGGTGGATGGTGGATGGTGGTGGGCAGTGTGCTTGCACTTAGATTAAAAGGTAATTCAGATGGGGTTTTTTTTATTTTTAACCATTTTATGTATTAAGCTAAAAAGCCTTCTGTGTGCAGCAGTCTCCCTAATGCTTACCTGAGCCCACTCTCTATCCAAGTGCCTCAGCTGTCTGAGACTCTCCCCTGATTGGCTGAGATGCAGCAGCATTGCCATTGGCTCCCACTGTTAACTCGGTCAATTGGGAGAGGGGGTGTGGCCGAATGGCAGCTTCATGTGCATGGACACAGGGAGCTGCGGCTTGGGTGTCCCCATAGCAAGCTGCTTGCTGTGGGGGCGATATACGAATGGGGGGCCAAAAGCTATATCCAGGGACCAAAGAGGAGGATCTGGGCTGCCCTGTGCAAAACCACTGCACAGAGCAGAGGAAGTATATTTTGTTTTGTGTGAAAATAACATGACAACTTCTGAAAATGTACAACTTTACCATAAAAAGAGAAAATGTGACTTGACTGGTACAGAATAAGTGTATGCACATAATAGTAATAGTATTCCAGCTTGTTTTTTAAAATTTTTAAATGCATTGCATGATCTTAAATTTAGAATTGCTACCCTGCAGCATACCATGCATAACATTGGCTTAGTATTTGACCACTAAAGTATACAATTAGGCCTTGTGATGGTGGGTCCCCTTAAAGTTATTATTTTCTCAACTAGCAGTTGAAGAAAATGCAGGCCGGTAGGTAAGTGATGCAAACTAAAATCATAGAATCAATTTAAAACAAGATTACATATAACCTTCAAACTCCTGAATGTTCATTGGTTACCTCCCACCTGGCCAATGCACACGTGCCTGGGCTGGTCGGGCATCATGCTAAAAGGACATACCAGTGCATCCTTGGTGTCAATGTGTAGTGAGATCAGTTCTGCGGACATGGATTACAGATCCCTGGTGTACTGGGCCACTGTGATTGGCTTTGAAATGTGATTGCTGTCTGCTCTGATATCAGTGTATATTAGTGCCACCAACTGTCTGATCACACTCACAGCAGTACAAGACCAGTGCTGCCAGTCAGTATCCCTAATCTCTGCCACATCAGTCAGTGTCTTCATTGCTGCCATACTAGTCCCCAATGTCTTCAGACCAGTGAATACCAGCAACCGTGTAGTGTTGTCTTTGCCTGTTTGTCAGCCACACTTCTGCCTGGACTGATCTATCTGCACATCCTGCTGACTACATTATTGTGAGATGCCAATCCTAGCCATCCCCTGCATGCCTGGAACCACAGGAGCTTTTTCCTTCAGCCTCCTGTACTTCTGGCCAGTGAACACTGCATTCTTGGGGGCAGCCATGTACCAGTAGGCTAAGCTTGCTAGACTTGTAGGAACTGTGACATTACACTACACTAAATTCCCTGACGATTACAGTACATTTGGTTGATTTGTAATACACAAGATGCAATATCTGGTCCATTAACTATCCATAATGACTATCACACGTGGTATCCCCATACTCGGAGTAGCAGAATCTGTTTTAGGTTGTAATTCTAAGCAGGGCCACTGATATGCAGTACATCCAGCCCTCCTGTACTGGGCCCAGGCACCATCTGTTCAAAAGGGAAGGGGGGGGGTGTCAGGCACCTGATGAGCAGGAGGGCAGGCTGTACGGTCTTATTGCAGCCCCGTTCCTTCTCCGCCACCCCCTGCAGCGCTACCAGCTTCTCTTCCTCTGGTTGCACTGCAGGAGGGATTGGTCCAAGCACATGTGCCCATTTCCCCTGCAGCACTGCCGGCTTCTCTCCTCTCCTGCGGGCGCAAAGGGATATGTTCCAGGATAGATATTGGGAGGGGTTGGGAAATATCATTTCCTGGCCCTTTCCATTTGAGTTAAGTGATCGGTACTAATCACTCCTGTGTCCACTAATCTCTCCAAGAATGGTAAACAGTGTTTACTATACTTCAGTTTGTGACTGAGCAGGAAGCCTCAAAGAGTTTTCCATTCATTGATCTGTGCTGGTGAGGCTGCAAAGAGACTGATAAATGTCCTTAATAAATTTCAGCCAGGAATGGGGGGGGGCCCTGTCAGGTAGGCTATGTAGCAATATATCCAGGCATTGGTCTGATGTGGGTCTGCCATGGTCACCGGTAACACCAAAAGCATATTTAAGTTGATTGCCCAAGTGTGAGATCTAAGTCAAAGAACAGTCCGGCATCGTTGGTTTGTTTTATATGGGGATGGGAGAAGGGAGTGAGTGGGATACTCCTCTGGCTCAACTAGGTACAAATTGGGACACTTGAGGAAAAAATGCCTTTCAGCGCTGACTTGATGCCGACCCAACCCTTGCTGGCGCTTTAATCACTGACTTGTGGCACTGTACTTAAGCCTGACTTCTGACACTCTGGTTAGCTCAAAAGTCCTGAACGCTTCTCCCTCCAGCCCTTCACTGACTGAGGTAGCCTTTGTAAACAGATCCTGCTGCAACGCTGTACACTGCATGCTGTACACTAAACACTTCAGGGCCCAACTGCTGGCACCCCCTTTACTCTTTCAGTGTCAACACTGGCACCCCCTTTACTCTTCAGGGTCAACACTGGCACCACTTTTTCTTTTGCTCCTGCACGCACTAGCTAGCTCCTGGCTCCCTCTGACCTTCGGAGTGGTCCCCTCTCACTAGGCAGACCCCAGGGGCAGTTTGCAGTACTCACGACTGGGAATGCTTTCCTGAAACCCAGCTCTACTGGTCCCCAGCACACCGGATCCTCTCTGCAGCTCAGCCCTCTGTCCCCTCAGGCCAGCAGCCTGGGACACCCGATTAGCCTTGACAGGAGGAGAGACAGCCGTACTCTCCCTCCTGGGACTTTGCTTCCTGCCAAATATGCTGCTTCATGTGCTCTCAAAATTATACCCACTCCCAGAATGCTCTGCGGCAGAATCTGCCTTTCTGGGGTAGATGCAAGCCTGGTTGTGCCATTGGCCTGGTTTCCTCCACTGCCCAATGAGAGCCCTCATTGAGCACAGTGAGAGACTCCCCAGTCTAAACAGCCACACCTGTGAACCATGACAGCCCAGCTGAAAATCATGGCCTAAGACTATTATCTCAGCGAATAAACCCCTATTTTTTTTTTTTTTGGTTGCAATCTGTCGTTTCTGTCCCGGTGTTAGAAAAAAATGTAAAATCTGAAAGACAAAGACATAATGGGCTAGTATGCATCGCATGAAATACTTACCATAGAATGAAGCCCCCGCAGTGCCACCCACTTACCGGTAACAGGGCAGACATGTATGGTCGTCCTTCCAGGTTTGCATCCTTCAGCCATCTGATTGGCCGGAGGCACGATGACCTCACATCATACGTGTGGAGCTGATGACGGCACAGGGCTCTGAAGACATGACAGGGGTGGCTGTTCCTTCAGAGCGCATGCACCAATGAAGTCATTGGCTGCATGCAATGTAAATATCTCCTAAACGGTGCAAGTTTAGGAGATATTTACAGTACCTGTAGCAGACATCCCAACCTGAAAAAACTCATTTCAGGGAGTTGGTGCTCCATGCCAGCTTCCCCCAGAATTCATCAACTGGCAAACTTTTGTAGTTTGGCACCAGTCCTTCAAGGTTAGTTGAGACATAATCCATGACTTCCAAGTGGAGCTGCTCTGTCATCTGCCTTGATCACATTTGGAATTCTCTCTGCCAAAATCAAAATCTGCTCTGGATTCACCTCCATCTTGGTTCTCCATATTGACCACAGACAGTTTCTTTAAAATTTGATCTTTCATTGGGAACTTCTCCAAGATTCCGTTAAAGCTCTTGGCATAGAATTCTGACCTCCTTTAAAAAAAAAAAAAATGATTTGTCTTGTAATGGGGCAGCTCTTGTCCTTCCTCACTTAACTGCCTCCTTGCCAGGTACCCAATAAATAGATTCATCTGGGAGGTGAATTTCACTGTTGATTTCCTCAATGTTTTGTTCTCTCATTACCTTTTGGCTTTATAAATCTGCTTGCAATTGCATGAAGGAGCTTGTGTACACTCTGATGCAACATGAAGAGGACAGGTGCCTTGTTTTGAAAAATCAAATTTATATTTGTCAAAGCATTGTGTGACGTTATGGAGAAAGCATGCATATAGTTTATTTTGGGGATCTTTTCAGCCTTTTCTGAATATGAGCTGACTTCTGATTCTCACTGTTTGACTGAAAATATGAAAAAAGCTGGCCACTGGTAGATCAGATGGTCCAAACCTTTTCCTAAAGAAAGCCACCGTGTAGGACAATGCTTTTGGACTCTCTGCTGGGCAACACTGCAAAACTCTTAAATCTTTTAGGTCTTCTCTTTGGAACTTTTCTCAGAGTAGTAGTATGTCAATGAGCAGTTCCTCAGGTGATGCTGAGAGCTCCTTACCGGCAGTTTTGGTGCAAATGTTGACTAGGTGACTTGGACAGCCAACACTGCAAATATGAGGGGCTGTGCTTTCACTCTGTCAATAGAGAATTGAGTACTGTCTGTGATACTTTTTTTTTTATTTTTTTTTTTTTTTATTTGCACTAACATACAATTTTTTCAGGACAAGCTTTCAGGGTATGTCCCCTTCAAGGTCCAAGCAGTACTGTTTCACAAAATTGTTTAGCAGAATGGTAAAAAAAACACAATCTAAGCTAAAGGGATAAAAAAGAGAAACAAATTTAACTGGCAATGATAATAAAACTAGCATAGTTAGTGAGATAGAGGGAGAGCTGAAGACACTCTTGTCAATAGTTATTTTTTCCAATCACATTGCAGTTGTCACTGCTAAATGCTACACAATTAGGCCATTCAAGGCCTTTGTCATGCATGGATGATGCAATGCAGTTAATGTTTTCAGCTTTGGCATCATTGCACACTGGCATGTCTAAAAATCCACCTGTCCCCTTATCCAATGTTTCTTTATAGTACCTGGCTAAAATGGCACATTCCTTCTCACACATATCATTGCTTTCGTCAACCAAAAATACTGTATGGCCTTTTTTCCTGATGAACCTGTACAGATTTTCTGAATATTTCAGGTTGCAGTGCCATGTTCACAATAGCTGCTGTCTTGGTTGATGAGCAGGCATAGTTTTATTTGCTATTTCTGAATCTGGAAACATTTTCCTGAATAGCTTGCCTGTGTGCTTAACACACCTGCAATGGCAGGTTATGCTTAACAATGAAAGATCTAAAGTACACCTCAGCTTTAGTGACCTTCTCTGTCAGACTTTGTTTTTCTGCTGAAAAGAACTTTGAACAGCTTGAGCGACCTTCCCTGCGCTTAGCCTCCCTAATATGTTGTGGTCCCTAAAGAGGATACACCTACCTTATGCTTTTTTCTTTATGTCCTTACAATAATCTGTCATATCTGCATAATATATACTTGACTTAGATTATGTGAAATCACAAAAACGAAGTACGGTATGTATTACATGCGTATATGTTTAATACTATGTTTAAAATATTATTTTATTATAGTATATATTAAAGATAATGTGTCACACTTGCCTCAACATGTCTTTTACAGTAATTTAACCCACCATGGGCTACTGAAAATTCACTGTTGCAAACAGTGCAGCAAGCTACACTGTCATTGTCTTTTAACCCAATTATGCATGGATACACTTTTGTGTAGTCTGGGGTGAAGTGCGTTTTTTATACTTTTTCCTATTTGGACATGGCTCTGCACTGTGATAACCCTGGACCTGTAGAAATGTATACATAAATTATATATAATTCATTATTATATTAATATAGAAAAAGTATGACACTGAATCAACCCCTGTGGATCAGATCATATGGCACCTGCGAAGTGGAAAAATTGTCCCTCTAGAGAGATGGCCCCTGCAGTGCTGACTCAGTGTCCTAATTACATATAAAATGTCCCCTGCTGCTCATGCTGTGACTCACTCACTCACTGCTCTGGGATCCTGAGTGACAGTGAGTGAGGCAATGTGGTGAGAGAGTGACACAGTGATGCTCAGCATCATTGTGTCACTCTATCCATACTCTGCAAGAACTGACACACTTGGAAGGACCTGCCTATGCGCACAAGTCAGTGTGACTCCTCCTCTCCCACTCTGCGGGGAATCTAGGAGCATTCATAATTTTCATCACTATATCATACCACTGAAAATAAGTGTATATATAATTAAGACGACAAAATATGAGAGTAATGCAGTATGCAATGATGCCTTTTTTTTTTTGGGTCTCGTGCTGGTCTCTCTTGTGGTGACTTTCTGGTGGTCTCGTGCGTTCTGTCTGTTGGTATCACTCTCTCACTCTCTTGTGCTGGTCTCTCTTTTGGTGACTCTCTGGTGATCTCGTTCTGTCTGTCTGGTGGTATCACGTTCTGGTGCTGGTCTCTGGGGATCACACTCTCTGATGCTGGTCTCTGGGTATTGGTCACACTCTGGTGCTGGCGTCTGTCACACAGTTTGGTTCAGAGGAGGTGGTAAACTGGTCACTGGTGCTGGCCTCTGGGTTGGGTCACAGTTGGTTGGAGGAGGTAATAAATACATACAGATGCCTGGTGAGGTCTCTCTGTGCAGTCAGTCAGTGTTGTGGCCAATCCGATGGCACACGCCAAACTGCCTCCTGGAGCGGAAGCATGCGGCTGAAGTAGAGAGCAAAGCTGGTGCTTCCTCTCTGCCGCTCCCTCCACAGGCGGAGTGCATTTGATATCACTCCGCCTGTGAGCTGGTCCTACAAAGAATGTAGTGGCTCCGTTCTCACACACTGCAGGCTTGAGACTGAGATGGCTCGTACTCACTGACGCTGACAGCTGGGATATCGCCCTGAGCTTGCGGGTGTCCGTGAGCTCAGGGCGGAAATCGGGAGACTCCTGCGACTTGCGGGAGACTTGAGATGTCTGGCAATGGTCTAAAGGGGAATTTATTATGCTGTATTTTACAGGTGATCGTATGTAAAAAAAGTTTTAAAAAAAAATCGTAATTTCTTCATTTTCCAAAAAATTCTGACAAAGTTACAACTTCAAAAAACTTGCCATGCCTCTTACTAAATACAGGCAGTCCCCAGGTTACAAACAAGATAGGGTCTGTAGGTTTGCTCTTAAGTCGAATTTGTTTGTAAGTCAGAACAGGTACATTTTTTTAAGTGTAGCTCTAGTCAAAAGCATCATTTTTAAGTTTTTTGGATAGCATAGGGAAGGGTTAACACCCCTGTACCTTTTTTTTTTTTTTTGCTGTCTGTACCCCCGTTCAGCAGATTTCATCTCCCTTTCTGTCCTTATGACAACTGAATTTTGAAAATGTTGGGTTGCTGTGGAAACAAGGATTGGTGATAAAGCTCCAGTGGAGACACCTTTTTCCCATAATAACTCTTACAGGAGTAAACTTCCTCTTAGGGGTAGATTTCTCCTCTCTTCCTGTTGTCTCCCTCTGTTGTATGTAGGAGTCGTTTGTTTGTAACCCAGGCGGTCCGTACCTTGGACTGTCTACATTCCAGAAAGGGATAATTTGGACGATATCTGTACTGTTCTGACACTTTTGGGTCTTAAGAAATGAGATAGGCAGTGAGTACATCAGGACTGATACATTTTCAGATATATACCATAGTCTGTGTACTCTATACCTTTCCTACAGGCTAAATAATATACACTGATTTGGGTAATTTTCACCAAAGAAATGTAGCAGAATACAATTTAGCCTAAACTTATGAAGAAATATCATTTATTTGCAAACTTTTATAACAGAAACCCTAATGAAAAAAATGTTTTTAATTCAACATTTTATCTTTTTAGCAAAAAATAAAAAAACCCAGTGGTGAATAAATACCACCAAAAAAAAAAAAGCTCTATTTGTTTTTTATTTTTTTCAAAAAGGTTTTTATTTAAAGTAAAATATAATGTAATACAGAAACATCAAATAGAAAGTAAGAGGTTTAGATCACTGTCATCACAAACCAGAGTAATGTAAAGGGGGTGTAAATAATAGTCGTAGGTACAAGACAAAAGACAATTGAATAGGTATCATTAACAAAGTCTATAATTTGTTGTAGGTAATGTAAGGTATGTAATAGATAAGACAACAAAAGCCCCTTAGGATACATATAAATTAGTTATAAGGATCTCCAGGTGATAGTAATGACTTGTAGGAGCCAAATAATCTTGAGATCTAGTAGCCCAGGGGTGGGGATGGAGCAGTAGTTCAAGAGTCATTTCTAACAACTGGTCTGACATTTTTAACAGAAATCCGATATGCCTATGAGAATCAAATAGGAAGGAAGGGGAAGAAGGGTGGGTTGAGGGAAAAGTAGGTTGAAAGAGGATGCTGTCCTTATTGTTTGGGTTAGGTGTTTTAGGCTCATGGTTGTCATAAACTATCAGTAATATCAAAAGGGGGTTTTCTGTGTTTTGAAAGGAGAACTCAAGAAGAAAAAGAAAAAGGGAAAAGAGAAAGGAGGAGAGTAAGAAGAGATGGATAAGGGAGGGGGGGAGTAGGGGGGACTGGGGGTTCCATCTCTCCCTCCCAAAGCCAGGTGAAAGGGGTGGTGGTGGGGGGGGTTTGGGTCAATCTCAGTCCTGGCTGAATTGGGGGGGCGAGTGCCCAGTCCTTCATGAAGGACGGGGCTAGGGGAGATTCTTTCTTTTTGCCCTCTGCTGCAGAACGGCTTGGGATCCAGTCCAGGGGCTCAATTATGGCTCATGATTGGAATGGTAGGATTATCTTTGCCAGCACATCCTTTCTTCCTGGGAATACAGAGTGTTGATTTGGACTGCTCCTGGTGTTTCTTGGTTAGAGTATGAGGGCACCATACTAGAGTCAGCAAATGCTTGGACCAGGCCAACATCAATACTCCTATTCTTGGGTCAGACTTTTTTGGTATTGCGTTAGAATCCTTATGCCCTTAGGGGAAAAGGGTCTAACACATGCCACTCCCACTAAACACAAATGGGTTTAAATCCTTGGTTTACCTGTTAAGCTCCACTAAGGTAGCTTAACAGATTGCACATCAATTTTGTTTTGCGGCCCTTTTAGCCCCACTGAACGTTTCCAGAATATGTAGATCACTGAAGCCCATTCTAATTGCGTGTGTATACTGTGCCAGTGATTCCTCTTCGCTGGTCATTTTGTGTCCACCCTGGTGCAGTAAAGGATTTTTTTTTTTTGTTGGTTGCAGTCTTTGTGGTCCCACAAAGAGCCGCATCATTAATTTTTTTGCTCAGACCCTAAAGCAGTGTCAAATATTAAAACTAAAATATTACTTTTTAAATGTTGATCAATCGTAAAAAAGTTTCACTCCTCGTACTTCAAGAGCCCAGTCAGGAATGCATTTCATGGTTTTACAATGTTTGGTTTGTCTACTGGCCCAGGTTCACACTGCACCCAACTTCAAAGTTCTATCATGTCCATGCAAGTGGTACCAAAGTTGGACCAAAAGTAGCATAGGAATCTTTTTCTAAGTTGTTGTGACTCAAGTTGCACTGATTAGAACAGTTCTATTGCACAGAATAGGCAGAATGGTGAACAGATGTTTAAAAAGTTGTTACTTGGTCTAAAGGCACTGTCATCCTCTGTGTTTTTAATGGTGCCTCCATTTCATTTAGGTGGCTGGATGAGCAGCATGGCTAATTTCTAGCAATGCACTGTTGGTGGTGGAATTTGGTAAGCATCCATATGTAACCTTTTTGTAGTACAAATATTTCAAGGAAATCTATGTATGGGGTGCAATAGGATTTAGGTGGAAAGGTTTTTCATTCGATCTAGCTTAACAAAAGAATTTGAGGAGGGATGTTCTGTTGGCTTCAAGTGTTTTGTCCATATACTTCCCGTTTTAATTTTTTTTCTAAATGCTACTCCACCCCTATGGCTGGAAGCGGAGTGCATATAGACTATTTTAGCACTGAGCCAATATTGGCACAGATATAATTAACCGTTTACACTTTCACTATCCTTTATAGGGTAATGGAGATTTCCTGGAACTCTGTTTGGAGTGTATATTCAGACCCCATAAAGAAAACCTCACAGAACATGCAGGGATTTTTAAGAAGGTAAAGTAATTTCAAAATGTATTTAAATATTTAACTTTCTAAGGTATGCTATGGTAATTGTAACATTTAAGGAATATAAAAAGTGGGTGTAATGTGAATATGGCTGTAAATGCACTTTAAAGGCCATGCTCAGAAAGGTTTGGTCTCTAACCCTATTTTTACTCTTTTTAGCTGCTGCTTCCATTCTGCTTACCTATACTGGCAGTGTTCGTATGCAAGCCAAGTCGAGGCGAACTCAGGAGGCCAAGTGATGACATTGACATCTAGCACCCCCTTTACTCTTCAGGGTCAGCACTGGCACCACTTTTTCTTTTGCTCCTGCACCAGCTAGCTAGCTCCTGGCTTCCTCTGACCTTCTTCGGAGTGGTTCCCTCTCACTAGGCAGACCCCAGGGGCAGTTTGCAGTACTCACGACTGGGAATGCTTTCCTGAAACCCAGCTCTACTGGTCCCCAGCACACCGGATCCTCTCTGCAGCTCAGCCCTCTGTCCCCCTCCGGCCAGCAGCCTGGGACACCCGATTAGCCTTGACAGGAGGAGAGACAGCCGTACTCTCCCTCCTGGGACTCTGCTTCCTGCCAAAGATGCTGCTTCATGTGCTCTCAAAATTATACTCACTCCCAGAATGCTCTGTGGCAGAATCTGCCTTTCTGGGGTAGATACAAGCCTGAGTGCGCCATTGGCCTGGTTTCCTCCACTGCCCAATGAGAGCCCTCATTGAGCACAGTGAGAGACTCCCCAGTCTAAACAGCCACACCTGGGAACCATGACAGCCCAGCTGAAAATCATGGCCTAAGACTATTTGCCTTCAGTGAATTAACCCCTATTTTTTTTCTGGTTGCCATCTGTGTTGTTTCTGTCCTGGTGTTAGAAAAAAAATGTAAAATATGAAAGACAGACCTAATGAGCTAGTATGCATCGCATGAAATACCATAGAATGAAGCCCCCGCAGTGCCGCCTGCTTTACCAGTAACAGGGCAGACATGTATGGTCGTCCTTCCAGGTTTGCATCCTTCAGCCGTCTGATTGGCCGGAGGCGCGATGACATCACATCATACGTGTGGTAGCTGATGTTGACAGCACAGGGCTCTGAAGACATGACAGGGGTGGCTGTTCCTTCAGAGCGCATGCACCAATGAAGTCATTGGCTGCATGCAATGTAAATATCTCCTAAACAGTGCAAGTTTAGGAGATATTTACAGTACCTATAGCAGACATCCCAACCTGAAAAAACTCATTTCAGGGAGTTGGTGCTCCATGCCAGCTTCCCCCCCCCAGAATTCATCAACTGGCAAACTTTTGTAGTTTGGCACCAGTCCTTCAAGGTTAGTTGAGACATAATCCATGACTTCTAAGTGGAGCTGCTCTGTCATCTGCCTTGATCACATTTGGAATTCTCTCTGCCAAAATCAAAATCTGCTCTGGATTCACCTCCATCTTGGTTCTCCATATTGACCAGACAGTTTCATTAAAATTTGATCTTTCATTGGGAACTTCTCCAAGATTTCTTTAAAGCTTTTGGCATAGAATGATCTGACCTCTTTAAAAAAAAAACTGATTTGTCTTGTAATGGGGCATCTCTTGTCCTTCCTCACTGAACTGCCTCCTTGCCAGGTACCCAATAAAAAGCTCTTCATCTGGGAGGTGAATTTTACTGTTGCTTACATTGATTTCCTCAATGTTTTGTTCTCTCATTACCTTTTGGCTTTATAAATCTGCTTGCAATTGCATGAAGGAGCTTGTGTACACTCTGATGCAACATGAAGAGGACAGGTGCCTTGTTTTGAAAAATCAAATTTATATTTGTCAAAGCATTGTGTGACGTTATGGAGAAAGCATGCATATAGTTTATTTTGGGGATCTTTTCAGCCTTTTCTGGATATGAGCTGACTTCTGATTCTCACTGTTTGACTGAAAATATGAAAGAAAAGCTGGCCACTGGTAGAGCAGATTGTCCAAACCTTTTCCTAAAGAAAGCCACCGTGTAGGACAATGCTTTTGGACTCTCTGCTGGGCAACATTGCAAAACTCTTAAATCTTTTAGGTCTTCTCTTTGGAACTTTTCTCAAAGTAGTAGTATGTCAATGAGCAGTTCCACAGGTGACGCTGAGAGCTCCTTACCGGCAGTTTTGGTGCAAATGTTGACTAGGTGACTTGGACAGCCAACAGGGGCTGTGCTTTCACTCTGTCAATAGAGAATTGAGTACTGTCTGTGATACTTTTTTTTTTTTTTATTTGCACTAACATACAATTTTTTCAGGACAAGTATTCGGGGTATGTCCCCTTCAAGGTCCAAGCTGTACTGTTTCACAAAATTGTTTAGCCGAATGGTTAAAAAAAAAAAAAAAAAAAAAAAAAAAAACACAATCTCTAAGCTAAAGGGAAAAAAAGAAACAAATTTAACTGGCAATGGTAATAAAACTAGCATAGTTAGTGAGATAAGACAGAGGGAGAGCTGACCAGCTGATTGGCTCCCCCTCTAGCCAATCGAAATGTGTGCGTGCATCCAGCAGCACACGTGCGCCCCCACTATCTGCTACACAAAGTGATGTACAGGTATGTCGTTTCACGTAACAGCCGACCTGCCGCAGTAAAACTGCAGCGGCTGGTCGGCAAGTGGTTAAAGGAATTTTTCATTTTTATTGTTGCACTTTAAGCATAACTGAAAAATTTGCATTGATACATGCCCCCCCAGGGCAGTACCCGGACCCCCATACCCCTTTTTATGACCAACTACTTACATATAAGCCTTCAAAATTGGCACTTTTATTTTTTCTTGTTCAGCTCTCATAGACTTTAATGAGGTTCACTGTTTGGGTTAGAACATTTCCCATTTGGGAGTTCTGCTGCAAACCGAGCAGGGGGGTATTTGTCCCATGTCTACTATTTAGAACAGTATTTTGTCCTAACTCTTCAGATGGCTAGCGTTTGGGGCCCAGTTGTACCATTGGTGCACATGAAAATGGTCCCAGTCAAGCCTACATGCAACAGTAAGGATACTATATGGCTGTTTGGTCAGTTCCGAAAGAGCTCAGTCTCTCAGATAGTAAATCCCCACAGCAGCCGTTTGCTCATCCCAGCAATATTGCAGCTGATTTTCCAGTCCCACACAGTGATTAGTTCACTCTCTGCTCTGCACCCAGCTGCCTCTGGCTGTTGGCACTCCCAAACTCAGCACTCTGGATCCTACTTAGGCCACTGACATGCAGCAGTGATGGTGCACACTGGAAGGCGATGTGCACTCTCAGATCTCCCTCACAGCAAAAGGAAGTTATGCCCTGTACAGCCTGAGAATATTCAGCTCTTTCTCCTCCTCCTAGTACCCTCTCTCTGGGAAATGCAGTTGAAAAGCTCTTGGTTACAGTAGAGTTTCTCTCCTCTGGATTACAGTTCCCACAGTACAGTGCCTGACTCAGGCTTTTG
The DNA here is from genome assembly GCF_965119305.1 of Pelophylax lessonae. NCBI lineage: Eukaryota > Metazoa > Chordata > Amphibia > Anura > Ranidae > Pelophylax > Pelophylax lessonae. Next base: position 139,274,840 of record NC_138779.1, on the reverse strand, counting down.
AACTCTTCCTGCTTGGCAAAAGCATTCCTGATCGCGACACACTAGTGAAATATTGTCTCTGCCTGCTACCTGTACTGACCCTGGCCAGTTTATTGACCACATTTCTGCCTGCTGTCTGGACCAACCCTTTACCTATTTATTGACCATTTCACTGCTTGATACCTGGACTGACCCGTCTGCATGTCCAACTGACTACATTCCTGCAAGACACCAGTACCAGCCATCCCTTGTGGACAACTGCACTCCTTACCTCTCACTTACCTAGTCCTCAGAAGTTTTGAATTTTCACCCGGTATTTCAGAATTAAAAAAAAATGCTTTCTGGGAGCTGACTTCCTGTATTGTCTTATGACCTTCCAGGAAACGTCATATTCTATCATGCGCTGCCTTATGCTATTATCACAGAATGGGGTGTGTTTTTCCACTCTGGATTATGCCTACTTCACTCCTATATCACCTTTTTTTTATTAACACTCACTTTCCTAATTCTTCCTTTAAGGCGGCCATACACTGTACAATCTACACTGTACAATCTACTTTAGATTTACTATCGGCTATTTAGTGCAAGGACCTGCCTGATTTGATACAAATTGTACGTATTGTTTAGATGGGTCCTCCTTTTCCATAGTTATAGTAAATCTAAGAGCCCATTCACACTAGCGCATCTTGTGAGGCGACTTGTGTCACCCCAGGTCGCTTGACATAACAAAAGCAATGTTAATCAATCAGTGCCGTCTTAATTGGCACTACTGAAGTCGCTCTGACTTCAGAAAAGGGTCCTGTACTACTTTGAGGCGACCTGTGATCCAACTTGTCCCATATACTTCAATGGGAGTCGCCTCCTTATTGAAGGGACTTATCAGACTTTCCAGGAAGAAGAAAGAGATTAGCCTGGCATTCCCCACATTGCAATTGCAGCCATGCCTATATGGTGTGTGTGTATGTATGTGTGTGTGTGTATATATATATATATATATATATATATTCCATTATCTCTGCTTGGTCTGTGTGAGTGGCACTGGTGGACACTGCTTTGTGGCACTGGTGGGCAGTGGCACTGGTGGGCAATGAGGAAATGAGTAAAAAAAAAAAAAAAAACAGAAAAGGGGAATTAGGTCATAACACATCCTATTCTGATTGGCCAAACACAAAGTCGTCTGTCATATAAGTCACGCAAAATAATTCACAAGTCGTGGTAAAATTGCGGTAAAAAGTCGCTACGACATGGGGCGACTTATGGTCGCGGCAGTGTGAACCGGCTCTAAAGGAAATTGTACAGAGATTTTACAATCGGATTGCATAGTGTATGGCCAGCATTATACAAGTACATGGGGGGGAGACATTCAGCTGTTAATGTTCTTGTAATCCAGGTCCAGCTCATGGAGGGGGAGGGTGTAAACACCCCAATTGCACTTTCAGGCCCCATTCACACAGCGTATTGGGAGTGCATGTTTTGTGGTGCTTTTTTTCCTTGGCACGCTTAGGACAACCCATTTATTTTCAAAAGACTGCCCTATGCATGACAATTGCAGCAAAGTAGCTCATGGGACATTTTGATCTGTTGCGGTTTGAACACATTTTACCACTCAACAAAATGCATGTTTGCTTCCATGTTTGGGGTGCTGTTAACAATTAATGGTATTGAAAATGCAACTGGTTCATTTTAGGTGTATAAAGGTAGTCATAGACATTAAAATCTGATTGTATAAATTTCTGTTCAATCTCCTTTTAACCACTTGCCGACTAGCCGCAGTACTTATATTGTGGAAGGTCAGCTCTGTCCCATGAAACCACGTACGCGATAACCTTTGTGCAAACTAATCACACTTATTGCAATTTAATTTAACAAAAATATGTAGCAGAATACATATTGGCCTAAAATTATGAAAAAATTTAATTTTTTCATTTTTTTTTATTGGAAATGTTTTATAGCAGAAAGTAAAAAATGTTGTCACACTTTTATTCTTTATAGTACAAATAACGCAGTGTCGGATCGCAAAAAATGGCCTGGTCATTAAGGGGGTAAAACCTTCTGGTCCAGAAGTGGTTAAATTTACCAAAACATATAGCATACGAATACACACCTATCTATCCAATCACACTGTATCCAATCAGGCCTGCTCTTGCATTACATAATTGATGGTGGATTTAAAGGAGATTGTACAATCAGATTGTAAAGTGTATGGTGCCCACTGCCCATTACAGACTTTCAAGGACACACTTCTGTTTTCAATACTGCAGCTCTGCTACACATATGCTGTTATGTGGTTGCTCAGTTCCTGCACACTTTGCTAAATGAACGATCTAGGCAAGATGAAGGTAACATACAAAATAGTCGATCAGTAGAGGACTTTGTATTCAGTGAGAATGGTGCTGCATGATGATTGCGTGTGAGTACAGAGGGGGACGGGGTCAATCTCCTGGAGGGGGAGGGCAGGTGCAGGGCGTGTGTTAATGAGGTCAGCTGCTGAAGTACTTCCTTAGTTCAGTAATAGTTTTCCCATCCCAAATACCAAATACCAGGAAGGGTAAAGGACGAGGATTCTATAGGAGACTGGACGCTGAAGTAAAGCCTGTTTTCCTGTTTTAGAACATAAATCATTTTTTTTCTTTATGCAACAGTGATACAATAATTGGTACACGAGGAAGCTGGACTTTAGAAAAAAGAAAAAAAAGTTAAGCCTTTAATTATTTATAAGGAAAGACAGTGCGTTCATCTAGTTTACAGTTGATAATGGAGATCTGTCAATACAGTACTAATAGAGATTCTTAACACGTTGCCGCAGGCCTATGGTATATTAATGCCGGGGCTGGCCTCTTGTCCCTCCGGGTGGATAACTTCGCCCCAGATCAGGCGAGATCTGTCGCCGACTGTCGATGACTGATTATTGTTCTGGCCCGCTGCTGGTACCATGTGACTGCTGTAAACAATCATAGCAGGTCACATAAAAACATAAAATTGTATCATATTTACCGTAATTTTCCTTTCCTGGTGCCTATCCATGCCTATCCATGGCAGCATACAGGTGATTGAGCTCCGCCTCGACTCCTCCCTCAGGACTAGTGAATAGCATAAAAGAAGACCTAGCCCCTTATCCCATCATTCTCAGTAATATAGAATACCAGGGTGGGAGCATATGCTGCAATGGATAGGCAAATTACGGGAAATATGATACAATTTTCAATTTTTCTGGTGCTTCCATGGCAGCATACAGGTGATAAATAACTAGCTCAGATGGGTGGGTTAATGCTGAACTTAAAGTATTTTAATTGGTTATAGACATAGCCGCTTGGATTGCTCTCTTTCCAAACTCCAAAGTTGTGAGAGCACCTGGATCAACATGGTAGTGTATAAGGAATGTATGGCGAGAAGACCAGGTGGCGACCCTGCATACTGTTTCCAAGGAAACGTTAGCCCTTGCTGCCCAATAAGCCGAGACTGCTCGAGTTGAGTGAATGTTTACTCTCGCCGGAGGGACCATGTTCCTCGCCTTGTAAGCTTTTTGAATTAATTTCACGACCCAAGAGGCTAACACCCTGCTGGTTGTCTCCTTGTCTTGGATCTTGCCGAAGGGAACCACCAAGAGTCTCTGAGATTTCCTGAAGGATCTAGTAGAGTCTAGGTAGGCCCTTAGAACTCTAGAGAGGTCCAAGTCGTGACATGCCCCTGAGTCCGTATCCAAAAATACCGGTAATGCCCAGGGTTCCAGGAAATGACACGGGGTTGTGACTTTAGGCGTGAAACCACGCAAGGGGCGAAGTTCCACCCTGTCTGGGAAGAAGGAGATGTGGTCCTTGCCTATTCCCAAGGCGTGTAGTTCTGAAATCCTTTTCCCTGAGGTGATGGCCAACAGGAACGTGGTCTTAAGGGTTAGGTTCCACAGTGATGCCTCTTCTGAAGGGGAAAAAGGCTGATCCGATAGGGTCTGCAGTACCACAGACAGGTCCCACTGAGGATATGGATGCCTGACAGGTGGTCTGATTTTTTGGACTCCCTTGAGGAAGGTTCTCACCAACGGGTCTTCAGCCCATCTCTTATTGGTTGCGGCTGAAATGCCGGCTACTTGTATCTTTAGAGAGCTTATGCTCAGTCCTAGGTCGAGACCTGTCTGGAGGAAGCTGAGTATATCCGTTGTGGAGGGCGAGGCTGGGTCTACCCCGCGTCCTGTGGGAAAGGTTAAGAACTTGTTCCATACTTTTGAACACACCGCATTTGTGGATGGCTTTCTGGCCCTCATTAAGGTGGCTATAACCTCTGAGGAACAACCTAGGGCCTGAAATCTTTGCCTCTCAAGTTCCAGATTCGAAGGTTTAGCTTTTCGGGATCTGGATGGGTCAGTCCCCCTTGAGATAGAAGGTGAGGGAAGGGGGGAATTCTGACCGGTGGGCTCACTGAGAGATACATGGCCAGGGGAAACCAAGGTCTCTTTGGCCAAAATGGTAGGATCGCCAGTATCTGTACATGTTCCCTGAGGAGCCTCTGAAGAAATTTCAATATCAACGGCCGGGGAGGGAAGGCATAAGCTGTATTGAAAGTCCAGGGGCATGATAGTGCATCCACTGCTTCCGCCCGGGAATGTGGTAGTCAAGAGAAAAATCTCGTTAGTTTTGTGTTCTCCGAGGTGGCAAACATGTCCACCTGGGGGGGTTCCCAGAGTTTGCAGATCTGACTGAAGACGTGGGGATGTAGTGACCACTCGTTGATGTCCACAAATGTTCTTGACAGCCTGTCTGCCTCTGTGTTTGCTTTGCCTGGGAGGTAAACTGCCCTCAGGTCCACAAGATTTCTTTCTGCCCAAAGTATTACTGGCTCCACTTCCCTGAGCAGAGATCTGCTTCGGGTTCCACCCTGCCTTTGTAGGTAGGCGACTGTTGCTCTGTTGTCTAGACGGAGAATCACTCTTTGACCCTGTATCAGGGAAGCTAATGATGTTAGCGCTAGGAAGGCCGCTCTTATTTCTAGGATGTTTGAGACTATTCCTGTTGTGGTGTAGGTCCATCTTCCCTGTACCCTGGTTCCATCGCAATGAGCTCCCCAGCCTAGGCCACTGGCATCGGACGTAATTGTGATCCAGGGAGATGAGCATAATTGACGTGAATTGGATAGGTTCTTCCGATTTGTCCACCAGCGCAGGCTCCTGCGCATTAAGCTGGATAGGAGGATTCTCTGAGAAAGACACTGTCTCTTCCATTAAGTGCCAATGGGCCCACGGAACCACAGGAATGCACAATGACATTGTGCCTATGAGGCTCAGACACTGGAATGCCGTTGCATGGTGAGCTCTCATGACCCTCGTCATCCTCTTCATAATGATTTCTGTCTTCTGGAGGGGCAACGACATAGTTCCTAGCTGTGTATTGAGTATTGAGTATTGAGTATGCCCAGGTAGATCATTTGTTGGGAGGGAACAAGTTGACTCTTGGCATAATTTATGAGCCAACCTAGCTCCGATAGGGACCGTAGGAGTATGTCCCTGTGGGAAATGAGCTGTGCTGGGTTGTTGGCTAAGTGAAGGATATCGTCCAGGTAGTGGTGTACTTGTAAGCCTCTTTCCCGTAATGGTGCCAGTGCTGAGATGAGGATCTTCGTGAACACCCGAGGCGAGATGCAGAGGCCAAAAGGTAGAGCCTGAAACTGCAGGTGGGTCTGACCTACCGCAAACCTCAGGAATCTCTGGAATATTGGCCTGATTGGAATATGCAGGTAGGCATCCTGTAGGTCGATTGAAATCATCCAATCCCCCAGCTGTACCACCTGGATGATCGTCTGTAATGACTCCATCTTGAAGCTCTCCAGATCTATATACTTGTTGAGCCTCTTCAGGTCTATCACAGGTCTCCAGTCTCCTGTCGTGTTCCGTACCAGAAAGAGAGGGGAGTAAAAACCTGTAAAGCGCTCTGCAGCTGGCACTGGGATAGCTGCCCCTTGCATCTGGAGTAATTCTATGTACTGTAACAAGGTTTGAGCTTTCTGAGGCGACGTTGTAACTTTCGTTTCTTGAAATAAGGGCCGAGGAGGAAGACGAAATTCCAGGAGTGGCCTGAGCGAATTGTTGATAGGACCCAAGGATCCTGGCAATGCTGGATCCATTTTGGCAGAAAGGACCTCAATCTTGTTCCCACCTGAAGGCCCCACGTCCCCCTGGCGTCAAAAGGGCTTAGCGGCTTCTTTTGGAGCCGTTAGGGTTCTGTTTTTATGGGAAGTAAGGAAAGTAGACTGCGTGCCCCTCCAGGGTCTTCTGCCGTCTCTGAGGTCTTGAATTCCTGAAATCTCTGACGTTGGCTGGGCGAAATTTTGCCGTATGGGCTCTAGGATTTCTCACTTTCCAATCCTGCGATAAAAGACCTGACTTTCCTTCCTTTACCCTTGAAATAGCTTGATCTAATTTTTCCCCAAAAAGGGCTCTGCCGTTGAAAGGGATTTGGCACCAAGATTGCTTGGACGTCATGTCGGCCGCCCAGGGTTTTAGCCAGAGGGCTCTTTTAGCCATAACCGAGTGTAGCATAGCCCTGGCTGAGCAGGGAATTGTATCGATGGCTGCTTCACCAAAGAAATCAGCTGATAGTCTGAGCTCCTCTAGTGCCTTGATTATATCCTCTCTGAGGATGTCCTGTCGTAAGGCTGTCTCAACGTTATCTGTCCAGGCTCTGATAGCGTTTGAGACAGAGGTAAGTGCAATTGCTGGTTTGCACGCTGCTCCTGCTGCGAGATAGCCTCTTTTAAGATCTAAATCGATCCGTCTGTCTAGGGGATCCTTGAAGGAGGCAGAGTCATCCAAAGGGAGGGTGACATTTTTAGCTAGACGGACTATAGCCGCATCTACCACCGGCATGGAATTCAATATCTGTGAATCGGATTCAGCCAGAGGATACAGTTTGTTGAGGCGGCCTAAGAAGAATTTCTTGTTCGTTCTCTGCCACTCATCCAGGATCACCTCCCTGATTTCTCCATCAGCGGGAAAACAATTTGTTTCGTTTTGAGAAAGGGGAAGTACCTCTTAGATGTTTGAGGAGGTTCCTCTGCATCTTCCTATTCGATCGCCGTTTTAACCGCCTGAATGAAGGAAGGAATCATTGTGCAACTGAACCCTGAGGGCTCTGACTCTTCTGCCGACGACTCTGAGTGTTCCTCTAGGGAGGCCTCCCTGGCTTGGCGGCCTAGTGGAGGTAGGGGAAGACTGGCTGTAGACGGGCCTGGTGCATCAGAAACTGCCTGCTGAGTCTGGGTGCCCAGAGTGAGTGTCTGAGCGGGAACCAAGGCTGCCAGCTCTGAGGAGGAGTCCCTCATTGTTTGTTTTAGAAGGTGAGCAACTTGTTGGCTCTCTGATTCTTGGTCAGCCGCATATTCCCTAAGGCAACTCTTGCAGGCTAGCTTGTCCGGAAGCGGGGTAGCTCCGCAGGCCCAGCACTTCTTCCTTGAGGAGCGGGAAGGGGGCGAAGGAGAATGGTATTGGTGCCGTGACCTTGACCTTGCATGGGATCTGTGCCGAGATGATCCGGGCTATAGTCCACATGATGTCTGGAGGATTTCCCAGACCTCTTGGAGTTTGCAGGACTGGAGAAAGAAAATAACGGATATTTCCATCAGCCGTGCTCTCTTTTTTTTTATTTTTTACTTACCGATCATTGGTCACATACCTTTTGCAGGGATGATCTTGATTGCGGGATGAATGGCTCATGGTAGGACGGCAGGAGGATCAGCTTAAAGGAAAAGAAAAAGTGCGAGAAAGAACAAGTAATTAAAATCTGTCCGAACATTGCTGGCGGGGGAAAAAAAAAAGAAACTTTCCCCCTTTTTTTTTTTTTACCAGCAGGGCTTATAGACTCGGGAGAAGCAGGGTGCCACCTAAGCAGAAGAGGCCCAGAACTGCTCCCTGAGGCTGCTTAAATATAATGAGGATACTCATTAGGGGTGAGGGGGGAGGTGGAGGAATCACTTTGCTCGTTTTGTAAACTTTTAAGAGGGAAAAGGGCAAAATTTGCCCTGTTTCCCTTATCCAAGATGGCCGCCGGAGGGTCCCGGGGCCAGGAAGGCATCTGCATACCCTGAGGCGGCATTACAAAGGTAGTTTAAATGACACTGACAATTTAACCCACGGGAAACTTTGAGAATGGCTCAGAAAGAAGGGAGGAGGGAGGGAAAGCTGACAGAACTACCTGTAAGAAAGGAAAACAATTAAGCTGATCCTCTGGCGATCCCACTCTCCCAGACATCTAAAATTAAAAGGCAGGATGGTGTTCCTATGAGGAAACCCTGCGGATAATGCCCCAAAGATCCACAGAAGGGGGCTCCCAGTCTATTTAGTGCTTTGAGCGACCCGAGAACAGGGACTGCGCACGGGAGAGGCTGCGGTATGGACGTGCTGCTTCACTAGTCCAGAAGGTATGAGGAAAAAAAGGAGAATGATGGGATAGGGGGCTAGGTCTTCTTTTATGCTATTCACTAGTCCTGAGGGAGGAGTCGAGGCAGAGCTCTATCACCTGTATGTTGCCATGGAGGCACCAGGAAAAATGGATGGCTTAATTTCAAACCATCTATTGTGTACAATTGTGTTGCTAGCTGTGATTGGTCACAGTGATCACATGGTACAGACTGGGCCAATCACAGCCCATCTGTGCCTTGTGATTAGCTATGGCCAATCACAGCTAATCCCAACAAAACAAACTGAATAAATCTATTCCATTAAGTAAAATGCTTGCAAATAGCAATGACTTCAACAACAAAATGTGTAAAAAAAATATATATATATATTGATCACTTCTCCAGAGTAGTACAATAATACTATGGTAACATTATATTGCTCTGATCAAAGTGTGTTTAAAAAAATTGTAAAAAAAGAAAGCAAATATAATACATTTTTAAAAAAATAATTAATATTTTTTTCATATTCTCTCCAGTCAGTGTCCCTGATCACCGCCACATTAGTTATATTATTATGCTGTACTTCACTGGTGATCGTATGTAAAAAAAATGTTTTAAAACAAATCTTAATTTCTTAATTTTCCAAAAAATTATGACAACAAGTTCCAACTTCAAAAAACTTGCCATGCCTCTTACTAAATACAGGCAGTCCCCAGGTTACAAACAAGATAGGGTCTGTAGGTTTTCTCTTAACCGGTTGCCGACTGCCGCACGACTATATACTGCGGCGGTCAGCCCCGGCCAGACAGAGTGACGTATCGGTACGTCACTTGCCTGTCACTTCCTTGTGAGCCAATAGCGGGCGAGCGCGCGCCCGTCACGGCTCGGTCACAGGGAAGTTAGTGCGTGTGACCGGCGGACCCGATGTCCGCCGGTCACTCGCCGATCGTCGGTACAGAGGGAGAAAGTCAAGCGGCTGATGTAAACAAGCCGCCTGTCATTCTCCCCTGTGTAGAAACAGTGATCAGACGGTTCTACTAGGTAGGATCGTTGATCACTGTTCCTACACTAGTAGTCACAGCCAATCACAGTAAAAAGCACGCCCCTAGGGACACACTTAACCCCTCCCTCCCCAATAAAGTTAACCTCTTCCCTGCCAGTGTCATTTTGCATTAACAGTGCATATGTATAGCACTGATTACTGCAGTAATGTCACTGGCAACCCCAAAAGTGTCAAAAATGTCAGTCAACGGTCCGATCTGTCCACCGCAATGTCGCAGTACCGCAAAAAAAATCGCAGATCGCCGCCATTACGCGTTAAAAGAAAAAATACCAAAAAGGACAGAAATCTTTCCCTTAGTTAGTAAACGCAATAACTTTTGCGCAAACCAATCAAAATACGCTTTTTGCGATTTTTTTTTTTTTTTTACCAAACATATGTAGCAGAAAACATATTGGCCAAAAATGTTAAAAAATTTTGATTTTTACTTTTTTTTTTTAGGGGAAATTCATATAAAAAAATGTGAAAAATATTGTTATTTTTACAAAATTTACGCTCTTTTTTTTTTATAGCGCTAAAAGTAAAAATCGGACAGGTGATCAAATACCACCAAAAGAAAGCTCTGTTTGTGGGAAAAAAAAGACGTCAAATTCGTTTAGGTACAGCGCCGCACGACCGCGCAATTGTCCGTTAAATTCACGCAGTAAAAAATCGCAAAAAACCCCCTGGTCGGAATGGTGGTAAAATCTTCCGGGGCTTAAGTGGTTAAGTTGAATTTGTTTGTAAGTCAGAACAGGTACATTTTTTAAGTGTAGCTCTAGTCAAAAGAATCATTTTTAAGTTTTTTTTTGGATAGCATAGGGAAGTGTTAACACCCCTGTACCATTTTTTTTTTTTTTTGCTGTCTTTACCCCTGTTCAGCAGATTTCATCTCCCTTTCTGTCCCTATGACAACTGAATTTTGAAAATGTTGGGTTGTTGTGGAAACGGGTATTAGTGATAAAGCTCCAGTGGAGACTCCTTTTTCCCATAATAACTCTTACAGGAGTAAACTTCCTCTCTTAGGGGTAGATTTCTCCTCACTTCTTGTTGTCTGCCTCCCTCCCTCATTTATTTGCAAACTTTTATAACAGAAACCCTAATGAAAAAAATCAATTCAACATTTTATCTTTTTAGCAAAAAATAAAAAACCCAATGGTGAATAAATGCCACCAAAAAATTGGCTCTATTTGTTTTTTTTTTGTTTTTTTTTTCAAAAAGGTTTTTATTTAAAGCAAAAGGAAACAAGTATAATATAATGTAATACAGAAACATCAAATAGAAAGTAAGAGGTTTGTATCACTGTCATCACAAACCAGAGTAATGTAAAGGAGGTGTAAATAATAGTCGTAGGTACAAGACAAAAGACAATTGAATAGGCATCATTAACAAAGTCTATAATTTGTTGTAGGTAATGTAAGGTATGTAATAGATAAGACAACAAAAGCCCCTTAGGATTCATATAAATTAGTTATAAGGATCTCCAGGTGATAGTAATGGCTTGTAGGAGCCAAATAATCTTGAGATCTAGTAGCCCATTTCTAACAACTGGTCTGACATTTTTAACAGAAATCAAATATGCCTATGAGAATCAAATAGGAAGGAAGGGGAAGAAGGGTGGGTTGAGGGAAAAGTAAGTTGAAAAGGGATGCTGTCCTTATTGTTTGGGTTAGGTGTTTTAGGCTCATGGTTGTCATAAACTATCAGTAATATCGGTAGGGGGTTTCTGTGTTTTGAAAGGAGAACTCAAGAAGGAAAAAGAAAAAGGGAAAAGAGAAAGGAGGAGAGTAAAAAGAGATGGATAGGGGAGTGGGGGAGTAGGGGGGACTGGGGGTTCCATCTCTCCCTCCCAAAGCTAGGTGGAAGGGGTGGTGGTGGGGAGGGGTTTTGGGTCAGGGTTGGGAAAGAAGAATGAATGTAATGTTTGGGAGTAGATAAAGCGGTCACCTGATATAGGCTTTTCTTAGGAGATTGTTTGGATCGGGTTTTCAGTCAAGTCGGGTTATGGGTTGTGAAATAGGGTAATCAGGTCATGGTATTCTGTAGTGGAAATGAAATGGGTCAAGGAGGATCATTTAGTTTAATATTTTGCAGGGGTATCCTGGGCTATGCTGATAAATCATTCCATTTCTGCAATCTTGTTGACTTTGGTTAGACATTCTTCAACTGAGGGAGTGTGTGAAGTTCCCCAATGGATTGGGACACATTGCTTTGCAACATTGACACTGTGCATGGCCAGGGACTTGAAGTAAACACCTTATGGAAGGGTGGAGTGGTGTAGTATGAATTGTGCTGGGGAGTAGTCTATTTCATAGTTGGTTACCCTTGTGATGATGTGATGGACCTCAGTCCAATAGGTTTGAATTTTAGGGCATGCCCATCAAATGTGTTGGAGGTTTCCCCGGTCGGATTGACATCTCCAGCAAGTCTCTGAGATGTCAGGGCAGAGTTTATGGATAATAGTAGGTGTTCGGTACCAATGGGCTAGGATTTTATAACAGTTTTCCTGTGTGGAACCTTTATGTATGTTTAGGTATATTTGTTCCCATTCTTCTGGTAATAGGGTAAGTGAAAGGTCCTTTTCCCAGGCTGCGCAAGCTAGTCCGGAATTGAGAAGAAAGCTCTATTTGTGTGAAAAAAGTGATAACAATTTAGTTTGGGTACAGAGTTGCATTCCTGCGCAATTGTCATTCAGATTGTAACAGCGCTGAAAGTTGAAAAATGGCTTGGGCAGGAAAGTGTCCGTGTCGAAGTCCTTGAAGAACACATAACTCCCCACCCCTCTCCCTAAGATCAGTGGCGGCTGGTGCTCAAAATTTTTGGGGGGGCGCAAAAAGAAAAAATGTAATAGGTATTGCTTTGCGGCAAAAAACGCGGTAAAAAAAGTGTGACTTTAAGGTCACACAAGTGTGAAAGGGGCCTTCAGTAATGAAGGAACAGTGCCTTGAAAAAGTATTCATAGTCACCCCTTGAAATAAGTCCCCGTTCACACTAAGGCGACCTGTGAGGCGACCTGGTCACCTCACAGGTCGCCGTAGGTCGCCTCCCATAGGGAAGCTGCGGACCCGTTCTAATAGGAGCGACACAAGTCGCTCCGACTTAGAAAAAGGGTCTGGAGCTTCTTTGGGGCGACCCGGAGCGACCGTCATAGACTTCAATGTTATGAAGTCCGTGGCGGCCGCTCCGAGGTCGCGGCGCGCTGCTCGCACCGCGACCTCGGAGGTCACGGTGCGAAGTAGCGTCGCCCCTATGTGAACGGGGCCTAATCCACATTTTGTCATGTTATTTACAACTAAAAATATAAATGTATTTTGTGTTATAGACTGGCACAAAATTGTGAAGTGGAAGGAAAATGGAAGAAAAATGACAATGCAGATCTCTAGAGGGGGTCAGTGATTAGATAATCTGCAGACCATAAATCTAGATGGGACAGATAGATAGAAGAGAACTATATTGTGCCTATCTATTTATATGTTCGGCAGATTATCCCCATCACTTACCCCTCTACAGATCTGCAGAACATTCCTCTGTCCCATCTAGATTTATGGTCTGCAGATTATATAATCACACAGACTCTTCTACAGATAGGCACAATATAGTGCTCTTCTATCTGTAGGAGGGTCTGTGTGATTAGATAATCTGCAGACCATAAATCTAGATGGGACAGAGGAATGTTCTGCAGATCTGTAGAGGGGATATTCTGCCAAAATATAAATGGAAGAATTATATTCTGCAGATCTCTAGAGGAGTAATTTGATGGGTAATCTGCAGAACAGAGATATAGATTGGTCTGAGCAATGTTCTGCAGATTTAAAAAAAAAATGGTTCAGTTGTGGTATAGGCTGCAGAACATATATTTAGGTGGGACAGAGCAATGCTCATGCAGGGGTCATTGATGAAGAGAGTGTAATACACAGAGTGCTGGGCTAGGAGAGCGTAATACACAGAGCGCTGGGTTAGGAGAGCGTAATACACAGAACGCTGGGTTAGGAGAGCGTAATACACAGAACGCTAGGTTAGGAGAGCGTAATACACAGAGTGCTGGGTTAGGAGAGCGTAATACACAGAACGCTGGGCTAGGAGAGCGTAATACACAGAACGCTGGGTTAGGAGAGCATAATACACAGAGCGCTGGGTTAGGAGAGCGTAATACACAGAACGCTAGGTTAGGAGAGCGTAATACACAGAGTGCTGGGTTAGGAGAGCGTAATACACAGAACGCTGGGCTAGGAGAGCGTAATACACAGAACGCTGGGTTAGGAGAGCGTAATACACAGAACGCTGGGTTAGGAGAGCGTAATACACAGAACGCTAGGTTAGGAGAGCGTAATACACAGAACGCTGGGCTAGGAGAGCGTAATACACAGAACGCTGGGTTAGGAGAGCATAATACACAGAGCGCTGGGTTAGGAGAGCGTAATACACAGAACGCTAGGTTAGGAGAGCGTAATACACAGAGTGCTGGGTTAGGAGAGCGTAATACACAGAACGCTGGGTTAGGAGAGCGTAATACACAGAGCGCTGGGTTAGGAGAGCATAATACACAGAGCGCTGGGTTAGGAGAGCGTAATACACAGAGCGCTGGGTTAGGAGAGCATAATACACAGAGTGCTGGGTTAGGAGAGCGTAATACACAGAGCGCTGGGTTAGGAGAGCATAATACACAGAGTGCTGGGTTAGGAGAGCGTAATACACAGAGCGCTGGGTTCAATACAGGATAATACACAGGAGGGCTATGCAAAGAGTGCACTTCTGCCCCCACATCCAAAGCTTAATCTGCACCCTTCTCTCACACATCTCTGTAGTCTTCAGCCACTTCCTAACCCTCCCTCAACAGCTAAACTCTGCATTCTGCTGCTCTAGCTTTGAGCCCTGCTTTCCCACTGCCCTCACCTTTGCACAAACAGACACCCCCCCTTCCCCCCTTACCTCGGAAGCAGCCAGTCTCAGCCTCCCACTGGAATATCTAGCTACCAATATAGAGCTGATACAAGGACTCACTGCCCCCTCAGCCAGCGACCCCCTCCTGAGCACACAGTTCAAGCTAATGACAGACAGCACTTTTACCATTCAGTTCTACAGTATAGACTAGAGCATCTGAGTCTGAGATAAGACAGCGCTGGCTGCAGAAGTCCCCCAGGCATAATAATGACCACCTTATCAGTATAATGATGACCTCCATGTAGTGTAATGACCCCCCCTGAGCAGTGTGTTGATGATGATGATGAGGTCGGATTACCTGTAGTACTGTATGTTGCCCCGTAGTCAGATCGCAGCACTCTCCTCTCAGCAGCCGGCAGGCACTGTGTACATAGCAATCAGTAGCACAGCAGTAAAGTTTTCAGGCTGGCTGAGCAGCTCGCAGGTGACAGCGACTAAGTCAGGAGTCAGGAAGATCCCCGGAGGACGGGGACAGGCTGTGCTGGGCTATGCGGTGTCTGCACTTCCTCATGTTGCTTTGCATGTTCAGTACTTCAACCACATCCTCCGAGCCTGGCTTCCCCTATCTCCTCCACTCCGGAGAACTGCACACTTCACTCCCAATCAATGGAGACTGCTGGGGGGAGACAACTTGCGGTACAGGATGGGCGATCAGAGGATAGGCCGGTGACGGTGCGTGACTGACGCACGCGACGTCAGCATCGGATGTCCTGGTTGATGATTGGTCCAGGCTGGAGACTGGACCAATCACAGCCAGGAAATAACGAAAGTGGGGGTGTCCTAGCGCTGTGCCCTGCGCCCAGGTTGCGCCCCCAGAAGGCAGCCAATCGGCGCTTCTTCTGGGTCGTAACCCCACCCCCCCCACGGCCTCCACATAGGCCGGCGAACAAGATTTTTTTTTTTTTTAAACTTTATTGCTCTTTTTGAAAAATTTTTTTTTTCCTTTTTTTAGGGGGGCGGCGCCCTGGCGCCCTCTATGCACAGGCCGCCACTGCCTAAGATTAAATAGAAGAAAGTGAAGTCGATTTTTAAAAATTACTTTTCTAAGTTAAAAGGTGAAGCCGAATCATTTTTCATATAAAGTTGGTATTATGCTAGGCTGTAAATTCAGAAATACACTCCTGCCATTGTGTACTGTATGACTTTGTTTCTTTGACATCAATAACTAGGCAGCTTCACAACAGGTGCTCACTGGCAGCCCAAATCAACACCTGCTCTCAAATATGCCCAATAAAAGGAGACGTTGCATGACGCATGTAATTTTAAATTATTAACATAATTACTTGTAGGTTTTAGTGCTGTTTGTTTATATGTGGCTGCATTTGCCAGAAAGCCAACCATATTTTAGATTCGTATCGTATTAGTTCAGCTGGAGCACACTGTATTACAGACTGGAAAAAAGGGAAACAATTCAAAATATGTATTCATTGACACAATTTTTAAAGTTTATCCATTTATGTTTAATACACATGAGTATAAGATTGTAATCAGCTTGTCCTAGGTAATCTCTGTTTGTTACAGAGTTTTACTTTGGGAAAGACAGTACAAGTGCAGAAAAGATGTTATTGATGCTGCCAGAAATCAAGTGAGATCAGAGGTGTAACTAGAACCTTCAGGGCCCCTGGTGCAAGAAACCATAAAGAGCCCCCCTGACTCCCCTTTCCATCCGAACTCCGGGCTTCCAGTTCTGGGAGGGCATCCATGTGACTGCTGTGTCCTAGGCACACACACAGTGGCCCTTTACCATGTGATCAGCTGATCACATGTAAACAGACTTGTAGGTTATCAGCACTCCTTTCTTCCCACGCTGTGTTTATGTGAAGAAAGGAGATCCATTAACCAGCAAGTCAGTACATTGTCTACACTGATAATCAGGGCTTTGATCATCTGTGTCCTGATTATCGACGCAGTCCTGTCAGTGCTGTCTATCAGTGCCACCTATCAGTGCCCATCAGGGCTCATCAATACCGCTTATCAGTGCTCATCAATGCTGACATATTTTAGAGGGGCCTAGGGTGGAGACCTGTGTGGCCAATTGTTGAATCAAGTGGTCACCTACCATCCAAAGACCGAGAAGGAATTCCTGCTTGGTCATGTACTAATGCAGGGAGCCACCGCAACCTAATATAACGATAGACAAAAGGAAGAAGTGAGGAGCCAAAGAACAGTTCCCCAAAAGTGGTTGCAAAGAGGGATGCTCACAACTGCTGTATTCAAAAATTAGTAAACTTTATTGAAAAACAAGACATATCGTGATATATAAAAAAAAAAACCCTGCATGGGGGGGCAATGTTATACAAAATGGAGACAATTGCGATGTGAAAATAGCAAGAGACAATGTTAAATACAATGACAAGCACACACATATAGCTGGCCACACACCCACTGAGATAATTGGATACACTGATACAGTGGCTCACAGTATTTGGCTCAAATCGAGCCCTCTGATACTGTGATGAACCACTGAAGGTGTATCGGCATGCCACATAAGCCCTAGAATTCATAAAGATACCAAAAATATGTATTATCCATAAGGCAAGATTCATTCGGCATAAGATACATCAAATTCATAAACCGTCACCTAGGGTATGGTAACAGATGATAAATTATATATTGTGTATATTCACTGGTCTATAATAGAATCTGGTAATCAACCAGGGAACTAACCATCAACTTTACAATATCCCAGATTGTGACTGGTATGCAATCAGGTCATTCCACCCATTTAAGGACAACTGGAGTCCTTCCGGTCATGTAGATGAACAAACTGCTGAAGTCACTTTAGAATCAAAGAAAGAGGGCATGGGGTGCGGGGGGAGGTGATCAAGATGGATGGAATAGATATACTGCCAATCTCTAAAGTATATGAAGAAATCACAAGGATGGCCGGTCTAAAGTCAGAGGCATTTCGTCATAATAGGTCAGGCTGCCAAACATCATGATCGTCCAGGGACAAAGATAATACTCTCAAACTATGTTATGTAGAGTATTGGAGGAGGATAAGGGAGAGACGCTAGGTTCAAATTGACCTGCGCTGGCTCGCACCAGTTAGGGTCTAAATGGTTATCGGCTATTATGAATAGTGATCAAAGTATATCGCATGAGGTATATTCCAGCCATAATGTCCACCGCTTTACCAAAGTCCCATACTATCTGGAAATACCTGGTGTTCACAGCCATTTCTCTATCCCTGGTGATTTCCTTCAGATATCCTCATTGCAGACGATTTTCCAAAAATGGAAGGCTGGGGCCATACATGAGGCGGACAAATGTCGGTAATATCTAGATGTCTCCTGGTACTGGTTGTTTCAGCTGCAGTCAGCCCCTCCAGAGCACCTGCGATCAGTGGCGTTTCCGCTGACAGCTGAACAAGAAGAAAAAAAAAGTGCCTGTAAAAAGTTTAAGAAAAAATGCATGCCCCCCCCCCCCCAGTCCATACAAGGCCCTTATCTGAACATGAGGCCTGGCAGGTCAGGAAAATGGGGGGGGGGGAGGGATGAGCGAGCGCCCCCCCTCCTTAGCCATACCAGGCCACATACCCTCAACATGGGGGGAATGGGTGCTTTGGGCCAGGGGGGGCTCTGTGCCTCCCACCCCAAAGTACCTTGTCCCCATGTTGATGAAGACAAGGGTCTCTTCCCGACAACCCTGGGCTGTCGTTGTTGGGGATCGGTGGGTGGGGGGTATCAGAATCTGGAAGCCCCCTCTAACAGGGCCCCGACCCTCCCATGTGAATGGGTATCGGGTACATCGTACTCGTACCTATTCACCCAAAAAAGTGTCAAAAAGTAAGAAACACAGGAAACAGTTTAACAAATCCTCTATTAAAATACACTTTTTAACAAATCCTTTATTAAAAAAGAAAAAAAAAAGTGTCCCTTGATGTAAATCCATCGTCAATCATGATGCCTGCCGGACCCGAAAAGTAGAAAAAAAAGAAACCGCTTTCACCTCCTGCTGACTGCTCTCTTCGCTTTGACAGTTCTTATATAGGCAAAGGGCTGGGCCACCCGGTTACATCACCTGATGGCACACCCCCTTCTGACATCACATGCCCTCACGGTCATGTAACCGGGTGGCCCAGCCCCCTGCCTCTATAAGAGCTGTCAAAGCCAGGAGAGAGCAGTAGGCGGTAGGCCTCCCAGGAGGCGGAAGTGTTTTCTTCATTTTCTATTTTTCGGGCCCAGCGGGCATCGTGATTGACGATGGATTTACATTGAGGGACACTTTTTTTTTTCTTTTTTAATAAAGGATTTTTAAAAACTGTTTTCTGTGCTTCTTACTTTTTGACACTTTTTTGGTGAATGGTTACGAGTATAATGTACCCAATACCCATGCACATAGAAGGGGGTCTGAGACCTGGGGGCTTCCAGATTCTGATAAGCCCCCCACCTGTAGACCCTGACAACCACAGCCAAGGGATGTTGACAAGGTGCTTTGAGGTGGAGGGCGCAGAACCCCCCCTGCATCAAAGCACCCACCCCCAATGTTGAGAGAATGTGACCTGGTATGGTTCAGAAGGGGGGCATTTTTGCCCCCCCCCCCCTCTTTTCCTGACCTGCCAGGCTCCATGCATGGGTGCCGGCAATTATAACCGCGAGTCATTTAAATGGGATTTCTTTTCTTTAGAAATTTGTTTTTTGCTATAACATGTTCTGTATATGCTACAAATGCGCCACTTTACGGGCACATTAAGGGAACCCCCCCCCCCCCCCCTTCCCCGGCACTATATTTTACATTTTTTTTTCTAAAAATGGCAACCATGTCATTCTTACCTTGAAATTTTGACAAATGAAAGAGATCAGGCGTCAAGGTTACCAATGGCCGTGAACCACTAGAAAGGAGTCTAAACAAATTGCTGCTAATTAGCTGCAGGTTGTCCCACATCGGAGGAAAATGAAAAGATAAATCAGTTTGTACTCCCCTAGTGGATAAATAGTGCAATACAAAAAATATAAAAAAAAATATAAAAGATATTATAAATTACCTAATCAATTAATTCATCACTAAATACATATTATATATGTGCTAATCCATTTAAAAAAATAATTATATAATTCCATTACCAATATTCAATATTTCATAAAGTCCCAAGTGAATATTTTAAAATGCAAAAAGTGTATTTTACGCTGTTAACAATTTGTGCAATACACCCGGTGTAATCCTTCCACCGTTTCCCCCAAACTAACTCACCAGATGGGGTGGCTGGTAAGAGTACATAAACCAGCAAATGCGCCTCTATACATAAAATTTCCAGCAGGTCGGTTCCTATCCTTATACTGATTGTTCACGTCTTCCCACACAGGCACACTTATATGGATATATGAGGGAATGTGGTATTTTGAAAGAAAGGAGAATCTATATAGTCTAAATCCATAAAACTTCACTTATTTATTAAAAACAGTAATGGCACTCACATTTCACAAGTGTCTACCCGACACTAGGGATTAAAAACATTTATCCTTATTGCCTCCGGCCATGCTCTGAACCTGCGAGTACAAGTCAGACCTGCATGGTGGTGTTCAGCATCCCGGCCCCGCCTGACTAGTTTCGTCATTCAATGTCCTCATGGAGCGGTAGGACATGGAACATAGCCGCGCCATCTTATAGTGGGTAAAGCCGCCCACTATCACATGCCAAATTTTCAATTCATGTATAAAACCTTCACAAACAATACTATATATACATGGGATTCTGGCGTTTGGTCATCCTTAATCTGCTAAAATTTTCCTGTGATCAAATTCTCAAATATATGCTTATATGTTTTAATGTTTGTTTTATAAAGCTCTCTATGGTGCATCACCCCGTATTGTATGCACTACCAGGAATATATGTTATTTATTACTACCTCTATATTAAAATTATTGCCTGATTACCTGAATATGTACCCTTTTTTGATTTATGGTTGTCCCCTCCTTATTGAGATAATGTCCAGTAAAGGGGAAATACATATTGTCACACTGCTGATGCTACTGTCATTTACATTGAAAATTCATTAATAAAAATGTCCATTCTGATAGTCAGTAATCCTTTAAATAGAATGGCATATAGCCGATTTAATACTAACAAAAATGTTACTCTCCATTCTAAAACATATCCCTCAAATATGTAAATATTATCATCATTTCTTCTTTATCATATCTCCTATGTCTCCAAAGGAATGGTGTGTCTATAGGAAAATCAGGCGAACGATCGTTTGATTTTCCTCGTTGTTTTACAGCAAATCGGAACAGATGAACGAAAATTCGTAAAAAAATTATTGGGACTAAGCCTTTTTTTTTTGTTGTTGTTGTTTATTGTTTCTTTTCAGGCGCAGTCATTCTTTTCTGATTTCTCTTGTACAAAAATCATACAAAAGCAGTACACATTAAATGAAAATTGTTTGTTTTTCCATATGAGAAAATTTTGGAGTTTGCCCCTTCGAGAATTTTCCTATGAAAACTCAGAATCGGCTGTGGAAAGTTGTGTACACGAAAATTGTATGAAAATTCTTGGGACGAAAGTGTTCGCCCGATCTTATAGTGTGTACTAGCCTTAAGTGTAGGGCTCTATTGTTACTGGTCATTGTCATTCTTACCTGCTCTCTGCAGTGGTTTTGCACATAGCAGCCTCGATTCTTCTCTTCTCGCGTCCCCTGGCGGCGCTCCTGGCCACTCCCTCCTGAAGAGTGCCCCCAGAGCATGCAGCTCACTATGGGGGCACACGATCTTCCTCACAAGGAATTCATATTGACACTATACTGCACAAGACTGTTTCAGCAGACATTAGTGCTAGCATTGTCCACTGTTGTCACCATCAGAAAGCCTGCTCTGAGAAATGCCAGTGTTTGTGTAAGTAGATGGTAAGTGCCTGCAAAGAGGCTTCCTGAGATCAGCAGAACTGAGACATAGCAAAGGG
The DNA here is from genome assembly GCF_965119305.1 of Pelophylax lessonae. Lineage (NCBI taxonomy): Eukaryota > Metazoa > Chordata > Amphibia > Anura > Ranidae > Pelophylax > Pelophylax lessonae. Next base: position 139,253,602 of record NC_138779.1, on the reverse strand, counting down.
AAAGGGAAAAAAAAGTATGCGTAAATATCTTATTTGAACAGTTTAATTTTCTCTTTTCTTTTTTTACATAGTGCTTTCGGAAACTTAATGTCATTCATTTTGTTAAGCGCTGCGCAAACTGTTGGCGCTATATAAATCCTGTATAATAATTCATTTAGAGGTTACATCCAAGGCTGGCCCAAGACATTGTGCCAAGTATAAAATGCTGCCCTCCCCCCTAAAAAAAATCACGCCCTACAAAAGGCCCCCACATCCATTATTTTATATAAATATAACATTTAGAAAATATTATATATACTGTTATCTTCTTCTATAACTCACCCCAGGATCTGTCCTCCAAACACCCACTGTCTGTCCTCAGTCCTCTTGTCACTCCTCTGTCTGCCACACCCAGCGCCCACCACCTGAGAAGATCCAGATCAAAAAAGCAAGGAGATTTCCAGTCACTACTTACCAACCAGCCAGCAACCAACTGTATTAATCTGTCTAACAGCATGTGTTAACAACAGGGGTTTAGTTGCACACATTTGCAAATACATGCGTAAGCTGCAACCCACGGCAAGGCACCCTGATATCTGCAGACCCTAACTCTACCTTTAAAGAGTCTCCACAGTGAGAGCACATGTATTCTAATGGATAGATGGGGGACAGGTGACTGGAGGGAGCCCACCCCTCCTTTAAGAAGGAGAAGATCCAGCCTGCCCTGCATGAGATAGAGTGCGCTGATGCCTGACATTGCGCACACCACGATCACGTGAGGGACGTTCCCCGGAGGAGACACTCAGCCTCTTCATACTTATCAGTTTGTACTACGGGCGGCAGTATGAGATGGGGAGATGCTGCCCGTAACGTGCCCAGAGTTGTATAAAGTACTCAAAACCCATACTTAAATAAAAGTATAAGTGCTCGATCAAAAAGTGACTTGAGTAGAAGTGGAATTGGTCAATCAAAAAGTGACTTGAGTAGAAGTACTAAAGTATTCAACATTTTTTGTACTTAAGTATTGCAAGTAGTTTTTTTTAAAAATTTTGCTACTCAAGTACTGAAAGTAAAAGTACCAGTAGTTTTGAGAAAACAAATTGCTACTCAAGTACTGAAAGTAAAAGTACAAGTACTGTGTTATGTAGTTATTAAAGAAAGAAGTCAAAAGTTTGAACATCATATTGTTTTTTATTATTTCAAATGCAGCTTTTATTTATACATACAGTAGCATTTATTTTCGTATGCGCTGATAATACACATGTTTTGAGCTTCATGAAACCTGCCATCTACTGTTCTGGCAGTGGTAATTTTTATAATTGTAACGAGTAACTATGCAGCACAAAAAAAAAAATATTGGAGTAGAAGTATTGAAATCATCGAAAAAATGTAGTGAAGTAAAAGTGGAAGTAGGAGAAAAAAATTCTACTCTAGGAAAGTACAGATACCGCCTTTCGGTACTTAAGTACAGTAGTGAAGTAGTTCTACTTAGTTACTATACATCTCTGCGTGCCACAAACTGATGACATACAAAACGTCTGGGAAAAAAAATCTTGGGAGTCAATTTGCCGCCCCTCTCCAAGTTCTGCCTGGGTCCAATGGACCCAGTGGGACCCATCACAAACTGATGACACAGAAAACTTCTGGGAAAAAAATCTTGGGAGTCAATTTGCCGCCGCTCTCCAAGTTCTGCCTCGGTCCAATGGACTCAGTGGGTCCCATGGTAGGGCTGGCCCTGGTTACGTCCATTTTAAACTTTAATGGAGCTAACCTGTACTGCTGTAAGATTCCCGTGTTGTTCCTTTGATAAATAGACCTGCTTGTTAAACAATTCACAGATGATTATAAAGCAGTGACGTTCAAAAGTGTAGGAATGAATGTGACATGTGACATCTCCATGATATAAGGACAATGAGAAATTGGCCCTATTGCAGTGAGCTCTGTTTGTATTCATGACAAAGCAGGTTAAATCCTCTCTCAAACAGATGATTAGCGCTATTTATGTATGGAATCATTTCCACTCTAAGAATAAGTGAACTATCATGGATACCATTGTTCAATGAGGTAAATGTAAAGCATAGAAAATATTGATCTTAATAAAAAGAAAAACAAAACAAAATATATGATGGGAAAAGGAAATATTTTGCAACACCGTGACACTGTGTGAAGAAGTTGTGTTGTTTGTTTTGGATGTGACAGTGTGTGAAATTTTGTTGTTGACTCACACTTCGGCTGTGAAATCAGAATTAAATATTTATGCAGGATGATGGTTCTAATGAGCCTCTTAAGATTAACCACAGTGTCATAAAGCATAAAGTAGACAAACGTAAAAAAAATGAAAGGTACCTTAATTAAATATATAATTAAAGCTAATGGATTACTGCCTCTGAATTGAGTCACTCTTTGAATAAACCACTTGACATGGAAAGCAAGCATATCTTTAAAACAGAATAATATTTTACTTAGAATTTTTTATAGCATTAAAAATTGCCACACAGTTTTCTAAGTTCATGACCTTTATACTTCAATCTGAAGCCACTGTAATTTTCTAAAACTGTCAAAAAGTTTAATGCAATATAGCAAGCTGGTGTACAGATCACCCCCAAAATGTTTTTCCTGCTTGTATGATTGGCTCACTTATACTGTCAATTTTTAGGTTTCCTCTGTAATAGGAATATATACAGCTGCAAGAAAAAGTATGTGCACCCTTTGGAATGATATGGATTTCTGCACAAATTGGTCATAAAATGTGATCTGATCATCATCTAAGTCACAACAATAGACAATCACAGTCTGCATAAACTAATAACACACAAAGAATGAAATGTTGCCATGTTTTTATTGAACACACCATGTAAACATTCACAGTGCAGGTGGAATAAGTATGTGAACCCTTGGATTTAATAACTGGTTGAACCTCCTTTGGCAGCAATAACTTCAACCAAACGTTTCCTGTAGTTGCAGATCAGACATGCACAATGGTCAGGAGTAATTCTTAACTATTCCTCTTTACAGAACTGTTTCAGTTCAGCAATATTCTTGGGATGTCTGGTGTGAATCGCTTTCTTGAGGTCATGCCACAGCATCTCAATCGGATTGAGGTCAGGACTCTGACTGGGCCACTTCAGAAGGCATATTTTCTTCTGTTTAAGCCATTCTGTTGTTGATTTACTTCTATGCTTTGGGTCATTGTCCTGTTGCAAAACCCATCTTCTGTTGAGCTTCAGCTGGTAGACAGATGGCCTTAAGTTCTCCTGCAAAATGTCTTGATGAACTTGGGAATTAATTTTTCCTTCGATTATAGCAATCCGTCCAGGCCCTGACACAGCAAAGCAGCCCAAAACCATGATGCCCCCCACCACCATACTTCACAGTTGGGATGAGGTTTTGATGTGGGTGTGCTGTGCCTCTTTTTCGCCACACATAGAGTTGTGAGTTTCTTCCAAACAACTCAACTTTAGTTTCATCTGTCCAAAGAATATTTTGCCAGTTCTGCTGTGGAACATCCAGGTGCTCTTGTGCAAACTGTAAACGTGCAGCAATGTTTTGTTTGGACAGCAGTGGCTTCCTCTGTGGTATCCTCCCATGAAATCTATTCTTGTTTAGTGTTTTACGTATTGTAGATTCGCTAACAGGGATGTTAGCATTTGCCAGTGACTTTTGTAAGTCTTTAGCTGACACTCTAGGATTCTTCTTCACCTCATTGAGCAGTCTGCACTGTGCTCTTGCTCTTTACAGGACGGCCACTCCTAAGGAGAGAAGCAGCAGTGCTGAACTTTCTCCATTTATAGACAATTTGTCTTACCATGGACTGATGAACAGCAAGGCTTTTGGAGATACTTTTATAACCCCTTCCAGCTTTATGAAAGTCAACAATTCTTAATCGTAGGTCTTCTGAGAGCTCTTTTGCATGAGGCATCATTCACATCAGGCAATGCTTCTTGTGAAAAGCAAACCCAGAACTGGTGTGTGTTTTTTATAGGGCAGGGCAGCTGTAACCAACACTTTCAATTTCATCTCATTGATTGGACTCCAGTTGGCTGACATCTCACTCCAATTAGCTCTTGGAGATGTCATTAGTCTAGGGGTTCACATACTTTTTCCACCTGCACTGTGAATATTTTTTTTTTTTTTCCAAAAATCGCTGTGAATATTTACATGGTGTGTTCAATACAAACATGGCAACATTTCATTCTTTGTGTGTTATTAGTTTAAGCAGACTGTGATTGTCTATTGTTGTGACTTAGATGATGATCAGATTACATTTTATGACCAATTTGTGCAGAAATCCATATCATTCCAAGGGGTTCACATACTTTTTCTTGCAGCTGTATATATATATATATATTTTTTTTTCCTTATACAAAGTTTAACCACTTAAAGACCAAGCCTATTTCTGACATTTGTTGCTTACAAGTTAAAATCTGTATTTTTTTGCTGGAAAATAACTTAGAACCCCCAAACATTATATATATGTTTTCAGCAGCAGAGACTCTGGAGAATAAAATGGCAGGCATTGCACTATTTTATGTCCAACGATATTGGTGCAGCAAACTTTCAAATGCAATTTTTTGGGGAAAAAATACACTTCACTGAATTAAAATGTGCAGACTGCTGTCTTTTATAAACTCTGTTTGCATCATCACTTGCCTGCTTCCTCGGAGTCGCTCAGTAATGATGTTGCACACTTGACTATATACATCATCTGTTGGCTTGCAGTCCTTATGCTCCAAGGTGCTTCACTGCTGGAAGTCTTCTGTTCTCCAGGTTCCTCCGTGCATGACCTGGCTTGGCTGACGACTTTCCTGGCTCTCGATTCCACATCGGCAGATGACCCGACATCGGCAGACTACCCGCTTCTGGACTCGACCCCGGCTTGGATGATTACCCACTTCTGGAATTGATCCCGGCTTGGATGACTACCCACTCTGGACTTGACCCCGGCTGTTCCTGATTTCGCTCCGAGTCCTCACTCTTGCTGTGCATTTATTGTTGTTGCTCTAATAAACTGCTTTATTTTACTTGCATCTTTGTGTGGTCTGGTTTCCTGGCACCCTGACACATCCTGCCCCCACATACATTCCTTTCGGACAATCAACATGGATTGTCTCAATGACCAATAAGGATATATGTGTTAGAAAGAAAGGGGTGAACAAACTGTAGCATTATCAGATAGTGCTGAAGTGTGAAGAAAAGTGCTTACTATGGGGTTTAACTCCAGAATAAAAGTAAATATTGCAGTAAATGCAGCTTTTTTTTGTATTTGTCCTGCAATGCCTAGCTTAAGCCTGCTTTAAGGCTATTGGGGTTTTGCACTTTGCTACAGTTTGCCCAGTTTTACAGTGACAATCAGGAAATAGGGTATAGAAGGACACCACAAATTGAAGAAGCATGAACAATGGAAAACAAAGGTAATAAAATGAAACAGAGAATGGAAAAAGCACAACAAATATGTTAACCGGTTCCCGACCGCCTGCCGCCTTTTAACTGTGGCAGCGCGGCTCTACTGCGCGAACCAACGTAAACCTACGTCGGTCGTTCGCCTGCAGCTAGGGGAGCGGGGAGGCCGATGCACCGGGCAGACGGCTCCGATTGCCGCCTGACACCTGCAATCATTCCCCGCTGAGAGAGAAGAACGGTCAGCTGTTGTAAACACAGCTGACCATTGTTTTCTCTGCAATGATCACAAAGCGCCTGTGATCCTGCTATATAGGGGGCGTGGCTTCACAAGCCACGCCCCCCACAGTTAGAAACATGCCCCTTGGTACACATTTAACCCCTTGATCACTTACTGTGTTAACCCCTTCCCTGGCAGTGTCATTATTACAGTAACAGTGCATATTTTTAGCACTGATTACTGTAGTAATGTCACTGGTCCCCCCGAAAGTGTCAAAAATGTCAGTCAAGGGTCCGATCTATGTCGCAGTCCTGAAAAAAATCGCAGATCGCTGCCATTACTAGTAAAAAAAAAAAAAAAACAATAAAAATTACATAAATCTTTCCCGTAGATAGTAGATACGATAACTTTTGCGCAAATTAATCGAAATACGCTTATTATGATTTTCTTTTTACCAAAAATATGTAGCAGAAAAGAAATTGGCCTAAAATGTTAAAGTTTTATTTTTACATTTTTTTTTTTGGGGGGGGGGGGGCTGTTATATAGCAGAAAGTTAAAGATATTGTTTTTTTTCAGAATTGTCGCTCTTTTTTTTGTTTATAGCGCAAAAAATAAAAATCGCACAGGTGATCAAATACCACCAAAAGAAAGCTCTATTTGTGTGAAAAAAGGACATCAATTTTATTTAGGTACAGCGTCGCACGACCGTGCAATTGTCCATTAAATTAACGCAGTGCCAAATCGCAAAATATGGCCCTGGTCATTTAAGGGGGAAAATCTTCCGGTCCAGAAGTGGTTAAGATTAGGGTTGAGCGGACACCTAGATGTCCGTGTTCGACGGGTTCGGCCGAACTTTAAAAAAAAGTCCGGGTCCGTGTCCCGGACTTTTACCGAACTTTTCCCGGACACCGAACCCCATTGAAGTCAATGGGGACCCGAACTTTAAGGCACTAAAATGGCTCTAAAACACCAAAGGAAAGGGCTAGAGTGCTGCAAATGGCAGCAAAACGTAATTAAGAGCATGGCAAGTGCTCTGCAAACAAATGTGGATAGGGAAATAACTTAAAACAACAAAAAAAACCAGAAAAATAAAACAATGTTCTTCTTCATCTCTGAAGGACGAGGCCCATATGGAGTAGGAGGGAGGTTGAGGTGGTGGTGGATGTGGCGGTGACATAGGCGTGCGCACAGGGTGTGCTGGGTGTGCCTGGGCACACCCTAATCACCTAGGGCACATAGCATTGCCAGTGAGGAGATGGGAAAGATCTCCCTGGGACCTGCTCTGCTCTATTTCTCCTTGCCTACAGGTACATGGCCCCGATACATTACTCTCCCTGCTGGCAAACACATGCATGTGTATTTCAACTTTGGGGTGCACACCTTAATGCAATAGGCTGCGCACACCTATGGGCGGTGTAGGTGGAAGCGGCGGTGGAGGAGGACCAGGGCCGGATTAACAGCATCATGGGCTTGGTGCTGAGGATTTTGAAGGGCCTTAAGGGCCGTGCCTTGCCATGCACCCAGAGGAGGAAGGGTGCAGCCATGCATGCCTAATTCAACATGGGATGCTGTCTCTGAAGCCCATAAACACATCCATGCATCGCCAACTGTCCCTCCTTGTCCGGCCTTCACGCTGTGTGGGGAGGTTCTGAGGGTGCTGCCTGGGGAAGCGAGCATAGAAGCCAGACTTCTGTGTTTACAAGTGACAGAAGAGCGGTAACAGTGAATATGGCCAACCCGGGGCCTATATAAAAGGTAGGGGCCTGGAGCTGCAGCTCCAATAGCCCCTACATTAATCTGGCCCTGAGGAGGAGGACTAGGTAGCCAACACTGCTTCTTTTCAAAAATTTTAAATGAGGGTACACCCCAAAAGAGTGAGAAAGAGCAAAAATGGAACAATGGGTGGGTAAGGTCGGTATCCATTGCTATTCTGCATAAGGTACGGAAAAGTCCCGTGGGATCCATGCCTGGTTCATTTTAATGAACGTGAGCTTGTCCACATTGTCTCTGGACAGGCGGCTGCGCTTGTCTGTTATAACGCCCCCAGCCGTGCTAAATACCCGTTCAGATAATACACTGGCTGCAGGGCACGCCAGCACCTCCAAGGCGTAAAGGGCAAGCTCAGGCCATGTGCCCAATTTGGAGACCCAGAAGTTGAAGGGGGCAGACCCGTCATTCACTACATGTAGGCGTGTGCACACATACTGCTCCACCATGTTGGTAAAATGCTGCCTCCTGCTAAGACGTTCCATCTGAGCTGCTGGTGCTGCTGTTTGTTGTGGCGTGCTGACAAAGCTTTTCCACATTTCGGCCATGCTAACCCTGCCTTCTGAGGTGCTGGCGGTGCCCTGGTTGCGTTGGCGACCTCCTCCTCCTCCTCCTCTGCCTTGTGCTTCCACTGTGGCCCCGCTGTCAGATGGGAATGCCAGCAGCATGGCGTCTACCAGCGTGCGCTTGTACTCGCGCATCTTGCGATCGCGCTCCAGTGAGTGAATTAAGGACGGTACGTTGTCCTTGTAACGGGGATCCAGCAGCGTGGCCACCCAGTAATCAGCACAAGTTAGAATGTGGGCAACTCGGCGGTCGTTGTGGAGACACTGCAGCATGTAATCGCTCATGTGTGCCAGGCTGCCCAGAGGCAACGAAAGGCTGTCCTCTGTGGGAGGTGTATCGTCCGTGTCCTCTGTATCCCCCCAGCCACGCACCAGTGATGGCCATGAGCTGGCCTGGGTGCCACCCTGCTGTGAACATGGTTCCATCTCCTCCTCCAGCTCCTCCTCCTCCTCATCCTCCTCATCCTCCAGAACTGTGCCCCTGCTGGTCAATTGCGTCCCTGGCGTTTGCGTGTGCAGGAACCCACCCTCGGAGCCCCTTGCGAATGACTGCCCTGAAAGCCTTGGAAATGTTACCTCTTCATCCTCCTCCTCCTCCTCATCCTGTGCCACATCCTCTTCCATCATCGCCCGAATTGTTTTTTCAAGGAGGCATAGAAGTGGGATAGTTAAGCTGAGAACGGCGTCATTGCCACTGGCCATGTTGGTGGAGTACTCAAAACAGCGCAACAAGGCACACAGGTCTCGCATGGAGGCCCAGTTAAATTAAATAGCGGAATAGAAAATATGATCCAAAAAAAGTGTATGTATATCACACGTACACAACCACACTGGGCCCCAATTACTATTGTTTGTACCCCTAAAAGGCTAGATGAGGAGTAGGGGGAGTATGGAACAGGCAGCACCCTCAAACCATCAGAAGTATGAGATGAACCCCAACAACTTGGAAAGGTGGATCTCTCTCACACGTACCAACACAGACTATCCCCCAATTTAACTGATCCCCAAAGGTTTTTGATTAAATAGCGGAATAGAAAATATGATCCAAAAAAAGTGTATGTATATCACACGTACACAACCACACTAGGCCCCAATTACTATTGTTTGTACCCCTAAAAGGCTAGATGAGGAGTAGGGGGGGTATGGAACAGGCAGCACCCTCAAATCTTCAGAAGTATGAGATGAACCCCAAAAACTTGGAAAGGTGGATCTCTCTCACACGTACCAACACAGACTATCCCCCAATTTAACTGATCCCCAAAGGTTTTTGATTAAATAGCGGAATAGAAAATATGATCCAAAAAAAGTGTATGTATATCACACGTACACAACCACACTGGGCCCCAATTACTATTGTTTGTACCCCTAAAAGGCTAGATGAGGAGTAGGGGGGGTATGGAACAGGCAGCACCCTCAAATCTTCAGAAGTATGAGATGAACCCCAAAAACTTGGAAAGGTGGATCTCTCTCACACGTACCAACACAGACTATTCCCCAATTTAACTGATCCCCAAAGGTTTTTGATTAAATAGCGGAATAGAAAATATGATCCAAAAAAAGTGTATGTATATCACACGTACACAACCACACTAGGCCCCAATTACTATTGTTTGTACCCCTAAAAGGCTAGGAGTAGGGGGAGTATGGAACAGGCAGCACCCTCAAACCTTCAGAAGTATGAGATGAACCCCAACAACTTGGAAAGGTGGATCTCTCTCACACGTACCAACACAGACTATCCCCCAATTTAACTGATCCCCAAAGGTTTTTGATTAAATAGCGGAATAGAAAATATGATCCAAAAAAAGTGTATGTATATCACACGTACACAACCACACTAGGCCCCAATTACTATTGTTTGTACCCCTAAAAGGCTAGATGAGGAGTAGGGGGAGTATGGAACAGGCAGCACCCTCAAATCTTCAGAAGTATGAGATTGTGTTCACTGTACCCCACAAAGATTGAGTTCACTGCACCCCACAATGATTGTGTTCACTGCACCCCACAAAGATTGTGTTCACTGCACCTCACAAAGATTGTGTTCACTGTACCCCCCAAAGATTGTGTTCACTGCACCCCACAAAGATTCTGTTCACTGTACCCCACAAAGATTGTGTTCACTGCACCCTAAAAGGATGTTGTTCACTGCACCCCAAAAAGATTGTGTTCACTGTACCCCCCCAAAGATTGTGTTCACTGCACCCCACAAAGATTGTGTTCACTGCACCCCAAAAAGATTGTGTTCACTGTACCCCCCAAAGATTGTGTTCACTGCACCCCAAAAAGATTGTGTTCACTGTACCCCCCAAAGATTGTGTTCACTGCACCCCACAAAGATTCTGTTCACTGTACCCCACAAAGATTGTGTTCACTGCACCCCAAAAAGATTGTGTTCACTGTACCCCCCCAAAGATTGTGTTCACTGCACCCCACAAAGATTCTGTTCACTGCACCCCACAAAGGATTTTGTTCACTGCACCCCAAAAAGATTGTGTTCACTGCACCCCAAAAAGGATTTTGATCACTGCACCCCAAAAAGGATGTTGTTCACTGCACCCCAAAAATGATTTTGTTCACTCCACCCCAAAAAGATTGTGTTCACTGCACCCCACAAAGATTGTGTTCACTGCACCCCAAAAAGATTGTGTTCACTGTACCCCCCAAAGATTGTGTTCACTGCACCCCACAAAGATTCTGTTCACTGTACCCCACAAAGATTGTGTTCACTGCACCCCAAAAAGATTGTGTTCACTGCACCCCAAAAAGGATGTTGTTCACTGCACCCCAAAAAGGATGTTGTTCACTCCACCCCAAAAAGATTGTGTTCACTGCACCCCACAAAGATTGTGTTCACTGCACCCCAAAAAGATTGTGTTCACTGCACCCCAAAAATGATTTTGTTCACTGCACCCCAAAAAGGATTTTGTTCACTGCACCCCAAAAAGGATGTTGTTCACTCCACCCCAAAAAGATTGTGTTCACTGCACCCCAAAAAGATTGTGTTCACTGCACCCCACAAAGGATTTTGTTCACTGCACCCCAAAAAGATTGTGTTCACTGCACCCCAAAAAGGATGTTGTTCACTGCACCCCAAAAAGGATTTTGTTCACTGCACCCCAAAAAGATTGTGTTCACTGCACCCCACAAAGGATTTTGTTCACTGCACCCCACAAAGATTGTGTTCACTGCACACCAAAAAGGATTGTGTTCACTGCACCCCAAAAAGATTTTGTTCACTGCACCCCAAAAAGATTGTGTTCACTGCAGCCCAAAAAGATTGTGTTCACTGCAGCCCAAAAAGATTGTGTTCACTGCAGCCCAAAAAGATTGTGTTCACTGCAGCCCAAAAAGATTGTGTTCACTGCACCCCAAAAAGATTGTGTTCACTGCACCCCACAAAGGATTTTGTTCACTGCACCCCAAAAAGATTGTGTTCACTGCACCCCAAAAAGGATGTTGTTCACTGCACCCCAAAAAGGATTTTGTTCACTGCACCCCAAAAAGATTGTGTTCACTGCACCCCACAAAGGATTTTGTTCACTGCACCCCACAAAGATTGTGTTCACTGCACACCAAAAAGGATTGTGTTCACTGCACCCCAAAAAGATTTTGTTCACTGCACCCCAAAAAGATTGTGTTCACTGCAGCCCAAAAAGATTGTGTTCACTGCAGCCCAAAAAGATTGTGTTCACTGCAGCCCAAAAAGATTGTGTTCACTGCAGCCCAAAAAGATTGTGTTCACTGCAGCCCAAAAAGATTGTGTTCACTGCAGCTCACACACAGAAAAATGGATGTGGATCACTGACACCTGCCTATCTCCAATCCCACACCACACAGCAATATCGATTGTAGTTTGTAGAACACAGTTTCCCTAAAATTCAGCAGACTCTGTCCCTAACAGGATTGAGAAGAGATCGTAGATCAGGATTGAGTGCAGATTCACCCCACCCCCCACACAGCAATATCGATTGTAGTTTGTAGAAGACACTGACCCTATAATTCAGCAGACTCTATCCCTAAAATGCCTACAACTCGCCCTGCCTAAACACTCCGACCTGTCCCTCAATTCTATCCGGACACAAATGGTTTTTTCCTGCCTATCTTTCCCTAATCAGCAGCCAGCACGTTGATGTGTGCTCTGTCCCTGAATCTAAGCAGCATAATGACGCCGCTGCGGCTGCCTCGAACTTATAAAGACTTGGTCACATGCTTCAGACGGCCAATCACAGCTACTAAGACATTTGCAGGCATGGCTGGGATGGCTTAAGGCACACCAGTTAAACGATTGTTGATTGGCTGTTGAAAGCCCGCCATGAAAAGAGCGCCAAAGCATGCAAAACCCGGAAATAAAACGACCGAACACGGATTTTTACCCGAACATACAGTAAAGTGTCCGTGTCCGTGTTCGGGTAAAAAAAAATCCAATTATTCGGTACGAACACGAATAATACAGTCCGTGTTCGCTCAACACTAGTTAAGATTAGAAAATGTAAAAAAAAAAGGAAAACTTAAAATGTGTGCAAGTAAAGTGCCAAAGAATAACTATAATTTTGGACTAGTTCTAACCATTTTCCTGCCTAAGGTGAGGTTTTGAAAAGAGCATTCACTTTTTTAAACTTTCTTCCACAGATTTTAGGGTTTAAGTACAATAAACGATCATGAAAAACAATGGAACTTGCTTCCAGCACTCCCTCCCAGGTAAATGGTGGCTAAAGAAAAAGCTAAAGAAAAAAAAGAAAATGTCATTTTCATCAATTATGTTTGCAGAGAGTTATGTATGTTTCCAGCCACGTAGAGCTACATTACCGTGTGTTCGGCACTTTACCAGAGGCATTGCCTATTGCTCGGTCATGTCAAGTATGATGGGAAAGCTATGCTTCGATGCAAGGCTGGCAGGTGGCCTGTCACAACATTCACCTGTCTAGGAGTATATTTTTAAAAGAATATCCAGCATACTATATAATAAAACATTTGTGATTTTGTTTTAAAACAGCATTTGCTTGGATTACAGAACCTGTACTCTGGACCGATAGGAAGTTGGAACAACCATTGGACTGATGAATAAAGAACATAAACTACCTGTGCATACGTCTGTTATACAGCAACATCCTACATGCTATGAAAATACAAGTACACGTTGTCATGGTAAAATTTTGACTAACACAAGGTTAAAATTAGGTGACTGTCCATCATCAAGCAACACATTGTATTTGCTTAAACAAATATAGTTAAACTAAGCTGTACAATGGACACATTTTACCTTAAAAATAAAATTTGAACTTATTAATAAAACATTACCTTAAATAACTTCAGTTATTTTATATTTAAATCGTTTAAAAATTAACCATTCTTGAAAGTCAGTAAAACAGATGGTTATATTGAATTCCTAATAGAACTGCATAGTTTTTAGCTGAGATTCATGGAAGGTTATTATGATAAATACTAAAGATTACTGAAGTCTTCTAAGGTAATGCCTGAAGCTGAAAAGCTTTTGTTAAAGCTAAAATCAGTGAATGTTCCATAGAATACAAAGTGTTCTGTGAATGGGTACGGGGAGCGGACAGATGGGCAAACAACTTCTAACCTGAATGAAAGTGTAAATATTAAAGTAATAGCAGTGATGCTAAGCTTATTTTTTACACTGCAATTGAAAAAAAAACAAAAAAAAAAAAAAAACGATGCCTTAAATTATTCTTTAACCGCTTGCCGACCGCCCACAGAAATAATTCTGTGGCAGTGGGGCTCCCCTGCATCCAGTCACGTACGCAGTTTAGACACAGCGGGAGTCAGGCTGCGGGAGGAGAGGCGGCGATTGCTGCCTTCCTCCCGCGATCATCCAGGAAATGTAGAGAAGACCCGCCTGCTTATGTAAACAAAGCAGGCGGATCTTCTGTGAGACAGGCAGGGACAGATCAGCAATTTCAGCTATGCTGAAATTGTGATCTGTCTGTGCCTGTCACAGACCCCCCCCCCCCACATAAACACACACACACACACACACACACAGTAAGCACATAGGCGTACATTAACCCCTTTTATCACCCACAGGGTTAACCCCTTCCCTGCCAATGGCATTGTTATAGTAACAGTGCATATTTTTAGCACTGATTACTGCAGTAATGTCACTGGTACCCCCAAAAGTGTCAAAAATATCAGATAGGGTTCTGATCTGTCTGCCACAATGTCGCAGTCCCGCTAAAAATCGCAGATCTCGCCACCTTTTAGGGGCTCGGCCTCTGTTGCGGGGAGCCGGCTGGGGGATGTCCTGTCCGGGAGGGTACCCCTTCCCCCTGATCCTCTCTCAAACTTTATCAGGTTGCAGCGGGTTACCGCTAACAGACTATCCCCCTTCCCTCCATTTTGATTATGTCTGTATTTGCAAGGACTGTTGTTTTCCCCATTTTACCCATGATCTTCATGACATCCTATGTCATACAAAGAAAAGGAACAAGGGCGCCAAGTCATAAAGGTAGATGAACAGCTGTGTAATTTAATATAGTAACTTACATGTTAAAAACAGGTATTCCAATAAGACAGCATACATGGTGTGAAAGGACAGTCCCCACAGTGGATCCGATGGAAGATACAAGATGAAGGATAGTCACATCTGGGTCCTGTGTGGCGGGTCCTGTATAATGGTGAAGGCAGTCCTGGATACCGGTAATACCGGGTGATGCTGCAAATGGCGTGGGCTCGCACATCTTGCATAAGATTTTCTTACATTGCTGCATGCCCACTAAGTTACAAAAGGTAAGAAGGGGCTGTGTGGAAATTTTGGGCTTATTAAACCTGCTCGGGCTATTATGTTTTTTACATTTCTGGGCCTCCTATAAATGACTCGGGGATACTTGGGTAAAACAGGAGCCAATTTTGGGTCCTGCATTAAAATCCCCCAGTGGCGTCTGATTATACTCTCCATCCTCTTGTGAGCATAATGGTATTGGGTTATGAATTTTACCTCCCCAAAAGTTGTCAAGTCAGATGTGGATTTTGCGGAACAAGGATTTTTACATTCTTCAAAGGCCGCCTGGACCAAGGAGAAGTCGTACCCCTTGTCCAGGAACCTGTGAATCAAAACTTGGCCCTGCTCCTCATTGTCTTCTCCACAGGTGCAATTCTTCCGTAATCTGGAGAATTGCCCCTTGGGAATATTATGTATCCACTTTGAATCCAATGGGGAGGTGTCTTTTCAATGTTCCACATTGAGCTAGTCACTCTGCTCTTATATAGGGTTTTATATATGCCAATTAATGTGATGTTCCTTTTATAATTATTGCCTCTGTTGCTGCTGGGAGGTGTTCGTCTCTCCCCCCTCTCTTTTTTCCTCTTTGTTAATTTTTCTTCCGTCTTTATTGGTGTGACCTGAGGTTTGTTCAATCCTCAGCAGTGCAATTGTTTCCTATGATTATAAATACTTTCTATGGTGGAGGGGCGGGCCTGCCTGATGAAGGAGGAGGTTCTCCGAAACGACGTTGCGGCCCGCCCTCCACTCTTGGTTCAGTGTTCGTTCCTGTCGGCTTCCGTGGAGAAACCGACAGACTTGTCCTTTCTACTTCCGGTTACGGGTCATTACCTCCCTGCTGCACGGCGGATCGCGGTGAGGCTGCCCAGCCAGGGAGCCCATGCCATTTGCAGCATCACCCGATATTGCCGTTATCCAGGACTGCCTTCACCATTATACAGGACCCGCCACACAGGACCCAGATGTGACTATCCTTCATCTTGCATCTTCCATCGGATCCACTGTGGGGACACCATGTATGCTGTCTTATTGGAATACCTGTTTTTAACATGTAAGTTACTATATTAAATTACACAGCTGTTCATCTACCTTTATGACTTGACGCCCTTGTTCCTTTTCTTTGTTACATGTTTGGAGGGTATCCCTACCTCTTGAGGAGCTGCCTGTCTAATCTTCACACCAGTACTCTGATTTGGACTTTTTGTAATCTTTCATCAGCAAGGATCCATTCACTCGGGATCATCGCATGATTGAATAGGACTTCTACACATTTGAGGTTCTTGTATCTTGTTTGCCCTGTAATATTTCTATTGTCACTCAATTCATTTTTTTATTTATTTTTTTTTTTTATTTAATTTATTCATTTTATCCATTTAATTTTATTCACATTTACATTTGTGATTTCATCTGTGGCACCACTGGTCATGTGGTCCCTTCCAGAGTGGTCCAGTGAGCGCTGATTCACTGACTTAGGTCAGTGTGTGTCTTTTTATTCACCATCCTATGTCATACGATTATTCACTGCTCCTTTATACCAGGCTATACCTTTGCACTGTATTTGCTATCATTATTGTTATTGTTTTTTTTTCTCTGAAAATTTAATAAAAATTATTGAAAGTTAAAAATCGCAGATCACCGCCATTACTAGTAAAAAAACGAAAAAAAAAACCCAATAAAAATGACATAAATCTTTCCCATAGTTAGTAGACGCAATAACTTTTGCGCAAACCAATCAAAATACACTTATTGCAATTTTTCTTTACCAAAAATATGTAGCAGAAAACAAAATTGGCCTAAAATATTAAAAAAATTTAGATTTTTTAATTTTTTTTGGGAATGTCCTATAGCAGAATGTGAAAAATATATATTTTTTCCCACAATTGTCACTCTTTTTTTGTTTATAGCGCAAAAAATAAAAATCGCAGAGGTGATCAAATACCACTAAAAGGAAGCTCTATTTGTGGGGAAAAAAGGACGGAAATTTAATTTGGGTACAGTGTTGCACGACCTCACAATTGTCCGTTAAAATAACGAAGTGCCAAATCGCAAAATAGGGCCTGGTCAGGAAGGGGGTAAAATCTTCTGGGGCTGACGTAGTTAAAGTAGGACTATAGGGAATAGATTAAGGGAGGGTTAAAACCCCTGTTGGTTTATTTTTTGCAATTTGTACCCCATTGGGGAAATTTCACTTCACTTCCTGTCCCATAGCTAAAACAGGAAGTGAGAGGAAATCTCTACAAAATAAGGGAATCTCTTGGGGGATCAGAACTAGTGTCTACATTGGAATATTTCTGTCAAGCGTCTGGGGGTGTGACACCTTGTAGATCACCAACTCGGGGTTCCCCAGGAGGTGGAGTCTAAGCCCCAGTCTGCTTTTTCACCCAAGCCCCTGATGGTGGAGATGGACTTCAGCAAGCTATAAACAAAAAAAGAGTGACAATTTTGAAAGAAAATAAATAAATAAATTCACATTCTGCTATATGACATTCCCCAAAAAAAAATGTAAAAATCAAAATTTTTTAACATTTCGATTCTAACGATTCATTAACGATTCTAACTGTGGGGAGGAGGGGGTGGCTTCTGGAATGACCATAGAGACATGTGATCCTATATAGAAAGATCACATGAGCTCTGTGATCATTTCAGGGAGAAGGACGGTTGGCTGTGTTACAGCTGACCATCCTTCTCTCTCGCTCTCTGCGGGGAGCAATCGCGGGTGTCAGGCGGCAATTGGAGCTGCCTGACACATGCATCAGCTTCCCCACTGACGATCTGCCACCAGGCGAGCAACAAACCAATATGTGCTTTTGCCTGTTTGCCTGTAGGAGCCACTCTGCCGATATATATATATATATATATATATATATATATATATATATATATATATATATATATATATATATATATATATATATATATATATATGCGGCCGGCAAGTGGTTAAGGTAACACAGACAATAATAAAAACTGACATGTGTTCTAGTCTCTCTTCGCTGTATCCAAAACTAAAGAAAACATTTTTCCTTTAGTGATACCTAAAGTATTACAGAACAAAATTACTAGCTATAAGATTTACAAAAAATCAGACTTTGTATTAGGAAGAAAAGATACACTGATGGCGGTGCATAGTGATGGGCCGAACGACCCCCTGTTCGGTTAGCACCAGAACATCTCAAACAGGGAAAAAATTCTAGCAAACAATCACACTCTAATAAAGTCTATGGGACACGAACATTAAAAATCAAATTCTTAATTTTAAAGGCTTAAAAGCAAGTTATTGCCATAAAAAGCGTATGGGGACTTGGATAATGCCCTGGAGGACATGCATCAATGCAAAAAAACGTTTTTAAAATTATCGTTTTTGGAGGAGCAGTAATTTTAATGATGCTTAAATTAAACAATAAAAATGAAAAATTCCTTTAAATATCGTGCCTGGGGGTCCCCTTAGTCTGCCTGTAAAGTGGTGCATTTGTATGATGTATAGACCTTGCTGCAGCAATACTGATATTTCTCAAGAAAAAAATTGTAATTTAAACTTGCTCACGGCTGTAATGTATTGTCAGCTTCCGGCAACACAGATAAAAAAAATGGGAAAAAAAAAAAAAAACCAGCATAGGGTCCCCCCCCCACAGTCTATACCAGGCCCTTCGTGGTGTGGTATAGATTTTAAGGGAAACCCCACGCCAAATTTTCTTTTAAAAATGGCGTAGGGTCCCCCCAAAAACCATACCAGACCCTTATCCGAGCACACAGCCTTGCAGGTCAGGAAAGATGATGATCGAGCGCCCCCTCCACTCCTGAACCATACCAGGCCACATGTCCTCAACATAAGGGGGTGGG
Organism: Pelophylax lessonae; assembly: GCF_965119305.1. Classification (NCBI taxonomy): domain Eukaryota; kingdom Metazoa; phylum Chordata; class Amphibia; order Anura; family Ranidae; genus Pelophylax; species Pelophylax lessonae. Next base: position 139,235,091 of record NC_138779.1, on the reverse strand, counting down.
TGCTTTTTTTATCCTCTTTCCGGGTCGATGCGTGCAGCAAGCAAAGCAATTGATGATGGATTTACATCGGGGGGCACAAATGTTTTGTTTGTTTATTTTTGTGTTTATTTTGTTTGTACAATTTTTTGGTGTATGGGTAGAAGTATGATGTACCTGATATCCATTCACATGGGGGGGTGGAATCTGAGGAACCTCTTGTTAAAGGGGGCTCCCAGATTTGGATAAGCCCCCCACTCGCAGACCCCCACAACCACAGCCCAGGGTTGTCGGGAAGAGGCCCTTGTCCCCATGTTGAGGGCAAGTGGCCTGGTATGGTTCAGAAGGGGGGGGGGCGCTCACTTGTCCCCCCCCCCCCCTTTCCTGTGGTCTGTCTGGTATGGATTTTGGGGGGGATCTCATGCCCTTTTTTAGCATGGAGTTCCCCTTCAAATTTATTCCAGACCTGAAGAGCCTGGAATAGATTTTTTTTTTTTTTTTGGGGGGGGGGGGGGGAACTCTACGCCGTTTTTTTTTATTACGTCATGGGGTTCCCCTTAAATAGCCATACAAGACTCAAAGGATCCCCCAAGCTGTTTTTACCCCAATTTTTTTTAAATTTACATTTTTTTTTTTACAATTATTTTTTTAAATTCAGCTCTCAGCAGGGAAGCCTTAACAACCTATTGACTGTGCGCTCGGCGAATGAACATCCCGCTAAGTTCCAAGAAAGCTCAGATGTTAGGCGAGTACCTGAATGGGCGATGTTTAGGCCATACTTATGCTCGGCCTGAACCGTTCACCCATTCTAGTGGTGCCTGAACACTGTAATCCCTCACAGTTACTCTTAATCTTAAAATAATTGGATTAAGAATAAAAAAATGCTTAAAAATGTTATTGGTCTTCGGTGCAGATAGAGTCCAATGTAATGTAGAGTCAAGTATCAGAATCATTGGCCCTCAGAATGATTCACAACATTAATGCATAATTTTTGATGGAAAATGGTGAGCTGTCAAGAATTAGATGCAGCTCTCTTTTTTTGTCCTTGAGGAGAGTGTTGGGCGGACTAATCTAATCAAAGAGACTGAGGAAGGGGCTGAGTGTTCCTTGGTAATCAGCAGACCTTCCTGCAGATACAGCTTTTTTTTTTTTTTTTTTTACTGTACCAATAGTTCCCTCTTATCACCTGCTATATTCTAGCATCCAGTATTTTGTCGTGCATTGTGCTTTCACAATTCAAACAAGATTAAAGTTGGCATATTTAATATGTCTGGCTTTCTAAAAATGGATATGTCCTTGTGGACTTCTTAAGTTTGTATTTCTCCAAATGATTGCAGTGGTCTTCTACATTTGGGAAAATGATTGTTATTAATGTAATTTAATCAAATCATAAGTCGTGATTTCTTTGTGAAAGTTTAGAGCTGAATTGCCTGAAAGGGTCTTTTCTAGGTCAGATCCAGCCAGTCCTCAACTGTAGACTTGCTCAGTGGCTTTACAGCAGCCAATTACAGCCATTAAAACAAAAGACTTTGGATGTTTATTACAAAAACTGCTCTTCAATGTGGTTACAAACCTCAATAGGCCCTGTGTGTGTGATGTGTGATTGGTCACCAGTGATCACATGGTACCTGAACCAACCTACAGAACCCTGTACCATGTGATAGCTGTGGGTTAATCACAGCATCACAATGGTAAACAATGAGTCATGCATTAAAGCCATTTATGACAGTTTAAAGGATGGCAACTACAATGATTATCATTGTAACAAGCAATCATAGTGAAAAAAAAAAATTCCTGATCACCCCCTGACGAGAGTATGCAATTTTTTTTTTTAAAAAACATAAAAAAAGTAAAAAAAAAAAAAAGAAATAAAAATTAAAACATTTAACCTCTTCATGCCCATGCTATAGCCGAAAGACGGCTACAGCACTGGCATAAATTGCCAGGAGCGCATCCATGCATCTCCTACCATGCATGAGCTGCCAGCGCGCTCCCTGTGGGGCGCACGTGGCTCGCTCTGTGATCAGCGAGTCAATGACACTCGGTTGATCACAGATCTGAGTAAGGGGCCGGTCCCAGCCTTACCATGTGATCAGCTGTCAGAGGGCAATCGGTCCCGAAGAGGGAGAGCCACTGCCTCCTCACCTGTGCCCACCAGTGCCACCTACCAGTGCAAGTTAGTTCCACCTACAAGTGCAAGTCAGTGCCACCTATCAGTGCCAACCAGTGCCACCTATTAATGCCAATAAGTTCTGCCAATCAGTGTCACCTACCAGTGCCTCTCAGTGCCCATCAGTACCATCCATCCATGGGGCCCTTCATGGTTTCCTGCACGGGGGCTCTGAAGGTTCTAGTTACGCCTCTGGAATCTAGGTTATGACACCCTCTTCCCCAGACCTCATTACCATCACAGGTGCAGAGCACATCATCCAGTAGTAGCTTTAACATAAATGTTTTCTGATCAACTAACCAGCTGTACTATTGCTATAATCTATGTGCATTCACTTTAAAGATAAACTACATCTAAAACCAAACCTTTTTTTTGTGTGTGTATAATAAACAAAGGTTAAATACCCTGCCCGCTTTTTTTTTTTATTTTTGCTATCTACCTCATTGCGGAGGTTACCCTTCACTTCTTGTTCTGCCCCTAGTTTCCCTTTCCCCCACCCCCGGTCCCCTCTGTACTTACCTCCAGGGTTGCCTAGCTGTCAGCATGCCTGCAGCCACTCCAGCAGTCTGGGGTTTTGAAATTCTCGCTCTTCTCCCTTTTCTTAATGTGATGGCGCTGACCAATCAGAGTCCATCTGGTCAATCCTGGAAGTGATGACAGAGAAGAGGAAGAAGAGCAGGGGTTTTGAATCCCCTGACCGCCAGAGCAGCTTCAGGGGTACTTACAGCTCAGCAGCCCAGGAGGTAGGCACAATGGGCACTGGGGGGTGGGGAGCATGTCTGGTGTTCATCTTTCCCGAAATTGAAAAGGTGAACTAACACTTTAACTAACTATTGTAGAGTTAGTTAAAGTATAGGGTGCAGAGTCCCCTGCCCCAAAGCACACCCCCCCCCCACGTTGAGGGCATGTAGCCAGGTATGGTTGAGGAGGGGGGGCACTCGCTTGTCCCCCTCCCTTTCCTGATGTGCCAGGCTACATGCCTGGATAAGAGTCTGGGATAGATTTTGGGGGAGACCCCACACCGTGTTTTTTTTTTTATTTTGGCATAGGGTTCTCACCCAAATCATCACCCAAGTTCTCACCCAAATCCATACCAGACTCTAAGGGTCTGGTATGGACTGGAGGGGAACCCCACACCAATTTTAATTTTTTTTTTACCCGCGGGGAAACCCATTGACAGCTGATGACTCATTGGTTGTTAAGGACACCGCGGCCAGCTTCCTGCATTGTAGGGTGTTGTTTGGGGCGAAGACCCAGTGTACACCCTGCAAAGTCAGGTGTTCAGTGAACGGCCGAATAGGCAAATGTTCGGCCTGAACTCATGCTCGAGCCAAACCGTTCGCCAATCCCTACTGCCAATGCCAGCCACTAAAGAGTCCCCTCTAGTGGTAGGTTCAAGTGGCAGCTACAGAAAAAGGTCTGCATGAAAAAAAATAGCAGGCGGTTGCTAGGAGAGTGTCCGCCATTTGTGATTGTGGTTTTATCTTCCTAAATTCAATGGCTACCTTTAGTCATTGCAATAACTATTGCATTTTATATTCACAATGTTATCCCATGAACTGTTTGTTCTCCTGATACACTATATTATTGTAAACAGCCCTATTGCTTCATTTGAACCCAACTCTTTTTCTGAGTGTGTTGACCCTTAATTTAATCAACACAATATTCTGTGTCTGATTTTGGATTTGAAAATGTGCCTTTATTTCCTCATATACAGTAAACAGAAAAGTAATGTCAAGAAGTAAGATATAGACCCCTGTTTAAAAAGGCTCATTCAGCTTTGCTAGCAAGAAATATATGACATGTTTTAGCTTGTTAGGCCTAGGACTCATGCATTCCACAGATCTTTAAAACAGAAAATTTAGGAAACAGTAAGTCTGATGTAAGCTTTAAAATTGTAATTCATTTTATTTTATTGGTAACCGCTCCTGGGAATAAAATAGCCTCATGCGTTTACCACTGCAAATATGGGACTTATGTACAACAAAATAACCAGCTACACACATAACTGAAATACATACTGTAAATGCGAGATGTTCTACCTGCATAAGGTATTTGCATCCATTCAATGTTTTCGATTTTTACAGCCCTACCATGCAGCACAGCCAGCTTGCTGACCTGACTCTTTTTCTATTACAGCAATAAAGCTTGGTCATCTCCAACCCAGCCTGTTATTGAATAATGAAAAATCACCAACAAACTGATGGATAAGATCCTCTTTCTTCTTCCTTTTCCTGCCAGCACATGTGCGCATAGTACTTATATATATATTTTTTAAATGTTTTTATTGCTATTTCAGGTAGAAGAACAATACAATCTATTATATGTCAAATCACATAAATGCGTAGCACTTTTGATTGGCTCCGAGAGCTACCACTCTCGCTCGCTCTCTCTCTCTCTCTCTCTTGAATAATGCTAAACAGTAGATTACAAAAGGCTGATATCAAGTCCGATTCAATTACAAACCCAATTCCAAAACCATACTGGATGCCATTAATCTTTGGGCCCTTAGACGGCACTGCATCACATACAGGAATGCTACTGTAATGGAAATCACAACATGGACTCAGGAATACTTTCAGAAAACATTGTCGGTGAACACAATCCACCATGCCATACGGCGTTGCCGGCTAAAACTCTATAGGCCAAAAAAGAAGCCATATCTAAACATGATCCAGAAGCGCAGGCATTTTCTCTGGGCCAAGGCTCATTTAAAATGGCAAAGTTAAAAACTGTTCTGTGGTCAGACGAATCAAAATTTGAAGTTCTTTTTGGAAAACTGGGACGCCATGTCATCCGGACTAAAGAGGACAAGGACATTGTTATCAGTGCTCAGTTCATAAGCCTACATCTCTGATGGTATGGGGTTGCATGAGTGCATGTGGCATGGGCAGCTTACACATCTGAAAAGGCACCATCAATGCTGAAAGGTACTGTATATCCAAGTTCTAGAACAACATATGTTCCCATCCAGAAGTCATCTCTTTCAGGGAAGACCTTGCATTTTCCAACATGACAATGCCAGACCACATACTGCATCAATTACTACATCATGGCTGCGTAGAAGAAGCATCCGGGTACTGAAATGGCCAGCCTGCAGTCCAGATCTTTCACCCATAGAAAACATTTGGCGCATCATAAAGAGGAAGATGCGACAAAGAAGACCTAAGACAGATGAGCAACTAGAAGCTTGTATTAGACAAGAATGGGATAACATTCCTATTCCTAAACTTGAGAAACTTGTCTCCTCAGTCCCCAGATGTTTGCAGACTGTTATAAAGAGAAGAGGGGATGCCACACATTGGTAAACATGGCCTTGTCCCAACTTTTTTGAGATGTGTTGATGCCATGAAATTCAAAATCAACTTATTTTTCCCTTAAAATTATATATTTTCTCAGTTTAAATATTTGATATGTCATCTATGTTGTATTCTAAATAAAATATTGCAATTTGAAACTTCCACATCATTGCATTCTGTTTTTATTCACAATTTTTACAGTGTTCCAAACTTTTTTGGAATCAGGTTTGTACTTCCACTAGTTAAATTAAAAAACACATTTATATATTTTAAGGAATACATACTGGCATAAATTTGTGTTTTTTATTTATCTGTATGAAATTCAGATTTCAGAACAGAATCATATTAAAATAATATAGCTTTACATCTAAACTGATACTGGTTTTGAAGTACATTTATTTGTGCTTCAGCAGACAAAAAAATTCTTCAGAATTGTTAACCACTAGAGATCAACAATTATCTTCTGTCAGGTTTGAAATGAACCTAAATAATCAATGTATAGTAATAATGATTATTACATAATCTGTTGGACTTGGTCCACCTAGTTTTAATTTTTTTATTCTGTTTTCTTTTTAACATTTTTCCATTTTTTACACAAATTTAAAAAATGTGTAGATCTTTACAGCCCAATCCATCAGGTATGACATGCTTGTACAGTATCTCCATAGCAAGCAGGAAAAGAGTGTGTGGTTGTCCTAGCTTTGTTGAAAACAGCCCAATGTATTTTTTAAGGTTTTAAATTGGATCCACCTAAAGTGCTTTGTTTTTGTAATAAGAAGCTCTTCTGCACATTGTAGGCATGAATGGGGTGCCACAACCAGTGTTGCCAACCCCCCTGAAGAGAAATTTACTGACAGGATGCCAAACTTTCCAAACTGCACTATTTTTTTACTGGCACAAATTATGAAACTTACTGACAGAGCCACATTTTTTACTGACAGTGCAAAAAAAGTACCTAAAATGGTCATTTTCAGCGCTAAATAGTGCAACTATCAATATTTAAACTATAAACATGTAGCTAAAGCTATTAGCAATGTGTTTAAATTGAACAAAAGTCAAAAACCATATTTCTCTTTTTACATAAGGTCAGGTTAATATAACCCAGCCAGAACAGAGTTCCCCCATATATCAGTGTGCAGGATCCCCCCTTACAGTGCAAGAGAACTCTGACATAAAGGGGAAGGCTGCACAACATGATCTAAGGAGGAACTCTGATGGGGGGGGGGGGGGGCTCTGAGACCAGAGACCACCTTATATCAGTATCCACTGTGTTCCTCTTTAGAGCAGACTTCCCACTTACATCAGGGTCTGCAGCATTGCCCTTTACATCAGAGTTCCATCTTTTCTCTGATGTGGGGAGGACTCTGGTGACCAGAGACCACCTACCACAGAGTGCATACACTAAAGTAAGGGGGAGGTTACTGACCTTTATATCAGTGCCCCCTTTCATTGTTGTAGTCACTCCCCCCTTATATAAGTGACCCTTTCCCCCTCTGTCTGGCCTGGCGACACTGTTATTGACCTCCTCTCAGGTGCATCGTGCAGGGCTCAGTCAGTTGGCTCCAGCTTGGCAGCTCTGGTTTTATCCTACAGTCTCCTCTTCACAGTTCACACATTTCTGACTTCTCCCATGACCCCCATCCAGGCAGTGCTCCCATCCTTGACTCCTCTCCAGACTCCCCCCAGAGATTGCAGACATTACAAAAGAGAGATGGTCAGAGATTGCGAACATGATACAGGAGATAGTCAGAGGCTACGGACATCATACAGGAGATGGTCAGAGGCTGTTGACATGATACAGGAGATGGTCAGAGGTTGCAGACTTACCACAGGAGATGGCCAGAGGCTGCAGACATACTACAGGATATGGTCAGAGTCTGCGTACATGGTAGACGAGTTGGTCAGAGGCTGCAGACCTGGTACAGAAGATGGTTAGAGGCTGCGGTCATGGTACAAGAGATGGTTAGATGGTTATTTTTTTACGGGTGCCGTTGCCCATAACTGACATTTACGGGCAGCCCATAAATTAACGGGCAGTTGGCAATACTACCCCACACAGTAGTGTCCTCCCCTGCCTCCTTCCTTCATCCTCTCCCCATGTTAGTGTCCCCCTCTGCCTCCCTTTACCCCCCTCACAGTAGTGTCCTCCTCTGCCCCCTTCATCCCCTTACAGTAGTGTCCCTCTTCACATTACTTCTCCACATCAATGTCCTCCTCTACCCCCCCCCCCTCCACAGTAGTGTCCTCCTCTGCCCAATTCACCCCCCCCCCCACAGTAATTTGCTCCTCTGCCCACTTCACCCCCACAAGAATGTCCTCCTCTGCCCAATTCAGCCCCCACAATAATGTCCTCCTCTGCCCCCCTTTATATTACCCCCCTCACATCAGTGTTATGACCTTCTCTGCTGTGGCAAGGAGCCGCTGCAGAGACTGAGTGCCTTACCTTTCTTTCTTTTCTCAAAAACGGCAGCAGGTGGCGACAAGCTTTCCCAAGCCTGGAACGGTGCATGTGCAGTTGCGCTGTCAGCCTGTAGACATATTTTTTATGGGCACCGCTGCCCGTAACAGGCATTTACGGTCAGACCAAAAATGGGCTGAGATTTGCAGGCTGCCTGCAAATTAACAGGTGGTTGGCAACACTGGCCATAACCAAGGAGGAGTTGATGTGCAGGCAATAAGGGGGTTTTACAAGCTTATATAGGCATGATGATTCACAGTAATATCCGCGCTATGGAGAAAATTGATCTATTTCTAGATCTTCCTAAAAATGGCTGCTGCCTACCTCTAAAATATAGACCAATGGTCAATATTAGATAAATGTGAAGATAATGAGGTACCTGGCGCTGCCCTAATATAATTTATAATAGCGGGTAATATATCATATAGGTGGGTTTAGCTCTAATATATGTGTACATACATAAAATACAATATAAGGACCAGTAAAATAGGCAGATAATAAATTAATCCAAAAAAATGATTATCTTAAAGTGACTTCGTGCAATAAATCAGTGTGCGTATTTATCATAAAATATGCGTGCGCATGTGCAGCAGTGATGGGTTGTACCAATTGGTGCTAACAATAATATCTCAAATCAATAGTAAAAAAATGGTAAAAGGTGATATAAAGTTCGTAAACTAATAATTAATATCAATAATAAGTGAGATATATTGAATAATAAATAATGCACGATATAAAAATATTAGTGAAAAAACTATATGGAAGTGATAAATATTATCCGTGCGAGTGATAAAAATGATCTGTGACAAGTAAAAGTTGTATGAAATATATGGTAAAAAATATATAGATCTCTGGCAGTAAAAAAGTTCAATTGTTTAAGTAAGTAGAAATAGAGTTCATATAAAATCCATATGAAAGTGCAAATGAGGGTGGCCTATTGCGGTATTCGGCTCCGTGGGTGTTTTCCGTGGTGCTCCGGGTATAAGGGTGCCGAGTGTGGAAATAGTGCTCCCTTAGTCCCAAGTCTGCCCGCACTCACCAGAAGCTTTCACCTCTACAGGGGTAACCAGCATGTAAGGTCTGACTCTGTTCCCTGGTCTGGGATGTTCCCTTTCCGGTGGCCGTGTATACCGTATATATTATTGTATGCCCCTCATGCTCATAAGTCGTGGGTCCAGGGTTAGCCAGATTTAAATAAAAGGGATACCAGAGGTCTGCCCTAGAAAAAAAATCCAGACTTGAAGAAAAGGGACACCAGAGGTCTGCCCTAGAAAAAACTGAAAAACGGAAATCTGTCTCCGCCCAGGCCCAGATCTGGCAGCCAGTGAGTACGCCCAGGCTGTTGTCAGCGCGGTGGTGGTCCCAGTCCTGGATGGGGTGACCTCGCTGTGTTTGGAGGAACAGGTGTCGGCAGTGTGCGTGACGGTCGGTGTGTTTATGGAATCCTGGATGGGACATATCCTGCAGGAAAATATCAAATTCAGTTTTTTCTAGGGCAGACCTCTGGTGTCCCTTTTCTTCAAGTCTGGCTTTTTTTCTAGGGCAGACCTCTGGTATCCCTTTTCTTCAAATCTGGCTAACCCTGGACCCACGGCTTATGAGTATGAGGGGCATACAATAATATATACGGTATACACGGCCACCGGAAAGGGAACATCCCAGACCAGGGAACAGAGTCAGACCTTACATGCTGGTTACCCCTGTAGAGGTGAAAGCTTCTGGTGAGTGCGGGCAGACTTGGGACTAAGGGAGCACTATTTCCACACTCGGCACCCTTATACCCGGAGCACCACGGAAAACACCCACGGAGCCGAATACCGCAATAGCCCACCCTCATTTGCACTTTCATATGGATTTTATATGAACTCTATTTCTACTTACTTAAACGATTGAACTTTTTTACCGCCAGAGATCTATATATTTTTTACCATATATGTCATACAACTTTTACTTGTCACAGATCATTTTTATCACTCGCACGGATAATATTTATCACTTCCATATAGTTTTTTCACTAATATTTTTATATCGTGCATTATTTATTATTCAATATATCTCACTTATTATTGATATTAATTATTAGTTTACGAACTTTATATCACCTTTTACCATTTTTTACTATTGATTTGAGATATTATTGTTAGCACCAATTGGTACAACCCATCACTGCTGCACATGCGCACGCATATTTTATGATAAATACGCACACTGATTTATTGCACGAAGTCACTTTAAGATAATAGTTTTTTTGGATTAATTTATTATCTGCTTATTTTACTGGTCCTTATATTGTATTTTATGTATGTACACATATATTAGAGCTAAACCCACCTATATGATATATTACCCGCTATTATAAATTATATTAGGGCAGCGCCAGGTACCTCATTATCTTCACATTTATATAGGCATGATGGTCCGGTGTCCACAAACCTTTGACCAGATATCTGATAAGCTTCCCTGCCCTCCTATTACCTGTACTTGTCATACAGGTGCAGAAAAATTGGGCCTTGGTTGTTGGTGGTGCCTGAACACCGTAATCCCTTGCAGTTACTCTTGCTGGGCACAGGAATGGGCCCTACTGCTAAAAATTCCATGCAAATTTTGAAATTGCATGTGCTATACAGCTGCCAAAAATTGGGCCTTGGTTGTTGGTGGTGCCTGAACACCCCAAACCCTCACAGTTACTCTTGCTGGGTGCAGGGACAGGCCCTGCCATTAGAAATTAGATACGAAATTGAAACCATGTGAACTTGTCATACATGTGCAGAAAAATTGGGCCTTGGTTGTTGGTGGTGCCTGAACACCATAACCCCTCGCAGTTACTCTTGCTGGGTGCAGGAACGAGACCTGCTGGTAAGAATTCCATACAAATACTGATACTGATACAAGGTACTGATTGATGGCCCTCTGCTGCATGTGCAGCCGCTGAAGGATTGCCAACGTTGAGTTCCACCTGGTGGGCATGTCACAAATGAGGCGGTTGGTGGGCAGGTTGAATGCCCGTTGAATGTCAGATGGGCGAGCACTGGCATTGAATGAACGGAGGAAATGGCCACAGACTTTTCTGGCCTGCATCAGGAGATCTTGGAAGCCTGTGTATCTGCTGAAGAAATGCCGCACCACCAGATTCAGAACATGTGCCAAGCATATAACATGTGTCAACTGTCCCTGTCGGAGGGCAGAGAGAAGGTTGGTGCCATTGTCGCATATAACCATTCCTGGCTCAAGCTGTCATTGCGTCAACCATCTCTGAGCCTGCTCCTGCAGAGCTGACAGAATCTCTGCACCGGTGTGACTCCTATCCCCTAGACAGGCCATCTGAAGCACAGCATGGCATCTTTTAGCCTGACTGCTTGCATAGCCCCTTGAACGCTTAGGGAGCACTGCTGCTTCAGATGACAATTGAGCAGAAGAGGACATGGTGGAGGAGAAGGTGGTGGAGTAGCCAGATGTGGCAGAACCAGCACCAGCTTTTTGAAAGCGTGGTGGCAAAACAAGCTGCAACACCAAACCCTGTCCTGCATTCTTCCCAGCTGCCAGCAGAGTTACCCATTGCGCCGTGAAAGAAATGTAGTGTCCCTGTCCATGCCTGCTGGACCAAGAGTCAGCAGTAATGTGCACCTTCCTGCTGACTGCTTTGTCCAACGAGGCCAAAACACTACCTTCCACATGACGGTAGAGAGCCGGAATGGCCTTATGTGAAAAGAAATGCCTTTTTGGGACCTGCCACTGTGGTGCAGCACATTCCACAAATTTGCGAAAGGGAGACGAATCTACCAGATGAAAAGGCAACAAATGTAATGCTAGCAATTTGGCCAAGCTAGCATTAAGATACTGAGCATGTGGATGGCTGAGACAGTATTTCTTTCTATGGTTCAAAAACTGGGGTAATGAAATTTGCCTGCTGCTCAAATCAAGCAGTGGTGTACTGCTAGCAGAATGGGTGCAAGTCTCTGTGCCACTCATTGCTATTCCATCATCCCTCTCAATGCTGGTATTTGAGAAGGCATGAGGTATAGTAGGGTTAGAGATCACAGATGAGGAGCAAGGTGGTGTATGCTTGTGTTGATCTGGTGCCTCTTTCGGGTGCTGTTGCCAACGGACTGCATGGCAGGTCGTCATATGCCTTGTCAAGCATGTGGTGCCCAAGCAGCTGGTGTTCTGGCCACGCTTGATCTGCTTTAGACAGATGTTGCAAACAGCAATGCTGCAGTCTACTGCACAGGTGCTGAAAAAAGCCCACACTAAAAAACTTTTTGAAGTCCACAGGGATTTTGCAGCACCCTGCACCTGTGAAGCTCTGTGCTGTGACGCAATAGGTTGGCTACTGCTATGGTGGCCCCTGGAGCACATCCTGCCTCGTTGGAGTTGTGTGTCCTCCTCATCCTCCTCCTCTATCCTGTCAGACACCCAAGTACAGTCATTGACCTCATTATCCCCTCCCTCCTCATCACTGGAGCAAACTTGGCAATATGCTTCAGCTGTGGCAACATGACTGCTGGTTTCTTGTCCATCATTGTCACCCCCTCTCTCTAAGCTCATGTTATTCCCTTCATCAACCTTCGAACCGACATCATAACTTTCAAATTGCTGCACATCCTCCAGCAGTATGTCACTGACACTATGATCAAATAGTTCAGGTGACTCCTCCGTACATGATGGTGGGGTGATAGGAGTAGCTGTGGAGAAGGAGCCTGTGGAATGGGCTAGTTTGGCAGCTGCGGTGGAAGGCAAACTACTGTGAGCGTGTGTGTTAGAGGACATGAAGGAGAAGGATGGCTTATTGATCCACTCCACCAACTTTTCCACATGTTGTGGCTGAATAGCACGGGGAGCACCGGAAATAAAGGACGGGCGTGCCCCGCCTGCAGAGGATGCACTATGTCGACTGTGACCACCACCTTTCACAATGGACAGAGAGGCTGCTTGCCCTCTTTTCATGGCCTGTGAGCGTAGGCCTCTCCTTGTTGGCCTTTCGGACATGATGTTGATACAGATCAATATAGGGTATACGCAACTGACCAATAGATACTCAATGATATCTCTGATATCTGATGTAATCTATAATCCTATAGAAGATCTGTGATGCTTATAAGATGCACCCAAGTGACCGATGAACAATACTCTCACTGATATGATGTAAAGAAACAAATCTCTCCCTGCCTGAAACACGTTCCTGGCCCTCCCTACACTACTAGGAATGACTCACTCACTGGCGCTGCACTGTCTGACAAAATGCAAAGAAATAAATCTCTCCCTGGCTGAAACATTTCCTGGCCCTCCCTACACTGCTAGGAATGTCTCATTGCACTGTCTGACAAACTCCAAAAAAAAGCTACTCACTCCCTGCCTCACACGCGTCGCTCTCCCTGTCTCCTTGCCCGCACAATCACACTACATGCTGCGGCAGTGCAGGCAGCCTTTATGTAGTGTGGGGCGTGTACTTGGCCCCTGAGCCATGATTGTCAGCCTGCCTTTAGTCCAATCATGGCAGAGATCATTTGACTGGCCAAAGCATGCACCCTGACCTCATGCGTGGCGCGCGTGCAGTGCATTATGGGAATTTAGAATTTCCCGCAAAGAAGCACATTTGTTCGTCATTCGACAAACGATGGAATGATCGATGTTCGAGTCGAACTTAGCCTCGACTCGAACTCGAAGCTCATCCCTATACAGGAACTGTATTACCACAGATATTGAAAAATAAGAATAAGAACCCTGGGGTAGACTGGGTTACATAAAGGGCTTCATTTCAGCATTACCAATATAGGCCCAAAATTAGAGCAGCAGGGCTTTCAGAAGTGTCACATGGCTATCCACAGATTATGCTGCAGATTGTCAGTAAAACACTCCTGTGTACAATAAAAGGTTCCAATATGGTAGTGCAGTTTTATTGGGTATTCACTGTTTCATTCTTTGCACAATTTGTGCATTATTATTGGTTGAATACTTTTAGTTCAACCACTTTGACTCTGTAATTCTTTGTAATGTGTAATGTGCTAGGCTGCATGTCCTCTATGTGCACAGCCTTGTGGTGAGGAAGCACTGAAGTCTTTAACCCTGCTTGGCATAAGCTGGATTTTTTAGACCCCCTGAGGAGCTATTGCTGCAGGTTCCTCCCTGGCCGCAACGATGGAGGCATCCCCTGGGAGGCCCCCAGCATAGCCTAGCCTAGCCTGCACCAACAGCACTCTGCTACATACCTTCCTCAGGCTTTACTTTATCTGGAACACAGTTGATATACATATGTACACAATTTCTATCATCCCAACGGTGATGGCACCTTCCTTTGGTTGCTTTGGAGCTAACAACAGAAGTGACAGCAGAGTTAAGGAGCAGCCTATACTTTTTAGAAGTTCTAGCAGAGACCCTCATTCCAAGTCACAGTGATGTGGTTAGTTTCAAAGTCCTGCATTACTCCTTTCTTGCTTCTCCTCCAAGTGGGGTGTGGGGGGGAGCTCTGAGAAGCTAGATCATCAAAGATCACTTTTTGCTGTCTTGGTCCTTGCACTGCTTCTCAATAGTGATGAGCTTAACATACCTGGGTTTGGTTCATTTGGAGCTAAGTGTTAAAAAAAACAGGGGATCCCTATGACATCATTGACCACATATAGTAATTTCGACATGGTCAATGACCATATTGTTTTGTGAATGAGTAGGGGTACTACCCCTTACTCATTCAAGTACAGGGCAATATCTGGGGGCTCTCTATTTGTGAAAAGAGGCTTTCAGATTCTGAAAACACCCCTACCTGCAGACATCAACATGGGGGACAAGGTTGCAAGGGAGATCTCTCCTAACAAGATATTGCCCCTATGTGTATTGTACTGTATGTGGCCTAGCATTTTTTAGGAGAAGGGGGGCACACACTTATTCCCCCCTTTGCTGGCCTGCCTGGTTGCATGCAGGGATAAAGGGTATGGTTTTTAGGGGAAATCTCCCACTATATTTTTTTGCATGGGACTTCTCCTTAAAATCTATACCAGAACTGAAGGGTTTTGTATAACATTTGGGAGGATCTCATGCTTTTTTCTTGTTTTATTTTTTTTGCATGGGGTTCCCCTCAAAATTCATACTAGACCTGAAGGGTCTAGTATAAGTTGTGGTGGTTCCCCCACACTTTTTTTTTTTTTTTTTACTATGCCTGGCTCCCTTTTTCTATATGCAAAAAACAAACATCAAAACTGATGTGAAGGGGGAAAAGGTACATTTTTACTATAGTAATCTATAGTGGCCAAGTTAAGGATCATACATACCCCTACCCTACAATCCTAGAAGAGTCACCTTGGTTAAAGTCTGGCATAGAAGCGCTTCTAGGTGCACAGATGTACAGTGGGCAGACTAAAGCTGGGTACACACTAGAAATTATAAACTCAGCAGGCTGAACGGAAAAAAAAACACGTAATGATCGCCGATGTGTGGCAATCTCCCCCCGCTGTGCCTTTGTGCTCTGAAAGTAATAGGAGGACTGTCCCTGTGCCAGAACACACGGATAAGTGCTTTCAACCATTGATTACCAGAGCTGATCAGATGCTGGTTTTTACAACATGACCATTTGACAGAAGCCGGTCATAAGATCAGCTTCTATAGAACAGACAGCTGTACACATAGGATAAAATTCGCGATTTCCTGCTGAATCGACCGATTTTAGCCATGTTTCAGCCTGTTTGTATATGGCTTAACACTTTTATCTTCTACACTTCTGTAGTAAACACAGAAATATTACAACTAGGGTTGAGCAAAGCCGGACTGTATTGTTCGGGTTCGTACCGGACTTTTGGGTATTCAGTACCCGGACCCGAACATTTCACTGTATGTTCGGGTACTTCCATTGTTCGGTAACGTTATTTGATGTTTTGGCGCAGTTTTAATGGCACGGTTTCAACAGGTGCAAGGCAGCCAATCAGCAAGCGTTTAACTACTGTGCCCTAGAAGCCATCACAGCCAAGCCTACTAATGGCAGGGCTGTGATTGGCCAGTGCAGCATGTGACCCCAAGTCTATATAAGCTGGAGTCACATAGCGCCACGCGTCACTCTGCTCAAACTGTACTAGGGAGAGGTTCCTGATACTTTTGCTGAGGGAGAGATAGGAGATTACTGTAGGGTCAGGCTGGAGATTGCTTTTAGGGAAAGCATAAGAGCAATCTTCTTTAATCAGACAGTGATCTACATTGATTTGATTGTGTGTTGGTGCAGTGCACAATCTTTTTGCCCGGAGGGAGAGATAAGAGATTACTGTAGGGTCAGGCTGGAGATTGCTTTGAAGGAAAGCATAGGAACAATGTTCTTTAATCAGACAGCGATCTACCTTGATTGTATAGGGTGGGGGTGCAGTGCACAATCTTTATGCCCTGACCTTAGCCCAGTGAGGAGGAGAAAGAAGAAAAAAAAAAACATTTATCAGTCTGTTAGGCGTGCGGTGCTGCACATTTAATGCAAGCTCAGTGAATATGTGTGTGCTTAATCTGCATTTAAAAAGGAAAAAAAAATATTTTACTTTGACAGACAGTCTTTAAATAGACACTGCTTTTTTAACCTGCTCTTCAAAAAGCACCAATGTAAGGGGAAAATAATTATTTTTCAGTATTTAGGGAAAAAAAAATATTTTTCAGTTTTTCATTCAAATGTTTTTTTTTTTATTCAATAGCGGAATAGAACAACAACAGTATCCAACCTGTTAGGCGTGCGGTGTGTAGCGGCCATTTCCTGCAACCTCAGTGCATATGTGTCTGCTTAATCCGCATTTAAAAAAGAAAAAAACGTTTTCCTTCATATTTTACTGTGACTTACAGCGTTTAGACAGACACTGCATTTAAAATATGCTATTCAACAAGCACCAATTAAGGGGACAATTATTTTTCAGCTTTTCATTCATATGTTACAGTGCGATACACCCATTGCATACTGTTGTTGTATTCCGCTTTGCAATAAAAACCCATTTAGGGGGAAAAAAAGTTAATTGTGGCCCTGTCTGCATATGTTACAGTGAGATAAACCCATTGCATACTGTTGCATTGCGCATTGCAATAAAAACCCATTTAGGGAAAAAAAAAGTAAATTGCGGCCCCGTCTGCATATGTTACAGTGAGATACACCCATTGCATACTGTTGTGTTGTGCATTGCAATAACAACCCATTTAGGTGAGAAAAAGTAAATTGTGGCCCTGTCTGCATATGGTACAGGGAGATACACCCATTGCATACTGTTGTGTTGCGCATTGCAATAAAAACCCATTTAGGGGAAAAAAAAGTTAATTGCGCCCCCGTCTGCATATTTTACTGTGAGATACACTCTTTCTATACGGTTGTTCTATTCCGCTATTCAGTAAACACCCATTTAGGGAAAAAATATTACATTGAGGCCTAGTCTGCATATTTTACTGTGAGATACACCCTTTGGATACTGTTGTTCTATTCCGCTATTCAATAAACACCCATTTAGGGAAAGAATATTACATTGCGGCCTAGTCTGCATATGTTACAGCGCAACAAGGCACACAGGTCTCGCATGGAGGCCCAGTTACTGGTGGTGAAGTGGTGCTGTTCCACAGAGCGACTCATGCGTGCGTGCTGCAGCTGAAACTACACTATGGCCTGCTGCTGCTCGCACAGTCTGGCCAGCATGTACAAGGTTGAGTTCAACCTTGTGGGCACGTCACATATGAGGCGGTGAGCGTGAAGGCCGAAGTTACGCTGCAGTGCTGACAGGCGAGCAGCAGCAGGGTGAGAACACTGAAAGTGCGCACAGATGGCTCGCACTTTCTGCAGCAGCTCTGACATATCGGGGTAATTTCTAAGGAACCTCTGCACCAGCAAATTCAGCACATGCGCCAGGCAAGGGATGTGTGTCAAACCGGCTAGGCCCAGAGCTGCTACGAGATTTCGCCCATTATCGCACACCACCAGGCCGGGCTTGAGGCTCACTGGCAGCAACCACTCATCGGTCTGCTGTTGAATGCCCCTCCACAACTCCTGCGTGGTGTGTGGTATTTCCCCCAAACAGGCAAGTTTTAAAACTGCCTGCTGTCGTTTACCCCTGACTGTGCTGAAGTTGGTGGTGAAGGTGTTACGCTGACCAGATGAGAAGGCTGTAGAGGATGAGGAAGCGGAGTAGGAGGAGTTAGGAACAGGAGGCAAACTGAAGCGCACTGCAATCCTTAGTGGTGGAAGGACAGGCGCCACTGCATTTACCCAGTTTGCTGTTAAGGAGATATAACGTCCTTGACCGTGCTTACTGGTCCACGTATCCGTAGTTAGCTGGACCTTGCCACAGATGGCGTTGCGCAGTGCACACATGATTTTGCCACCCACTTGGTTGTGCAGGGAAGGGATGGCTTGCCTGGAAAAGTAGTGGCGGCTTGGCACGACGTACTGTGGGACAGCCACTGCCATAAGGCTTTTAAAACTCTGCGTCTCCACCAGACGGAATGACAGCATTTCAAAGGCCAGAAATTTTGAAATGCTGGCATTCAGGGCCAGGGATCTTGGGTGGGTAGGGGGGGTACTTCCTCTTCCGCTCCAGTGTTTAGGAGATAGAAAGCTGAACGCTTCCATGGGACATTGTGGAGATGGTTGTTGGTGACCCAGGTGGTGATGTTGCTGGCAGATCCTTTGTTTGCGGGGTGGCAGGTGCCGGTCTCACTACAGAGGTGGATGAAGAGGCCAAGACTGCAGCAGAAGAGGAAGCAGGAGCCAGAGACCTTTCTTGGTTTTTGAGGCGTCTACACCACTGCAGCTCCTGCTTTGCACTTAGATGTCTAGTCATGCAGGTTGTTCTCAGGTTGAGAAGGTTTATGCCTTGCTTCAGGCTCTGATTGCACCGCGTGCAAACCACTCATGTCCTGTCATCATCACATTGTCTGAAAAACTGCCACGCTAGGGAACTCCTTTGAGCTGGATTTGGTGTGCTCGGTCCCTTGCTGCATTGGGCAGTAGCAGGCATAGTGTCTAGGACACGGCCACTCCGCTTTTGCACCCTGCTCCCTCTTCTGCTGTGCTGGTGGCTCTGTGCGACCACCGTCACTTCCTCCAAACTACTCAGGTCACCTGCATGACTTTCATTCCATGTGGGGTCGAGGACCTCATCGTCCTCCACATCATCTCCCACGCAGTCTT
Source organism: Pelophylax lessonae (assembly GCF_965119305.1). NCBI lineage: Eukaryota > Metazoa > Chordata > Amphibia > Anura > Ranidae > Pelophylax > Pelophylax lessonae. The sequence continues at coordinate 139,216,069 of NC_138779.1, read as the reverse complement.
CACCCCTGCAACCCTTGTCGGTCTCCTCAATTGGGAATTCTGCAGCAGTTGGCACCTGTGTTTCGTCATCATCCGAGACGTGCTGCGATGGTCCTCCCATGTACTCATCTTGAGACATAAGTGGTTGGGCATTGGTGCACCTAATCTCTTCCACTTCTGGGGCAGGGCTAGGTTGATGGCCCTGGGAAACCATGCTAACAGAGTCATCAAAAAGAAGAAGAGACTGCTGCATGACTTGGGGCTCAGACTGCTTGGCTGATTTGCAAGGGGGTGAGGTGAAAGATTGATGGCTTTATAGGATGCAACCCAATCTACTATCGCCTGTATTTGTTCTGTCCTCAACATTTGTAGAGGCGCATTAGGCCCTGCCAAATACTGCTGTATGGTTCTGTCGCCTACTCGCAGCTGAGAAAGGTGTTTCACTTGTGTGTGTAGCTGGCACAGATCGACCACGTCCTCTCCTTGCAACAGGAGCTCCACCAGCAGCACCACGACCCAGCACTAACATGGTGGAGCAGTATATGTGCACACGCCTAGACATACTGAATGACAGGTCTGCCCCCTTCAACTTCTGGGTCTCCAAATTGGGCACATGGCCTGAGCTTGCCCTTTACGCCTTGGAGGTGCTGGCGTGCCCTGCAGCCAGTGTATTATCTGAACGTGTATTTAGCACAGCTGGGGGCGTTATCACAGACAAGCGCAGCCACCTGTCCAGAGCCAATGTGGACAAGCTCACATTCATTAAAATGAACCAGGCATGGATCCCACAGGACTTTTCCGTACCTTGTGCAGAATAGACATGTATACCGGCCTTACCCAGCCATTGTTGTATTTTATCTTTCTAACTCCTTTGGGGTGTACCCTAATTTAAAAAGAAATAAAATTAAAAACAAAAACCAGTGTTGGCTACCTCGTCCTCCTCCACCGCCGCTTCCACCTACACCGCCACATCCACCGCCACCGCCACCTCAACCTCCTACTTCATATGGGCCTCGTCCTCCTCCTCCACCGCCGCCGCCGCTTCCACCTACACCGCCATATCCACCGCCACCTCAACCTCCTACCCCATATGGGCCTCGTCCTCCTCCTACATTATTCAAGATGAATATTTTTTATTTTTCTGTTTTTTATGTTATTTTAAGTTATTTTCCTATACACATTTGTTTGCAGAGCACTTGCCATGCTCTTAAGATGAGTTTTCTGCCATTTGCAGCCCTCTAGCCCTTTCCATGTTTGTTTTAGAGGCATTTTAGTGCTCAAAAGTTCGGGTCTCCATTGACTTCAATGGGGTTCGGGATAGGGGCAAAGTTCGGGTTAAGTCCGGTTAACGAACCCGGACTTTTTTTTCAAGTTCGGTCGAACCCGCCCAACCCGGACATCCAGGTGTTCGCTCAACTCTAATTACAACATATCGGTTGTGGTAACATTATCTCATCAGGGCTAGCTTACAGTTGGTACCTTAAGGAATTATCAGTTTTAAAAAAAAAATGTGAATTTTTGCTTTACACATGATTTAGTTTTTTTCATCTCATATCCCATTTGGTAGTTTCACATCATTTGAGTAATTGTTAACCTATAATGCAGATAAGCTCCCTGTTCCCTTCAGGCAAGCTGGTTTTGTTTCCTCATATTTGTTGTGTTGCCAAACTACAAACTATAATTGGAAAACACAGGAAAAACATTATTTTGTAAAGCAGTTAAATCTCTGCAAATATTTTGCTTAAAAGGAATGTATAATGGTTTTTTAGGAATTTATGTATTACAAGCTTATAAAATGATCTGCTGTGATTTTTTTGGCATATTTATATATTATCTATGTACCAATTTGTTTGTTGGAAGCCTGTATAAATTGACTTTTACCACCCCTGTTGCTTGCATTGTAAAACACTAAGGGCATTCCAAGGCCAAGGATCATGTGGCACACATAGAGAACAGTTAGGGTAGCCTCTATTGGTGCTCTGACAGTGCACATGCATAAAATAGAACCTGAGCCTACCACCTACTCACTGTTTTCAAAGTACATACAGTATATGCCACAAATTATACACTCTTCTTCGCTTATTTCCTTAGTACTTCTAGCACCAATCAGAGCATTTTCTATTGGTCAAAGTGGTCATTTGGCACATGACAAATCAGAAGCATTATGATCTGTCCTGGATATTCTTGAGCACTATCCCTTTATAATGCAATATGCATTGTGATCCTTGCTCACTGGTATTACATACTCATGGCCACTAAACTTTGTCAGATGTTCTGTATATTACATACTCTTGATTGCTGCTCTTTGTATGCTATGATGTACTTCACACACTCCTAACTGATGCACTCCCGCTATACAGATTGATCAGGATTATTTATTTGATTTCCCCCTGTACATAGTGCAGTGGTTAGGTGTATGTGACATGAAGCCCAGGCCAGCATATAGAGTGCAGGACACAAAAACATACACCCCATCATACAAAGAATTCAGCGGAGTTCAAGAGTGCAGTCTAGTGGCATTTCTTATGTAACATGTGTGTTACACATACAGTAGCACGGCATATAGAGTGTAGTGGTTCAGAATATGTACAAGATATATTACAAAATCTTAACTGCTGCACCCTATACGCCATGCCATACATTACAGACTCTTGACAATTAAACTCTGTATGTTTTGTTGTCCCCCAGTAAATTTCCCTCCACCTCCCTAAGCAAACTCCCTTTCCCTCAAGTAACCCCCCCCCCCCCCAAGTACCATCTGATGCTCATCTCTGCACCCCACTTTTACTGTGTTCCTGTGTACAAAGTTCATCTCTGAGCCCTTCATCTACAGCTAGTCTTGGCCACACCTTCCACATTTAATGTCTGCATTTCACATATACAGCTCAGTCCAATTCACAACTCTCACTTCTGCACATTCCCCTCACCTCTGTCCACTGATATCATCTTTTCACATCCCCTTCACTTCTGTCCAAAGATATTACCTATGCACACCCTCTCCATGCACAGCGCTCACCTCTGCACATTCCCCTCACCTTTGTCCACAGATCTCACCTCTGCACATCCCCTTCGCCTGTGTCCACAGATCTCACCTCTGCCCATCCCCATCCCCTCTGTCCACAGATCTCACCAATGCATACCCCCTCCACCCACAGTTCTCCCCTCTGCACATTCCCTTGCCTCTGTCCACAAATCTCATCTTTGCACACCCCTTTCACCTCTGTCCAAAGATCCTACCTATGCACACTCTCTCCATCCACAGCTCTCACCTCTGCACATTCCCCTCACCTCTGTCCACAGATCTCACCTCTGCATACCCCCTCCATCCACAAATCTCACCTCTGCACATCCCCTTCACCTCTGTCCACAGATCTCACCTCTGAACATCCCCTTCACCTCTGTCCACAGATCTCACCTCTGCACATCCCCATCCCCTCTGTCCACAGATCTTACCTCTGCACCTCTCATTCAGAGCTTTCACCTGTGAACTGAACCCTCCATTCACAGTTCTCACCTGAACATCCACCTCCTCTCACCTGTGCACCTAGTGCTCCCATTCACAGCTTGCACCTGTGCACCCAACCTCCTTTATCTACATCACTCATCTGTGCCCTCATAGCTGCTGCACCTGACATTGCTTTATTAGCAGGGCTGGGATTTATCTCTTTGAATACAGTGAACACTGACTTGCAAATTCTCCGCTGTTGCTGGGCAGCTCCACATGTCATACCTGCAGCACACTGCTGAGGAGGAGTTTTGTGAGCCCTTCCCTTGGCTCTGTGCTACAGGTCTGACATAGGGGTTGGAAGGTAGGGTTAGAAGCCAGCAGCTACCAAAGTAGCACTCAGATTAAAGAAAAAAAAACATGGTTGCTTGTGGCATTTTGGGGTAAATTGCCTGGCTAATACCAGCACACAAAGTGTGCTGCACTGAAATAGAGTGTGTGCACTGCAGAAAATGCAGGGTTTAATTGCCATAGTGTGTTTTGGCAAAATATAGGGCAGTGGTGCAGAAGTTTGATAGTGATTGGCCTGCTGTGGATTACATTTTAGTAATATTGCCTACTAAACAAACAGCGCTGACATGACAGAATGCAGAAAATAATAGCAGACAGACAGTTCAAAGCGAACAAAACAGGCAAATTGTGACGGTTCTCACCATCACTGGAAGTGAAAGACAGGTAATTAATGGACGCTGAGAATGTGGTTTGGATTACTTCAAATGGGACAGTAATATTTATCCACCGTACATCTCAATAGACATATGAAGACTGCTTCACACAGTCAGACTCATAGCAGATGCTAATATCATCAGCTCAACCACCTGTCTTCCTATTGTCTGTGTATTAAGGTGTGATGTGTATTCTGTTAAGCCCGTCTGTCCCATTATTAATTGTTAATGAACTCACATATTGTTTCTGTTCAGATGGCTAGATAATTAGCTCAGGTTAATTCTATTTCTGTATACAATTTCACCTGCGCACGATAATGTAATCAGGCAACCCCTGATCTGTGTGTGGTAATCTGATCAGGAGGGGGATGTCCATGCTGTATATAAACTGTGTGAGAATGTTCAATGAAAGAGAAGGTTCCATTACAAGCTAAGTTGTCGGCTAGCTTCATATGAAATATTTGATATCTATGTTCAAGACTAAAGGAAGCCGCATACTGATGGAAGCCCACAAACACAGTGTGGGTCGCGGTCCCAGTTCATTTGCCACTTGGTCAGTGGGCCCATGGTGGCAATATGTCCCTACTTACTACACTGGTGGGGATACCTATGGGTTGTGCCTGCCCGAGCTTCCCTAGGTGGGTTTCCTTAAAGGAGGCACCCCTCCAACCATGCTTGCAGGCCTCTGTGTACCTCTCCTTTGTGGCTTTATAGGATGCAAAGCTTTTTTTGAGCTGGTTGCCATGGGAGACCACCTCCTTGGCCAGTATTTTCACCATAGCAGAATAATGCTCCACTAACTCTACCAGTTGATTGTCCAATTTTGGATCATCTTGACTTACCCACTTTTGCAGATCCTAGGGAAAAGTCCTGACGAATGGTCCCTGTCTATGGTGACCCTCACCATGATTTTCAGTCCTGTATGAAGCTGGGGATGCAGCGACCATTAACCAGGTGTTTACCCACTGTGCTTTCACTGAAGTTGTCACCACCAGATGTCAAAAGAACCTCTGTTTTTATTTTATCATCATTTTAGGCATCCTCTAAAGTCATGTCAAAGCACACCTAATGGGAGGCACAGATACAATGGAACATCAAGCACTGGCTTCCAGCTTTAAGCCAGATCTTCCTTTTGCTGTCAACTAAAAAGCACATACAAAGGTTTCGACATCATCTTGGGCTGTCATTCTTTGCAGGAGGTGGCTTCATGTCAGATATTGGAAAAAGTCTGTTGTAGCTTGCCATTGGCCTGTTACTGGGCAACTTTAATCTGTTGCTGGCTGGGTTACAATAACTTTCAGAAATACCTTTATTAAGTCTTCAATAGAGAAGATTCTGAAGATATACACTATTGCACTTTAAGTGTTATAGCTCAGTGTTTACACCTTCAAAAAACATAGTCTGCTGTCAGCAGGATCACATCATTTTTCCCCAGGATATAGACAGCAGTCTTACAGCAAAACTCTATACTGTCCCTTTAGATTATAGCTAAACAAACATTTACTGTAGCTCAATGGCACTTTAGCACTTAATTTAAATGGGTAAATACTAAAAGGCATAATAAATTCAATTCAAATAAGGTAAAAGGAAAGTCATTTTGATAATGAGAAACTGCGATGACAAGCCCTGCACATGGTACTAGTCAGGGCCGCTGATAGGGGGGTACCACCGGCCCTCTTGTAGGGGGCCCGAGCACACAGGGGGGCCCACACAGAGAGGGGGATTAGTGATGGACAACAAATACAGAAATCTTCCTCCAGCACCTGAATCTGATCTGTCCCTCTCCCTGCTATCAGCTTTTATCTGTTGAGAAAGAGACAGTCGTCCCTCACTAATCCCCCTCCCTTGTGTGGGCCCCCCTCCCAGCATTTATCTCTGCTCAGGAGTTTATTTGTAAATTGTAACTTTGTTTCTCTCTCTCTGTCTCTCTGATCACTGAGCTCCAACTGCCCAGCCTGTATATTTTTCTCATCTCATTTTCTTTTTTATTTAACATCGGTTTTTTTTTAGATTTAGCAGGAATTAGGCGAGTTATGTTATATTTGTGTCTGATAATAGTGATTTTGTTGCAAATTTAGCTAAATATATCTTTAATATTTACTTGAAGGGGTCCTGCCAGGTAGTCTGTACGGGGCCCCGCAATTTCTAACAGCAGCCCTGGTACTAGTAGTAAGCCCATGTTTGTTTTCTATTTTATTTTTACAAAATAAGCATTTCGAAGTAAATGCCTTCAGTGCAGCCAAAGATGTCAGTAGCAGCTAAGAAAACGACACAAGTCATTTTTTTCTAGTTATTTGGCACAGAGACAGTGGAATAATACAGTCTATGCAAATCTTGTGGTTTCTAAAACAATCAAACTGTGGCAGTGTCCAGGTAGTTTTCCAAGGAACAAATTGCACAGAAGGGGGGTGTTCTCATACTTATCCCACGCAAACAATGCCAACTGCATAAGATAAGCTATGGTTGGCCACCAAACATTGTGAATACTAATCGTATGCAATGTAATAGAGTAATAGAGTCAGCTTTCAGACTGGTTAGACTGGAAAATGATTAAAACCTATATAATAGCTATTTTACTTTAAAAAATAGGTGACGAAAATGAAAAAGGCATGCTAACATGTTTAGTACAATGTACAGACCTGCCCTCAGCTTATTGATTACAATGACATATTCAATTAACATTCTTCAAGTTTGTATCAGATAATGAAGTATATATTGATGTATTATATTGTAAATGAATTAATAGGTCTGCTTATCTCATGATAGCACTCAAATGGCCGGCAGTAGATCAAGGCTTGTTCACTTGGGTTTTTATGTGAGTTTAGGAACCCTTTTATGGGTTTTGTTACATATTGTGTTTAGCTGTGTTTTCAGGCTCTTTCCTTTGTCATCATCTCCTTTTCCTTTTTGTGGGAGATAGAGAGAATAGCTAGAGGAGCATTTATCTCTCATTGTGAGTTCTGTAATGTCATCAGTCATTACCCTTATTTGTGTATTAGCAATAGTTATTTTGAGGAGGAGGATGCAGTTAAAGAGATTGGGTCATCAGCATCCATACTGAGTTCATCCTATGCTTTGTGAATGTGAGCCCAAATACCAGTTCTAGTCCTGATAAGGGGAATTGTGAGCAAACCCAATTTTTTTTTATCACATATGCATATCAATTGGAAAGTAGGTGTGCAAATGCATTTTTTGCATGTTTACATGCACATGTCTGTTATCAGACACGTAAAAAGTATACAGTATGTTGATATTTTGTTTCAGTATGAATAGAAACAAAAGACCAAATAAGACGATAACATGTTGAAACTCTCTAAAATATCCAAAAAATGCTCATATGTAAAAAATTGCTCATATGTAGCAGCATATGTTGTCCAACATTGCTCATAAACATATACAGTACATGTATGGCTAGTGACAAGGTTTCACCATCACAGTTTTTATTTCATAGATAAAGATAATAATAATATATCATTTTTTTTTCCAAATGGTGCGTAAGGCGGTGAACAGCTGATAGCGACATCGATTCGAGCAAACTCTCCCACAACTTCAGCAATAATTTATGATAAATCTGAATGTCTCACTAGTTATCTCTCCAGTGGTGCATCCAATCTCTGGATCAGTTGCCTGTGAATATTTAATTGCTCATGTTCTCCATGCATCTACCTTGATTGCACATCGTGATGAAGATTTAGGAAAACTAGAGTGTGCAAAATCAGGTGCAGCTCAGCATCGAAACCAATCAGCTTGCAGGTTTTATTGTCGAAGCTTAATTGAAGGCGCTGAAGTTAGAAGCTGATTGGCTACCATGCACTAGATAATCTCACCTAGCTTGGATTTCACAATAGAATATACTGTACCACAGTCATGTTAAATACAGTTCATTAGAAACACAAAACAAAAAAACCTGGTGTTTATTTGTATGGAGATTATAACTGAATAATTACCAGTGCTGGATATACATTTATTTACAACAAACAAATGTGGAAAGGTTTGCGGTTACATCCAAGAGCCCCAAATCTATTTTTTTTTTTTAATTTTAACATTTCATTATTAAATTATATACACAATAATATACAGAGGTCAGTGCAAAATAAAGGTACGCAATAATAAAAAAACAAAAACAGATCCAGATGGTCATCAGTGTATATTGAGTATAATAACAAAAATGGAAATTTACCAGTGTGAAGGAACCATCTGACATTGAGTCAACACAAAAGGAGTAAATCAACAATGAAGAGATAAACAATTGCCTAGGTCAACAAGAACAACATACAAAGTTACAATCCAGTACAAAGACAGCCATTGCTATTAATTCTACAAGGTACAAAGAGGATGTGTTAGCCATTGCTGCCAAGATTGGTAAAAGTCAGAAAAAGAGTTGTTTTCAAATGCAAAAATGCATTCAAATGAGCATTGCAAAATAACTTCAGCAATAATTTCCACTATACCTGGTGGGGAGTTGACAAGGGTTGAACACCCCCCTGTTCAGTTTGCAGCAGAACTCCCGAACAGGGGAAATGTTCTAACCAGAATGGTGAACCCCATTGAAGTCTATGGGATTTACACTTTCAAAGAAAAAAGAAAACAAGTCAAATTCCATTTAAAATGACTCACGGATACAATTGTTGGCACCCGGCTACTGAAAAAAATAAAGAAAAATAAAATGGAGTGAGGTCCCACTCTGGTCCATACCAGACCCTTATACCATGTAAAAAAAAAAAAAAAATGGTTTGGGGCCCCCCTTAAAATCCAAAACAGACCCTTATCTGGGCATGCAACCTGGCAGGTCAGGAAGGGGGGGGGTAAGCCAGTGCCCCCCCCTCCTGAGCCATACCAGGCCACATGCCCTCAACATGGGGGGTGGGTGCATTGGGGCAAGAGGGGCTCTGCCTCCCCATCCCACCCCAAAGCACCTTATCCCCATGTTGATGAGGACAAGGGCCTCATCCCAACAACCGTGGCCAGTGGTTGTGAGGGTCTGCGGGCGGGGGGGCTTATCAGAATCTGGAAGGGTGTCCCCAGATTCTGCCCCCCATGTGAATGAGTATCAGGTACATAGGACCCCTATATAAGAAAAAAGATAAAAATTTCCGCGCTAATAATGATAAATGAAAAGGAATAGTAAATATCAGCAGCCAACACAAAATCAACCAACAGTGATTCAAAATACAATATAACATAAAAGTGTAGCGCTAAGGAAAAAATGATACTCGTGAAAATAATAATAAATTAGTGTCCAAATGAATAAATCACTAATAATCACAATAGTGTATAAAGAAATGTCCAATTGAATAAATCTTCAATGAAGCATAGGATGTGAAAAAAACATAAATCCACAAGTGCAATAGTCCAAAAAAGGGGGGAATTCTTCCCGGGGCACCAGGGGTATGTGAAGGAAGGGGGACACCTCTGTGATGGAATATGATAAGCAGCTTACCAAATTTCCATGGCTGCTCAGATTAGTGAGTCAGCCTCTCCCAGCTGTTTAATCCAAACCACTGAAGGTCAAAAGGTACTTTATCAGCTCCAAGGAATCACCACTTGAGATGCAGTAGGATCAATATAGGATTGGCACTCATCTTTTGTTATTCTGAAGAAATCCCTGTTTGTTCCTCTGTGCCTCTGTGCTGAGCGCTCAGCACAGAGGCACAGAGGAACAAACAGGGATTTCTTCAGAATAACAAAAGATGAGTGCCAATCCTATATTGATCCTACTGCATCTCAAGTGGTGATTCCTTGGAGCTGATAAAGTACCTTTTGACCTTCAGTGGTTTGGATTAAACAGCTGGGAGAGGCTGACTCACTAATCTGAGCAGCCATGGAAATTTGGTAAGCTGCTTATCATATTCCATCACAGAGGTGTCCCCCTTCCTTCACATACCCCTGGTGCTCCGGGAAGAATTCCCCCCTTTTTTGGACTATTGCACTTGTGGATTTATGTTTTTTTCACATCCTATGCTTCATTGAAGATTTATTCAATTGGACATTTCTTTATACACTATTGTGATTATTAGTGATTTATTCATTTGGACACTAATTTATTATTATTTTCACGAGTATCATTTTTTCCTTAGCGCTACACTTTTATGTTACATAGGACCCCTACCCATTCACCAAAATGTGTTAATCCTTTTTTAAAAAAATAAAAAAATAGCTTCCCTCGATGTAAATCTATTGTCAATAACACCGCCCGACCCTAAAAAAAATAAAAAAACCACAACGCTCCAACTTCTGGGATGGCTGGCTGCTGAATGCCTCCTCTGCGCTTTGACAGTTCTTTTATAGGTAAGGGTGGTGCCATCTGGCAATGCCCCCTGGTTACCCTGCCCCTTGTGATGTAACCAGGCCAGCATGGTATGAACTAAGTGTGGGGGGGGGGGGGTTTCTTTTTTCCTTTTTTTCTTTTTTTTTTGACCGGCACTTTTTTTTTATCCTTATTCAGCTGTCAGCAGGGAAACCCATTGACAGCTGATGACTCATCAGTTGTTAAGGATGCAGCGGCCGGCTTCCCAGCCCCACTCCTTAACAATCAGCTTACACTGCATCCTGATTGGGCAAATTTTGCCCAATCAGAGCACAGAATGCACTGTACATTGCATTGCAGGGTTTTCTTCGGGGTGCAAATTCTGGTATTTGGTGAAAGGCGAAAGGCCAGAACTCATGCTCCTGCTTTTTGCCCAACACTAGTGGGGAGCTCCAAGTCTTTGAGGAGTTGAGTGCTCATGCTCAGCGTAGTTTCCAGTCTTTGGGAAATAGACAGTCGTTGGGAAATAGACATATGAGTGCTGCCAGCATTGCTGCAGAGGTTGAAGGGGTTGGGGGTCAGCCTGTCAGTGCTCAGACCATATGCTGCACAGTACATCAAATTGGTCTGCATGACTGTCGTCCCAGAAGGAAGCCTCTTTTAAAGATGATGCATAAGAAAGCCAAACAGTTTGCTGAAGACAAGCAGACTAAGGACATGGATTACTGGAACCATGTCCTGTGGTCTGATGTGACCAAGATAAACTTATTTTGGTTCAGATGGTGTCAAGCGTGTGTGGTGGCAACCAGGTGAGGAGTACAAAGACAAGTGTGTCTTGCCTACAGTCAAGCATGGTGGTGGGAGTTTCATGGTCCTGGAAAATAACGGCGGCCACACAAAACATTGACACTTTTGGCCCAATTTTGACATTTTTACCTAGGAGTGTACTGGTTTTGTTGCCAGCGGTTTAGACATTAATGGTTGTGTGTTGAGTAATTCTTAGGGGACAGCAAATTTACATTGTTATACAAGCTGTACACTCACTACTTTACACTGTAGCAAAGTGTCATTTATTTAGTGTTGTTACATGAAAAGATATAATAAAATGTTTACAAAAATGTGAGGGGTGTACTCACTTTTGTGAGATATTTTATATGTATATTTATATATACATATCTGTTTTTCTGTAGCAAGTTCTATACACAGTACAAATGCCCCACTTCACAGGCAGACTAAGATCCTCCAAACACTATATTTAACCACTTTACAACCGGAGGATTTTGCTGTCTTCCGTCCAGGCCACTTTTTGCGATTCGGCGCTGTGCGACTTCAACTGACAATTGCGCGGTCGTGCGACGCCGTACCCAAACGAAATTTACGTCCTTTTTTTCCCACAAACAGAGCTTTCTTTTGGTGGTATTTGATCACCTGTGTGATTTTTACTTTTTGCGCTATAAACAGAAAAAGAGCGTTTATTTTGAAAAAATAACAATATTTTTCACATTTTTTTATATGAAATTCCCCCCAAAAAAGATGTAAAAACCAATTTTTTTAAAAGTTTTTGGCCAATTTGTTTTATGCTACATATGTTTGGTAAAAAAAATCGCAATAAGCGTATTTTGATTGGTTTGCGCAAAAGTTATTGCGTTTACTAACAAAGGGAAAGATTTCTGTCATTTTTGGTGTTTTTTTTTAACGCGTAATGGCGGCGATCTGCGATTTTTTTTTTGCGGGACTGCGACATTGCGGCGGACAGACCGGACCCCTGACTGACATTTTTGACACTTTTGGGGGTACCAGTGACATTACTGCAGTAATCAGTGCTATATATATGCACTGTTACTGTAAAAATGACACTGGCAGGGAAGGGGTTAATTTTATTGGAGAGGGAGGGGTTAATGTATGCCTGGTGCTTACTGACGTGTAGGGGGGGAGGTGACTATGTGATTCATGGACAGATCGGATGTCCAGCTATGCTGAACAGTCCGATCTGTCACTCCCTGTCACTATGGAGATCCGCCCGCTGTGTTTACACACAGCGGGCGGATCTCCAGACTCGATCCCCGACGATCGGGTAAGAGCAGCGGCGATCGCCGCTGCTCCTCCCCTGGCCCGACTCCCGCTGTGAATGAAAACAGCGGGAGCGAGCCTCCGGCGGCGCGCAAGCGCCGCCCAGAAGGGGAGGAGTCCAGTCACGTTAATACTACGTGGCTGGATGATAACGAACCACTCTGCCGCAGTAGTATTACTGTGAGCGGTTGCAGAGTGGTTAAAGGATTTTTTTCATTTTTATTGTTTCACTTTAAGCATCATTAAAATCACTGCTCCTTTAAAAATTAGCTTAAAAAAAAAAAAAAAAAAACTTGGCCCACATACCCTTTTTATGGACAATAACTTGCATATAAGCCTTCAAAATGGGGACTTATGATTTTTCAAGTTTGGGTCCCACATATTTTAATAGGGGTCACAGTTTGGGTCCAAACGTTTTCAATGTTCAGAAGTTCTGGTGCAAACCGAACCGGGGGGGGGGGAGGGTCTTCTGCTGAAGATCCAATCTGGTTTTTACTGTAGAAAGGTGTTGCTTGGAAGGAGCCAACCAACTTTCCCTGGACATTCTGTAAGTACAGACTGCTGTGAGAGATCTTAGAGACTTTTGGGCTTCTGCCAGCCCTCTTGTGCTAGAGAGTGGGCTGTGGGTTTGTCCAAAGGGGACATCAGGTGGTGTCCTGAAGAGCTCAGTTTCTGATTCTATATGAAGGGACTCTGCTCTCGTGGCTCCAAAGATAGCAGTTTGCATGTAACTGTTTCTATTACAAAGCAAAATCCACAGGAAAAAAAAAAAAAACAGAACACCCCTAGACTGGTTATTAAAGAGGTTGTAAACCGTCCACCTTTTTTTTTTTTCTTCGGCAACCTGTAAGAGAAACACATAATGAGCTAGTATGCATTGCATACTAGCTCATTATGCAATACTTACCTTAGAACGAGCCCCCGCCATGCAGTCCGCTTACCTGTATGACGGGCGACATGTCCAGTCGCCCGTCTTCCGGGATCGCGGCATCCGGCCATCTAATTGGCCGGAGCCACGGTGACGTCACTCCCGCGCACGCGCGCGGGAGCCCACAGTCACGGCACGGGGCTCTGAAGAAACGGCACCAGCGGCCGTTCCTTCAGAGCGCATGCGCCAGTGACATCACTGGCTGCATGTAAGGTAAATATCTCCTAAACATGCACCGTTTATCATAGGCTTACCTATAGGTAAAAGTGTCAGAGGAGGGTTTACTTCCTCTTTAAGGAAAAGTGTGGCCATGAACATGTTCCTGGCTGCATGGCATTCCACTGGCAAAGAACCTGGGTAAATTTCCATCAGCTCCTTCAACATAAGTGTCAAAAGAAAGATAGAAAATTACATGATAGGGCTTAAGAAGCTCAGGTTAAAACGATGGCAAGGAAACCTTTCTAGTCCCAAATCCATGCCTTTTCTCTTCTTTCTGCTCCTTATGGTAGCTGTTGTGAATACGGTGCCACCTTGCCTTTGGGACTGCAAAAGAAAAATAATTGTAAAACATGTTAGTTTTATTAAATTTTCTTTTTTCAAGTCTATAGCCACAGGACACTACCATGTTTCCCTACACACTATTGTCTTGACATTTGGTAGACTCTTAAGCTGAAAACACACTATACAATTTTCTTTAGATTTTTTTCCTTAATACTTACCAAAACCATATAATATGAGGTCAGATGTAAACACTTTCAATTTGCATGCAATGAGGCAGGCCCTTGCACTACATAGTTTAAGGTAAATCTACCAACAAAAGTTGTATAGTGTGTATCCAGCTTTAGGGATACGTTATATGGATAGTATTGGCAAAGTTGGGTTTGTGGGAGCAGAGAATCTGGGAAGCTGCTGCTATGCACACAGGTGCTTTAAATGTGGGTTTTGTAGACAAAATACTTAACTGGGGAAATGTAAATATTTTTGTTGACATCTTTTCTTTTGGGTTTTTATTCTTTGTACAATTAAAATACATTTTAAAGTTGTCTTTTTATTTTAACCACTTCCTGACTGCACTATAGCTGAAAGACGGCTACAACGCAGTTGTCAAGTTCTGGGAGTGTGTCATTTGACGTTCTCCCATGATCGTGCCAGCCACGCATCCGCTGCGGCATGTGGGCAGTGCGCTCTGTGATGGCTGTGTCCTTAGGACACAGCTGAACAAAGATTGGGGTAAAGGTACAATCACAGTGGCCCATTACCATGTGATCAGCTTTGTCCAATCATAGCTGATCGCGATGTAAACACAAGCCTGTTATCAGCATTCCTTTCCTCATGCTGACAGAGTGAGGAGAGGAGAGACAATAACTGGGACATCTACACTGATAATCAGGGCACTCATCATTATTGTCCTGATTATCAGTGCAGTCCCAACAGTGCCCACAAGTGCTGCCAATCAGTACCCACTAGTTCTGCCAATCAGTGCCCATCTGTGCCTCCTCATAAGTGCCCATCAGTGCAGGCTGCATGATTGGATAAGGTCTTGTATGGTTTTGGGGAGGAGAAACATGTCTTTTTAAAAATCCATCCTAAATACTAGGTCTTAAATTTTGTTTTGGAGGGACCCTCCCCAAGTCAACATTTATTTGATGTCATTTATTTATTTTTTAATAAAGCGGTAAGAGACCGCAGAGGAGAACTGCTATGTATTACTTTGAGGATTTGGAGCAGACTTTTCATTTTTAGAAAGTACTCACTAGTGACTTCTTGCTGCAATTTGGAGATATGCCCCAACTTTGCATAGATCTGAAATTCTATCTCATGCCAAATAAGTAATTTTCAGCAATTATCCCTGAACTCTTTGTGCTGTTAGTCGTAAAGTATTGGGTGATGTTGCAAATTGTGGCACATTTATCCACATCTATCCAGCCACTTATCAAGGGTAAAATATTTGCTGATTTCTCTCCTCTATGAATCACACTAAGGATGTATCCTGCATCAACTTCCAGTACAATATGAGTGCTGGGAAGTTTCAAGACTTTGCATGTTTTTACATGCATTCATGTGCAAACAGGGCACAGTTTTGTTGGACCGGAATTAAGATAAGATACAAAATAAAATGTGTCTGGCCAAGTTTTAAACAGATGTTATATATATATTGGCTTTTTGAATAAGTGCAATAATATACCGCCTAACTTTCTGAGATAACAATAAGGGACACGTTTTAACACAATAAATATAGACAAAGGACATACACCCTTGCCATAGCCCAGTTACATACATAGTTAAGCCTGGTACACACTAGTAGTTTTTTTTTTCATTCAAACCCAAACATAAGAGCTCAGGAGGAGCCGCTGTACTAACAATCCAATGTTAGTACAGCTATCTTCCCACTAAGCTATTGTGTTTTGACAGGGGGACGGCCCCCCCTGCCAGAACACTCTGGTCGCTGCTCTCAACCATTGGCTGAGAGCGCTGATCAGGAGCCAATCGGCAGACCTTTGTCGCTCATGCCTTTTCGTCAGAAGCCAGCCAGCTGTATGGCCGGCTTCTGTCCTATCAGCTGTCGTACACACGGGCCAAATGTTGGCTGGTTTCTATTGAACCAGCCAATGCCCCCCAATATTCAGCCTGTGTTTACTAGGCTTAAGTCTGGTTAAAAAAAAAAATACACAAGTCCATCTAATTCAACCCACAAAGAAAAAATAAATCCACACACAAACCTCCATATACACAATCCTATACCCACAGTTAATCCAGAGGAAAGCAAAAAAACAAAATTCCCAAAACAATAAAGCATGAACCAGTTTGCTCCAGTGTGAGAAAATAATTCCTTCCTGATCCCCAAAGAGGCAATCAGATATTCCCTAGATTAACCATATCTACAGTATAAATATTAGTATCCAGTTATATTTTGTGGTTACACAAACAATTGATGTACAAAAAATGACTGAATAAACCCACAAGTGCTTTAGCCCCCACAGTTATTTAAAAAGTGGCATTTAACCACTTACCGACCGCCTGCCGTCGATTTACGTTGGTCCTTTGACGCTACATACCGGGGTTATGGCAGCAGATAGCTACAATGAACCCTGGTATTTTTTAAAACGGCGGGTGATCGGCTTCCAGGTAAGTGTGGTCCCAGCAGCGGATTCGCTAAGGGGATCCCCCTTACTGTGCGGAGGAAAAGGTGCCCCCTCTCCCACCACGTCCCGGTACTTTTCCCCGCTAACCAGACCCGCCGGCAGTGGGGAACATAATACAGTCCCGGATCCTCTTATACAGGAAGTCAAATGAGGGCAAGATGGCCCTCACTTGACTCTATGGTCTTGGAGGACCGGAGCGACGTCAAAGGTTGTTGCCTAGCAACCGGTTTAAAGAGCCGACTTTTTTTTAACATTTTTTTTTCTTTTTTAGTGTACTTGTGAGGTCTGAGTACTTTTTGACCCCAGATCTCACAATAAAGAGGTTCTGTCATGCCTATTTCTATTACAAGGGATGTTAACATTCCTTGTAATAGGAATAAAAATTATCACATTTTTTTTTTTTTTTTACAACTGTAAAAATAAAAAATAAAATAAATAGGAAAAACAAAAATTAAATTGCCCTGTCCCCGTTAGCTCGCGCGCAGAAGCGAACGCATACGTAAGCTTCGCCCACATATGAAAACGGTATTCAAACCACACATGTGAGGTATCGCCGCGATCATTAGAGTGAGAGCAATAATTTGAGCCCTAGACCTCCTCTGTAACTCTAAGCTGGTAACCTGTAGACATAAGTGTCGCCTATGGTGATTTTTAAGTACCAAAGTTTTTCGCCATTTTGAAGCATGACATGTTGGGTATCTATTTACTCTGCGTAACATTTTCTTTCACATTATGGAAAAAAAATGGGCTAACTTTACTGTTTTCTTATTTTTTAATTAAAAAAAGTGAAATTTGTTCCCAAAAAATTGTGTTTCGAAGACCCCTGCACAAATACGGTGTGATAAAAAAATATTGCAAGGATCTCCAATTTATTCTCTAGGGTCTCTGCTAAAAAAAAATATATGTTTTGGGGGTTTTAAGTAGTTTTCTAGCAAAAAAAAATGATTTTAGCTTGTAAACACCAAGTGTCAAAAATAGGCTTGGTCTTAAAGTGGTTAACCGGTTCCGGACTGCCCACCGCATATATACTGCGGTAGGCTGGCCCTCTTGCGTGAACCGATGTAGGGATACACGTAGGGCCGGTGGCACGCTCCCACCCCAACTCGGCAGCGGGGACTCCGATGCAGGGGGCAAGTGGCTCAGATTGCCGTCTGCCACCCGCGATCGCTTCCCGTTGAGAGAGAAGAACGGTCAGGGGCCATTCAGGGAAGAGAGAAGAAAAAAGGGAATTTAATCGATGTATATGCCCGTTACCATCTTGAAATATGTGAGTGTATCTACAGAAGTGTTGTTTATTGTTCCATTAAAACTTTATTATGCGAGGGCGGCTGTGCGCTTGTGTCTCCTTTTGTAATTCTTATATAGATTCATTGTCCACCACCCAGGGGAAACAAGGAGAGCTGCAACGACCTCACATTGGAAAAGTGTGTACTTTCACTTTCAAAAAAGACCACCAGACTGCCTTGGATTGTGCATCTGGTCAGCATATGAACTGGTGAAATATTCTTTTTATGTATATTTTTAAAGCATTTAAGGACACCGCCACTTGCTTGTCTCCTTTTTAAGGGTATTTCTTGCCCATTTTTATTAAAAGAAAGTTCTGAGAAACACAAACATAGCTTTCCCTAGCATGGGGTTTTCAGCATTTCTTCTTTTTTTTTTTTTCTTCCATTACCTTTTTTATTGAAATTTTTGCAAGAACTACGGAACAGTAGTTTACAAATACAGAATACATAATAAAGAATAAAGATAACAATAGCAACGGTGACAAAGCATCTAATACCATCATGAACAGAGTGCATAGTTAATCAGGAATGCGTCGTAAATCAAAGATACAAACTTCACCCATAATTGTCCCACTCTGCTTATAGTTATGGGAAAGAAGGGAAAGGGAGAGAAGAGGGAAGAAGGAGAAGGAGGGGAGAAGAAGAGTAGGAGTAGAAAGGAAGAGGAAGAAGAAGAAGAGGAGGGGGGAGAAGGGGGAAGGGGGGAGGTGGCTTAAGGGGGGCTAGAGATGAATAAGAAGGAAGAAGAAGAAGATGATGAAGAAGAGGGAAACGGAGGAGGGAGGGGGGGAGACAAGGATAGTGAAGGGGGAAGGAAGAGGGGGGGGCGGAGGCCAAGGAAGGAGGGCGGGGGGGGGAGAGAGATAGAAAGGGGGAGGGAGAGGGGGGAGGGGAGGAAGGGAGGAAGGGAGGAAGAAGAGTAGGGAGGCGAGTAGCAGGGGGGGGGAGGGAACCAGAGACACAGGGAAGAGGGGAGGAAGAAGAAGAAGAGGAGAGGAAGGGAGGGGATGGTTGGAGAAGGGGGAGGTAGAAGGAAAGGAAGAAGAGGGAGGGGGGAGGGAACAGAGGGGAAGGGTAAGCAGAGGGATTAGGAAGGCAAGAGGGTAACACTGCAGAGGAGCAAGTCAGGGGGTGGTTGTAACACCCCAGTGCAATATATATCATCATTAAACCCACTTTATCTGTAGAACTACCGTTGTATTAACAACATGAAGTAGAACGGTAACATTGGTATGGAGGTAGACAAGGGGGGGGGGGGGGGTCAGCTCAAAGGAGGCCATGATTACCTAATTCAAGTATCAGAACACCATAAATGCCACAATTTCCAGTTTTTATCAAATTCCTTACTTCTACCCGCCCTCCATGCCAGGATGCATTCGTATGCCTGGTTGGTCCTGACCAAGTCCAGAACCGCAGACACCCCAGGTGTCCCAACCTCTTTCCATTGTCGGGCTATAGAATTCCTAGCAGCTAAGAGGATATGAGACACCACACACCAACAATCTTTTGGGAAACGATCAATACCTACATTGGAGGATGGCCAGTGCTGGAGAAGGTCTGGTGAGGACGCCTGTGATTTCCGAAATAATAGAAAATAATTTATTCCAGAAACTGGTCAAATTTTTACAAGACCAAAATACATGTGTAAGGTGGGCCACCTCCCCACATCCCCTCCAGCATAAGGGCGAGTAGTCTGGCATAAACTTGGATAGCCGATAAGGGGTGAGATACCAGCGCAAGTTGATTTTTTGGGATAGTTCCCAGTGGCTCACACACGAGGAAGCGGATCTGATGGATCTGAGAGCATTTCGCCATTGGTCCTCAGTAAACGTCTCCTCCAGATCCGCTTCCCACTTTATCAACGGGGGTGATTTATTGAATACCAGCTTCTGCTGAAGACAGTTATAAAAAAGGGAAGTACCTTTAGCTGCTCGCGAGGAGCCTATGAGAAACATCCAACCTGAGGAGGAAAGATATATATGTGGAGAAGGTAGGGATCGGAGAAAATGGGATATGCGCATATATAGAAATAGATCGCCCGGGGGGAGCCCATATTCCATCTGCAACTTGGGGAATGGCTTGAGAGAATCTTTAAGCAACAAGTCATCAATTGTAGCCAGGCCCTTCATGGTCCAGTTTCTAGGGGATATGTGGGGTATCGCTAGTTCCAGAACGTGGAGAGGTACAGGAACTTTAACCCTCATTGAAGGCTCCAGTGCGAGAGAGGCAAACTCTCTCCATGCTTGGAGAGAAGCCTGAACCGAAATCGGTAGGTCCCTCAAGGAGAGAGGACACCAGAAATCCGCCAATAGCACCGATCGCAGGGGCAAGGGGGCACAGAATTCCGCCTCCATGGTGCTCCAGGCGTGTGTGGTTGTGACACCCACGAGCGCAACTGGGCCAGCTGTGAGGCAAGCAGATAATCTTTGACATCTACCATGCCCATTCCCCCCGCGGACCAGTGCCTGACCAGGAGAGCATGTTTACTTCTTGGTCGTTTGCCTCTCCACACCAGACCCTTAAGAGCGGCCTGGAGTTGTAGGACGAATTTTCGGGGGACAGGAACTGTCAGAGTCCTAAACGCATACAAAATTTGGGGCAAAAGGATCATCTTAAACGATGCAAGGTGGCCAGACCATGTGAGTTCAGTTTTGGTTATACGGAGACATTCGTTAGAAATTTTGGTGACCAAAGGGGGTAAGTTGGCTTCAGACAATTGGGAGGATTTGGGAGTTAGGTGAATTCCCAGGTACGGTATGCTATTTGTCTTCCACGTGTAGGGGTACGGAGTTTGTAAATTGAGGCAAAGCTTCGGAGGTAGGGCCATCGGGAGAATCAGGGAGTTCGAAAAGTTGACTTTATAGTAAGACACCAAGCTGAAGCGTTGTAGTATCTCATGGGTGGCAGCTAACGACTTGGCAGGATCAGTTAAGAAGATGATCACATCATCTGCAAAGAGATTAACCACATGGTGGCGAAATCCAATGTGGAGTCCGCTGATATCTCCCGACGACTGGACCGCCTCTGCAAGTGGCTCGATCAATAGATTAAAGATAGAAGGGGACAGCGGGCAGCCTTGCCGCGTTCCATTTGTGATGGAAAAAGGTTGGGACAACATATTGGAAGTGTATACCCTGGCGGACAGGTTTGAGTAGAGCGCTAATATTGCAGATATGATAGGACCACTAAAACCATACTTTGTTAATACCTGAGTCATATAAGTCCAGTGGACACGGTCGAATGCCTTTTCCGCATCCAATGATAACAGCAGAGAAGGCACCCGACCGGACCCAGCTTTATCAATAAGGCCAATTATTCTCCTCGTTGCATCAGATGCCTGACGACCCCGCACAAAGCCAGTCTGATCTGCCTGGATCAGCTTAGGTAGGATAGGATGCAATCTCAACGCCACAAACTTAGCATATAATTTAACATCTGTATTCAATAAAGAAATTGGCCTAAAGTTGGGGGGAGATACAGGATCTTTCCCCGGTTTAGGCAGCGTCACAACGTAAGCTTGGAGCATTTCTGTAGGCAGGGAGGCAGAGGATACAGCAGTCTCGAATACCGAGGCCAAATGTGGGCCAAGTATATCAACAAACTTCTTATAGTAGAGGTTGGGCAGGCCAGGAGACTTCCTACTAGGCAGCATGTGTATGGCCTTTGCTACTTCCGCCTGGGAGATAGGGGCATTAAGGGTCCGAAGCTGGTCGGGAGTGAGGCGAGGCAAATTAATAGAGGATAGAAAGTCAGATATGGACTTTTCAGTGGGTTGGGGGGGGGGTAGACGGATCGTCTTTCAAGTTATACAATGAACTGTAATATCTGGCAAAGGAATCCGCAATTGCCTGGGGATTCATGATCTTTGCATTTGTGACTGGGTCTAAAAGATATGCTATTTTATTTTTAACCTGTCTCGCCTTCAGCTTGTTGGCCAGCAACTTGCCGGCTTTATTACCTTGCGAGTAGTGGGAAATCTTCAGGGCCCTGAAGAATTTGTCCTGATTGTCCACCAACATTTGTCTAAGGTCCGCTCTAAGGTGGGATAGTTGCTGGGCCAGTGGTAGCGATGGGGAAGATTTGTTTAGTGGTTCAAGTCTCCTAATTTCCTGCAGTATTTGGTCGAGCTGCTGACTCCTCTGCCTCTTGAGCCTAGCACACAGTTGGATCATAATACCCCTAATAAAGGCCTTATGTGCACACCAGACCACTGTGGGATCCGACACAGAGCATTGGTAGCGAAATATTCCCTTAAACACTTTGCAACAAATTGAGTATGTTGAGGAGAGTCCAGAACTTGGCTATTAGCTCTCCACAGGTATGCCGGGCCAGCAGCCCCTGTCTCCCGTAGGGTCATGGAGACCGGTGCGTGGTCCGACCATGTGATCGTGTGGATGTCCGAGGAGTGAACCATTTGCAGTAAGTGCTTATCGACCAAGATCATGTCTATGCGTGAATATGAGTTGTGGCGTTGAGAATGGTAGGAGTAGTCTCTCTCTCCTGGGTGGAGACATCTCCAAGAGTCATAAAAATCCACTGAGTGGAGTAGAGGCTGCAAGGCTGGAGGGGAACGGCGGGGCACCGAGGTGGTATCCACCTGAGGATCAGAGGTTATGTTGAAATCTCTGCAGATTATGACAGAACCCTTCCTATGCTTGGAAGCCAGACGAAGCATCTTCCTCCAGAAACGGAGTTGGTATGTGTTAGGAGAGTACGCATTGATCAACGTGAGTGGCATGTTGTTCACCTCACAAGTCAGTATTATGTAGCGGCCATTAGGGTCCACGATTAGATCCCCCAAGGAGAACGTCACAGAATCCCTGATCGCAATTAGCACTCCCTTCCGTTTTTGGGATGCTGAGGCTTGAAATACATGCGGAAAGTTCCTATGTGCAATGTTTGGGGCAGAGTTCACCTGCAGGTGGGTCTCCTGGACACACAGTATATCACTTTGGAGTTTTAATGCCTCTCTCCACATAGATGCCCTTTTAGCCGGGTGATTTTAGACCGCGAACATTGAAGGAGATAAGTTCCCGGGCATAACTGTCAATTTAACTGGGCTGGACTGACTCGGGCATGCCCCGAATTTTGACGTTATTACGTTGCGAGCGGTCCTCCATGTCCGCCATTTTATCCTTCAGTCTGTCAATTTCTTCCTCATGACTGTAGTGGGCATCAATAAGCTCATTATGGGACGAGGCAAATTCACCCATCTTAAGCCCCGTACACACGTACCGATCGTCGGCCGAAAAGCTTCGGCCGACGACCGATCTGCCGATTGTAGGCTTGTTAGTATGATGCCTCCGACAGCCGACAGTGCACATTCGGCCGAAAAGAATCTGTCATGCAAGCATTAAAATTTTTGTATGCCGACACCAGAGCGGCTGATTGTTCGCCAGTCAGTACAGATTTCGTCCGACAGACCGCAGATTTGCAAGACTGGGCATGCTCAGAAAAGGAAAAACACAGGGAAAGTTAACCATCACATGACATCACTTCTGCAGTCGGCTGTAGTCGGCGGACAAAATTCTTGTGCAGTCTTTTGCACTTTTCAACAGACACCGACAGCCCTGGACAAAAGACAGCCGATCGTTCGCCGACGATTGGTACGTGTGTACGGGGCTTTAGTCTCCACCTTATCCATGCGCCCCCCCAAGGCCTTGACCTACCCCTTAAACGAGGTAACACAGGCCATTAAGTCAGCATGCATGGAGGCCCTCAGGGACATCATCATGTCTTTCAATTTCAATTCAGAGACTGGTCGGTCACTAGCAGGGAAAGAGTCAATACTGGCAGCCAGCTCCCTTGTGGAGTTTAATGAAGAGGAGTCCCCAAGGCTTACCTCCCCTGCATGCGAGTCATCCGACATCCTGGGCCTGCTCTTCGCTGGACTCCTGGAGAGCGGAGTCGATGCTGAGGGCGATTGTGGTTGTCCTGCCTTTTGAGTGTGCGAAGGTGAGGAGCCAGGAGGAGATTGGGACGCACCGCTGGATGAGGCCGGGGATCCGCCGCCGGCGCCATCTTGCCCGTGCTGCTGTCCCTGCGCCATTAAGAAGTGCTGCAGTTGTCTCAGATGGCCGCTCTCTTTCTTCTTTCTGGCCATACTAGCAGGATCGGGAAGCCCAGGAGAGTCCAGTAAGGGTATTGATGTGGCTGTTTATGATGATAGGGCGTCGATGCAGATGGATGGTGTCTCAGGTCCGGCTGAGCTTCGGGCTCACACGTCCATGCGGCTACGCGGCGACCACGCCCCCCCAGCATTTCTTCTTCTTTAACATAAACAATGTTCAGCCCTCCTGGCTTGTACTAGCAGCATTGCCGCTCTGGCCTTACACTCCAGGCCCTTGTCTATCTCCTTCAAACTGTTCACTGACCAACTTGGTGCACTGGCTCCCACATGGAGCCCTCCTGAATCCTGGGTCAGACCTCCTGTCTTCTGGGGTGGAGCTCAGGTTATTACTAAAAGCCAAGCACACACCTGACCAATCAGTATGCTGGCCGTTCTGAATACCTGGATCCAGGATTGGAAATTTTATCCCACCCGGAGTACTTTGAAATCTCCAGGCTCCAGGTTCCAAAACAAACACTGAGGAAATTGCAATGACAGTTTCTCCTTCATGTCACAAGCTCCCTGGAGCCCCTCAACCCATCCGGTTGAGAATTATGGGTCACAACCTCCTTCAAGACCCTGGCAGGGCAACGCTCTGCCACAGTATGTACAGTGGACAGTCACTCTTACTAGGCATGAGTGGGGTGATTTTTGCAGCAAAAATACTGGTTTCAGCTTTTTAAATTTTGATGAATGTAGGGTGGTTTCATTTATTGAATTTAACTTTCATTGTATAAGCATATTTTTTTTCTTTTGTGTGTGAATAATTATTTGCATACCATTACTTTTATTTTTTTTTAGTTAAATTTTTTCACTCTATTTATTTCTGTGTACAAATGTAAACTAAATAGGCCAACAAGGAGTTCATGCCTACTGTCTGGAACAAGGACTCTGACTGGTATGGGTTTCTCCAGTATGTCACTGCAGTCCTCAACACTTGAATATTTTTTTCCTCAAACACTATAAAAGAGAACAAAAAAACAGGAAGTTTTTTGATTAGTTTTTTTTTTTTATATTTAAATGTTGATGATAGTTTTCTTGTCTGATGTGCTCTTTGAATGCACTCTAAATCTTCTGTATCTCTATAGCTCTAGCTTTGAGACCCATAGCAGTTTAGCATGATTCATAAAGCATTTGTAAAGTCACTAATCACAAATTCTGGAATCCCCTCTGTTCCAGCAAGTTATATTGTGCAGTGCATGTGTGAAATACCTTATACAGTGCCTCTGTGTGGTTACGTGACCTCCCGGTGCTCTCCTTCCCCTACCTGAGGACTACAGTGGGAGGGGCTGATATTCCCCTCTGACGTCAGCCGGTAGCAGAGGAGGTGAGCGGAGAGAGGTCACATGAGCGCACAGCGGCGCTCTGAAATAAGGTATTTCACTGCATAATCTTTTAAAAAGCGACACTGCACAGTATATCTTGCTGTAATAGAGGTGAGTCCAGGATTTGTGATTAGTGATTTTACAGCCACAGCAGAATAGCGTCAGGAGAGAAGGGGTGGGGAGGAGATGGCTCAAACAAGCAGATTTAAGAGCTGACAGGCAGAGAGGGAGGAGGAGAGGGAGAGACTGTAGGTTGACAGAGGATCAGCAGCCATAATTATTGTGGTCAGCACACTAAGTGGGACACAGGAACAGGCAGGATCAACCAGGTATTTTACAGCATAGAGAGGGACAAATGACACAAGCCCTATGCTGTATATTCGACTTTAAAGGAACAGTATCTTTTTTTTAGTGTTACAACCACTTTAAGTTTTGCTTTCAGAATTTCACCATGTTATGTTATTTATGACTATCATTACCAAAAACAATGTAACATTGCAAAACAATGATTTGTAGGGTTAATGTAAGATTTTGAATCATGATTGTGATCATAAGGCCGAATGAAATCTAGTAATGGACTTACTCACAACTACAGGACAATTTTTTTAAAGCTAATTACGGTTATATCTAGCAATCATACACTATATTGTCAAAAGTATTGGGACGTCTGCCTTTACACACACATGAACTTTAATGGCATCCCAGTCTTAGTCAGTATGGTTCAACATTGAGTTGGCCCACCCTTTGCAGCTATAACAGCTTCAAATTTTCGGAAAAGGCTGTCCACAAAGTTTAGGAGTGTGTCTTTGGGACCATGTTTGACCATTCTTCCAGAAGCACATTTGTGAGGTCAGGCACTAATGTGGACAAGAAGGCCTGGCTCGCAGTCTCTGCTCTAATTCATCCCAAAGGTCATGACTCTGTGCAGGCCAGTCAGTTATAGCATAGATTGTTTTTCAGGGGTTGGGCTTGGACCTTAGTTTCAGTGAAGGGAAGTCTTAAGGCATCAGCATACCAAGACATTTTGGACAATATCATGCTCCCAATTTTGTGGGAACAGTTTGGGGATGGCCCCTTCCTGTCCCAACATGACTGCACACCAGTGCACAAAGCAAGGTCCATAAAGACTTGGATGAGCGAGGTTAGGGTGGAGGAACTTGACTGGCCTGCACAGAGTCCTGACCTCAACAGTCCTGACCTTAATATCACAGTTTTAAAGAAGTATAAACTGTTTCCAAAAAGCTAAGTGAAATAATGGCAAATCACAGGTAGAAGAGATGTTCTATTATTCACCTAGTATCTGTACCCAATCTCTTTTTGCCATTAAAAGGTTATTTTTACATCATGCAATATATTTATTAATTGTTTTTTCCTAAATTACACTTCATAAAGTTTATAAAGTCAAATTACTTCTAGCTTAGTAACCCAGGGATATTCATCTAACATAAACACATTTATGTAGCTAAGTTTTATATTTATAAGTTCTACCAGCATAATAGCTTTTTTAACATGTTTTTTTTTTTTTTTTTTTTTTTTTTTAATTTCATGTGTTTATTCTCTGAAAACAATCACAGGAAAGGTCATGAAGTGGAATTCTACATGCAAGCTAGCAGGTGTGGCATTCGGGTTCTGGGCATTGTCCCAGATTCCTTGTTTCTAAAATGTTGACAAATTATAACTCTTTTATACATTCTTTTATACGTTCTTGCTATCCTTGCCCATTCTTCTTGGAAAAGTTAATTTAATTATGTCCCAGAGGGCGTTCACAAACCATTGCCATTCCAGCACCTTATGTCCAATTTG
The DNA here is from genome assembly GCF_965119305.1 of Pelophylax lessonae. Taxonomy (NCBI): domain Eukaryota; kingdom Metazoa; phylum Chordata; class Amphibia; order Anura; family Ranidae; genus Pelophylax; species Pelophylax lessonae. The sequence continues at coordinate 139,189,009 of NC_138779.1, read as the reverse complement.
TAAGTGTAATTTTATTGTTTTTAAACACAATAAAAAAAAATTACTACACTATGAGAGCTCTTTCCCTCTTTTGATCCTGGTTGGTTACAACAAGCGAGACTAGCATTGGTAGCTGTACATCTCACTGCATTGGTACGCAGGACAATCGGGAGGAAAACGAAGATCAAAAAGAAACACCCCTTCACCAGAACGTGTTAGACAGTCATTTATGCCTAGCGGCTGGAAGTCCATTGTTTCTGGTGAATAAGGACACTAGAGAGGTGTGGGCCACACTTCAATTTGTGATGTTTTTGAGCACTTCAGCATTTTTTGACTCATAGATGAGCAAGGAAAACCTTTTAATGAAGAAGGTTCATCATGGAATGAAAATTCTTGAGACACTTAAAGGACTTTTTTATGTGTGGTCTATTATGACTCTTGCACCATCTTGCTAGAGTTCTAGGTGTAAATAGGTTTTGTAGGCAAATTGGCTTGGCTGAGAACCAGGCCTGGGTTGTGAATCTGGGTCAGGGAGGAGTGACTCAGGGGCTGAATGACTCAGCATGCAGCCTCTCTGGTGTCATCCCCTGTTCTCTGGAAAATTAGAGAGTGTTTTAGACATATTGGGGGTAAGTTAGAAGGAGCTGTTTGGCATATTTATGAGGGCCTTGGCCAAGCCCAGCAAAAAGGGCTGACAGGGGGCAATCTCACCTCAGCGTCAGCAGGGGCAGTTGGGTGAAACATTGAAACATGGAGATGGAGTGCTGAGGAGACTGTCTATGCCCCTTAGCCTGGGGGGGAGGTGACCTTGGGCCTGGGGCTCAGATGCTGGAGGATTTCCCCTGTAATACATGGAAGAAACCCTTCCTGGAGGTACAGGAGCAAGGAGACGACAGTAGGAAGTGCTCTGACAGAGCTTTCCGTTCATTCACATACTGAAGCAGTTTATTATGGCTCAGTTATAAATGGACAGAGTCAAGGATCGGTATGGATTACTGACCCCATTTAGAAAAGGGAGAGGCCAGTAAATGACACATTTTCTGACCCCTTTCCTGCTCTCCATCCTGACAGATCCCCAGCAGCAGCCAGCAGGAAAGGGGAGGGGGGAACCCATCAGAGCTGCAGGAGAAATCAAGGGAAATCAATCTCTCCATTTTTCTCCTGCAGCCGCTGAATGCCCGCTTCTCCTCCTCTCCCTCCTGCAGGCATTCAGCAGCTGCAGGAGGAAAAGGGAGAGATCGTTTCTTCTATATGCAGCTGTCTCCACTTCTCCTCCTATCCAAGCATACAGGGGAGGCACACAGGCTACCTGCAGCATGGGGGGAGGGTCGCAGTTATAACCCCTGCAACCCCTGTAGGTACGCCCCTGATATTTGCATAATGAAAATAAAAGAATTATTCAACAATCAAATCTTATCTCTTTTCATTTGAATGGTGTAAGCATAACCAATTCAGTAAGTATTAGGAAAATAAAGGTAGAAGTAAGGAAATTAGGTAAGGAAAAACAAAAAGAAAGAAGAAAGTGATTTATTTAAATTATCCCTTCAATTAGACCACCATGTGTGTGCTCTTGGAGAAACATAAGAGGGATTGTGTCACTAATCCTTGACTCATTACAGCTCAACAAGTTAGTTGCATTTTCAAAGTGGGGCAAAAATGGTGCAGACATCATAGATGATGAGCCCTGTCAGGAGTGAAAAGAAAAAAAAAAAAGAAAGCTCCCCAAATCGTTTTTTAATTCCATAATTGCAAATATGGAGGAAGAGGAGAAAGAAGAGGAAAGGGAAGAAGCGTAGAGTGCAGAGGACTGAGGAAGAAGTGGGCTTCAGCGATGAAGAGGTGTGGATGATGAGTTTGCAGGCTAAGATGTTCAAGGTATCAGAGCAGAGAGGTATCCCTGTGATGGTTACCTACAGATCAAGTTGTCATTTAATCCATCAATTGTTGGACAGCCAGGAACATTTGGTACACAGATTGTGTGTTCTAAGTACCAGGGTTCATAAGACGCTTTTTAATACAGAGCAGTTACACCCCCTTCCTGCCCAGACCAATTTTCAGCTTTCGGTGCTCTCAAACTTTGATTGATAATTACTCAGTCATGTAACACTGTACCCAATCAAATTTGTTATCATTTTTTTCACACAAATAGAGCTTTCTTTTGGTAGTATTTAATTACCACTGGGTTTTTTATTTTTTGGGATATAAGTGAAAAAATAGCGAAAATTTTGAAAAAAAAACACATTTTGTTTTAGTTTCTATTATAAAATTTTGCAAATAAGTAATTTTTTTTCATAAATTTGGGCCAAAATATATACTTCTATATAAACAAGCAAAAAATTGGGGGAGCAAACCCTGAACATGTTTATCTAAAGCCGGCGCTCCCCCAAATTTTTTGCTTGTTTATTATGTATTCGGTCTGACCAGACTACCGAGGTTGAGCAACCCATCCCACCCCCCACACACACCTGTACTCGATCAGTGTCCACTATCAGGTGGATATAGGAGGAGTCCCCTGTAGTGCATTTGCACATCTTTCCCAGCAAGGATTATTATCTCCAAGGGTTAGAAAGGCTGGATTCATCTCTTTTTCATGGATAGTGTAGGACCCACTGATAATGGGGTACTTTGACGTAGTGGTGGGCTTGAGCACTATATGGCCATATGGTGGGACCAAATCCCCATTTTTATTTATGGATTGTCTTCAAATTTGGTAGTAATTTCTTTTGCATGTGTGCGCTATTCTTTTTTAATATACATGTCTTTTGGTTCATAGCTGCACCAGCTTTAGAAATACATGGGTATGCTCCCCCAAATTTTTTGCTTGTTTATAATATACTTCTATATATCTTTGGTAAAAATAACCCAAATTAGTGGTTATTATTTAGTCTGTGTGAAAGTTATAGAGTCTACAAGCTATGGTGCCAATCATTGAAAATTGATCACACCTAATGTACCGACGGCCTATCTAAATTCTTGAGGCCCTGAAATGTCAAGACAGTACAAATACCCCCCAAATTATCCCTTTTTGGAAAGTAGACATTCCAGGGTATTTAGTAAGAGGCATGGTGAGTTTTTGAAATTGTAATTTTTTCCCACAATTCATGGGAAAATTAAGAAATATATATATATTTTTTTTTTTACACAAAATTGTCATAATTACAAGTTATTTCTCACACACAGTATATGCATACTTGCAATTACACCCCAAAATACATTCTGCTACTCCTCCTGAGTATGGCGATACCACATGTGTGAGACTTTTACACAGCCTGGCCACATACAGAGGCCCAACATGCAGGGAGCACCGTCAGGTGTTCTAGGAGCACAAATTACACATATAATTTCCTGACGAACTATCACACTTTTGAAGGCCCTGGAACACCAGGACAATGCAATTACCCACAAAATGACCCCATTTTGGAAAGCAAACACCCCACTGTATATTCTGTGAGGCATAATGAGTCTTTTGAACATGTAATTTTTTTCCACAAGTTTTTGGAAAATGTGGAAAGAATATGAAAACACATTTTTTTTACACAAAGTTGTCAATTTATATGGATATTTCTAACACATAGCATGTACATAGCAAAAATGACACCCCAAAATACATTCTACTACTCCTCCTGAGTATGGCGATACCACATATGTGGGACTTTGTCACAGCATAACCACATACAGAGGCCCAACATGCAAGGAGCATAAATTACACATATACTTTCATTACAACCTATCACACTTTTGAAGGCCCTGGAACCCCAGGACAATGGAAACCCCCACAAAATGACCCCATTTTCAAAAGCAAACACCCCAATACATAATCTAGGAGGCATGGGCTGCAGATAGGTACTCCGGTACCCTGATGAGCTTCAAAGAAGTACTTGGGTATTCTGATGGGCTAGAGACAGGTACTCGGGTAATCTGATGGGGTGCAGATAGGTACTCGGGCACTCTGGGCTGGAGACAGATACTCGGGTACTCTGATGACAGGTACTCAGGTACTCTGATGACAGGTACTCGGGTATTCCGATGACAGGTCATCAGAGTACCCGAATACCTGTCATCAGAGTACCCGAATACCTGTCATCAGAGTTCCCTGAGTACCTTTCATTAGAGATGGCCTTGCGGTTCGCCCGGCGGTCGGTTCGCGGCAAATTTTGCTTGTTCGCTACCCGCCAAATTTACGAACACATGTCCATGTCCACATGTCGTTCGTGGTGGCCATATTAGCTTACATTGGGGAGAACTTTGACCCATGACACAGCCGTCAGGTGGAACGGGACAGCCAATTGAAACATTTCAGCACATGGACATGCCCCCTACCCTATAAATAGACCCGAGCTGTCGGCCATTTCACATTCCACTTTCTGCCACTGTAGGGAGAGGTCTGCTGTGCTCATGAGGGAGAGTTTGCTAGACACAAATAGCTCTGTGAAGATCCACAAAAGTCCTTTTCAGGGCTGGTATTTCAGTATAGGTCTACTGGTATCTTTTCAGTTTAGTTGCAGGTACCAAGTCGTTGCTTTAGGGGCAGTTAGAGATTGGCTGCAGTCACACAAATCGCTCTGTTAATGTCCACAAAAGTCCTTTTCAGGGCTGGTATTTCGGTATAGGTCCAGTCTCTCTTCAGTATAGGGACAGGTATCCAGTCTGTGCTTTAGGGACAGTTAGAGATCATCATCTGCAGTGACACAAATCGCTCTGTTAATGTCCACAAAAGTCATTTAAAGGGCTGCAATGTCGGTATAGGTCTATTACAGTCTCTTCAGTATAGGGTCAGGTATCCAGTCTGTGCTTTAGGGGCAGTTAGAGATCGGCATCTGCAGTGACAGAAATCGCTCTGTTAATGTCCACAAAAGTCATTTAAAGGGCTGAAAATGTTTTGGTATTGCTGTGCAGTGCACTTAAAAGGGGGGTAATCCACAGTATAATATACTTTGTAGAAAGCATATTATAGTGGATTAGTAGTATTATTGTGCACTGTGCAGCATTGTGACAGGTGTGGTGACTGAGGGTTGCTGCAGCAATACTACAAACAGTGCCAAACTCCCTGGCCAATTTTTTGAACAACCGGTGTGATAGACCAGTGGCCCCCCAATACCACATATTGAAGCGGGGTATTATCTGAGTATACTTTTACAAGTGTATTTGTGTCCTGCAACAATATTGCCTCTTTTGCTGAGTTAAGTCTGATACACACAGTGCCAAACTCCCTGGCCAATTTTTCCAACAACTGGTGTGATAGACCAGTGGCCCCCAATACCACATATTGAAGTGGGGTGTTATTTAACAGTATACTTTTCTAGGAGTGTATTTTAGTCCTGCAAAACTTTAGCCTCTCTTGCTGTGTTGACTGTGCTACACACAGTGACAACAGTTATTGGCCAATTATTTGTAGAACTGTTGTAATAAACCTGTGGCCCCCCAATACCACATATTGAAGCCGGGTGTTATCTGAGTATACTTTTACTAATGTATTTGTGTCCTGCAACAATATTGCCTCTTTTGCTGAGTTAAGTCTGATACACACAGTGCCAAACTCCCTGGCCATTTTTTCAACAACTGGTGTGATAGACCAGTGGCCCCCCAATACCACATATTGAAGTGGGGTGTTATTTAACAGTATACTTTTCTAAGAGTGTATTTTAGTCCTGCAAAATTTGGCCTCTTTTGCTGTGTTAACTGTGCTACACACAGTGACAACAGTTACTGGCCAATTATTTGTAGAACTGGCGGACTGACAGACCGGCAGATAGGGAAGAGAGGCATGCAGAATTTGCATTGCACAAGAGGTACAAAGCATACTTTTACAAGTGTATTTGAGTCCTGCAACAATATTGCCGCTTTTGCTGAGTTAAGTCTGGTACACACAGTGCCAAACTCACTGGCCAATTTTTTGAACAACTGGTGTGATAAACCTGTGGCCCCCCAATACCACAGATAGAAGCGGGGTGTTATCTACCTTTTTCCAGATATACTGCGATACTCTAGAGACTTTTGTCACAGGGTAATTAAAAAACATGACAGGCAGAGGAAGAGGCAGAGACGTACGCAGGGGTGGTAGGGGCAGGGCAGGAGCAGTAGGCCGGAGCCTAACTGAAGTTTCAAAAGCCGCGTGCAATTACGTCAAAGGACGCACCAGACTTGGTTGAGTGGCTCACTCAGCCTTCCTCTTCTGCACCCTCCTCATCCTCTCTATCTGCACCCTCTTCACGCTCTGCTGTGTGCACCCCCAAAGACACCACCACCACCACCTACCCTCCGCTTGAGTCACTGGAATTATTTTCCGATCCATAACAAGATGTTTGCAATGTGCAGCCATTGTTGGCATCGGATCAGGAAGAGGAGGTAGCAACAGCCGCCACTCAGCAGTCTGAAGACAGTACCCAGATCGGCCCAAGGAGGTTGGTCCCCGCTGTTGCTGCCTACTCCAAGATCTTGAATGTTAGTGGTGGGGAAGGTGACGTGGATGATGACGAGTCTATGGACGTCACATGGGTGGCCACAAGAGAGGAAGAGAAAGTGAGTTCAGAGGGAGAGATGGACCGGCAGATAGGGAGGAGAGGCAGGCAGAACTTGCATTGCACAAGAGGTACAAAGCAGACTGCAAATGTATCAGGAGCGAGCCATCAACCATGTACAGTCACATCTGGCGCTCCCAGGATGCCGGCACATGGCCCTGCAGTGTGGGCTTTTTTAATGTGTCCGTTGCTGACAACAGTGTTGCCATCTGCAGCCTTTGCAGCCAACACATAAGTCGTGGTAAGCCCAACACTCACCTAGGGACAACCGCCTTAAGAAGGCACCTGAACTCCCATCACCGAGCCCAGTGGGAGCAACACCGTCAGAACCCACAAAGCCACACTCCAGGCTCTCACCGTCCAACCCCTTCTCCTTCCCCTTCTCCTCTATCCTCACATTTGCCCTCCACTCCACCTTCCATGATGCCGTCATCACGTTGTTCTGGAAAAAGGCAGGCTTCTGTGGTCCAAATGTTGGAGCGGACAAAAATGATGACGCCGGATAACCCTCTTGCCCAACGTTTGACTGCTGGCTTGTCGGAACTGACAGCCCGCCAACTACTGCCATATCAACTGGTGGACTCGGAGGCCTTTCGTAAATTTGTGGCCATTGGAACACCACAATGGAAGGTCCCAGGCAGGAAATATTTGTCGCAGAAGGGCATTCCAGAGCTGTATGGCCATGTTCAGTGGCAAGTGAATATATCTCTGGCACACAGTGTTGGTGCCAAGATACATCTGACCACAGACACATGGTCTAGCAAACACGGGCAGGGAAGGTATTTACTGCCGACTGGGTGAACCTTCTGACGGCCGTCAAGCATGTAACCCGTAGCACCCGTGTAGATTTAGTTGTACCGCCATGGATTGCATGCAGGCCTGCCTCTTCTTCTCCTCCTCCTCCTCCATCCTCCCTCTCCTCCTCGGCTGACTCCTCCTATTCAGCTACTACCGTCTCTTCTGCCTTGCGCCCAAGATCCCCAGAACCTATTCCACATGCCAAGTGAGACATTGCCATACTGTGATGCATCTGTTGTGCCTGGAAGCCAAGAGCCACACTGGTCCTGCACTCCTTTCAGCTTTGCGTTCACAGGCAGATCAGTGGCTGACACCGCTCAATTTGACAGTTGGTAACGTGGTGTGCGACAACGGTGCCAATCTGCTGAGTGCGCTGAAACAGGGAAAAATAACACACGTGCCATGCATGGCACGCGTCCTGAACTCGGTGGTGCAGCGATTCATTGGCAAATACCCTGGGGTCCAGGATGTGTTGCGGCAGGCAAGGAAAATCTCGGGCCATTTCCGAAGATCTTACACAGCCATGGCTCGCCTTGCTGACATTTAGGGGCGACACAACCTGCCCCTCAGGCGTCTTATTTGTGACTGCCCGATGCGATGGAACTCAACATTGCATATGCTCGACAGGCTGCTCCAGCAGAAACGTACAGTTAACGACTACCTGTTCGAACTTGGCGGCAGGACAGGTTCTGGGAGCTTGGGTTTTTTTTCACCTCGCCAGTGGCTGCTCATGCAGGACGCATGCAGACTTCTGCGGCCATTCGATGAGATCACCAAACTGGTCAGTCACGGCCAGGATGCCATAAGTGACATCATACCTTACGCCTTCTTTCTGGAGCGTGCATTGCGTTGTGTCATTGATCAAGTCGTCGAGGAACAGGAGCAGGAAGATGAGGAAGTCGCAATGTTGGATGAATTCCCAGGGGGTGCTACTCCATCTGAGACATATCAACAGCAGGAGTCTGAAGAGGAGTCAGAGGAGGATAGTGCTGGGGGGGATGAGGAGGAGCAAGAAAATCATGCTTTAAACCTTTCTGGGATCCTTGGTGTTATCCGTGGATGGGGGGAGGAGAACGAGGACGACATTATCCTGGATAATGAGCTGGAAGCAGGCCACTACACCGCTTCCAGTTTAGTGCCTTCATGCTCCAGTGTTTTAAGGGGGACCTCTGTATAAAACGCATAAAGGCCAAGGACCAGTACTGGGTGGCAACGTACTTAGACCCCCGGTACAAACACAAAATGGCAGAAATGTTACCACAATCACAGAGGGCCGTCAGAATGCAGGGCTTCCAGGCCTTGCTGTGGGAAATGCTGCATTCTGCTTTTCCGTGCGCTGGCAGAGCAATTTCCAGTCACAGAGAGACAGTTGCGGGTAGCAATCCAACAGCGCCTGCAAGAAGAGGGTGGTTTGAAGATGTCTTGGTCACTTCAGATATGAGATCCTTCTTTCACCCGAACCATCGACAGCTTTACTCCGGATCCAGCAACAAGGAACGCCTAGACCGACACATGTCCGACTACATCGGGTGAACGGCCGATGTGGACGCTCTGAGGAGTGATGAGCCCCTGGACTACTGGGTGTGCAGGCTTGACCTCTGGCCAGAGCTTGCACAATTTGCAATGGAAATGTTGGCTTGACCCCCGTCCAGTGTCCTGTCTGAAAGGACGTTCAGCGCAGCAGGGGGGATCATGACCGATAAGCGCACTCGCCTAGCTCATGACAGTGTAGACTACCTCACATTTATAAAAATGAATGAGGCATGGATCTCTGAGGAATTCAACACATGTGACCAGTAGACCATGTTTCATTGAAATTCCTCATGCCAGGCCACAAATATCTGCCAGACCGCCATCCACCCACAGCAATTCCTGGTCTTTGGCTTCGCTACATACAGCGGCATAAAAGGCATTTCATGTCCATTGAATGGAAAATTGTGGGGCCTTTCAGGGCCGACTATTATTTTTTCTGTCAATGCCTAATGTACCTCTAGCCATCAAATTCTAAGTTCTCTGCTGTCAGTTAAACCCATGTGAGCTAATTTTTGGAGCCTATACAGGCTAACACTTACTTCAGTATCCTGTGAATGCCTAATGTACCTCTAGCCAACAAATACTACGTTCTTTGCTGTCAGTTCAACCCATGTGAGCTAATTTTTGCAGCCTATACAGGCCGACACTTCTGTATCCTGTGAACTCCTACTGTACCTCCAGCCGTCAAATACACTACGTTCTTTGCTGTCCGTTTAACCCATGTGGGCTAATTTTTAGGGCCTATACAGACCGACACTTACTTCTGTATACTGTGTGAATGCCTAATGTACCTCTAGCCATCAAATACTAAGTTCTTTGCTGCCAGTTAAACCCATGTGAGCTCATTTTTGCAGCCTATACAGGCCGACACTTACTTCTGTATCCTGTGAACGCCTAATGTACCTCTAGCCATCAAATACACTACGTTCTTTGCTGTCAGTTAAACCCATGTGGGCTAATTTTTGGGGCCTATACAGGCCGACACTTACTTCTATATAATGTGTGAATGCCTACAGTACCTCCAGCCATCAAATACTACGTTCTTTGCTGTCAGTTACGCCCATGTGAGCTAATTTTTGGAGCCTATACAGGCCCACACTTACTTCTGTATACTGTGAATGCCTACTGTACCTCCAGCCATCAAATACTACATTCTTAGCTGTCAGTTAAACCCATGTGGGCTAATTTTTGGGGCCTATACAGGCCGACACTTACTTCTGTATCCTGTGAATGCCTAATGTACCTCTAGCCATCAAATACACTACGTTCTTTGCTGTCAGTTCAACCCATGTGGGCTAATTTTTGGGGCCTATACAGGCCGACACTTCTGTATCCTGTGAATGCCTACTGTACCTCCAGCCATCAAATACTACGTTCTTTGCTGTCAGTTAAACCCATGTGGGCTAATTTTTGTGGCCTATACAGGCTGACACTTACTTCTGTATCCTGTGAATGCCTACTGTACCTCCAGCCATCAAATACTACGTACTTAGCTGTCAGGTAAACCCATGTGGGCTAATTTTTGGGGCCTATACTGGCCGACACTTCTGTATCCTGTGAATGCCTAATGTACCTTCAGCCACAGAATACTACGTACTTAGCTGTCAGGTAAACCCATATGGGCTAATTTTTGGGGCCAATACTGGCCGACACTTATTTCTGTATCTAGTGAATGTCTAATTTTTCAGACTGGAATTGAAAATCAATGGGTCTGTAAAAGTTCCGCCAAATTGTGGAATGGAATTTACATTCCGGCCAATGTTCGTCCATCACTACCTGTCATCAGAGTACCCTAGTAACTGTCTCCAGCCCATTAGAGTAGGGCTGGAGCATCCCGCATCACCGCCAGGAGTGACGTCAGGATCCCAGGACCGACGAGTGCCAGCGTTCCACCAGTTGACGGGGAGCCCGCGGACACCACCGAGGCCATCCCTGTACACACGGAGGAACCCCCCCTGCCGCTCTCACCGGGATCCACTGCCTTCACCACCAGGACCCGCTCCAGTGATGCTCCTGATGATCAACATTACTTGACTAACTGCATCTTATTCACCGACTAAATGTGAGTGTAATACTGCTGCACATACTTCAATAAATGTCTTGCTGCACTTAGAAGTCTTCCCTCTTGTCTCCCCCCAGAGATCTCTTCTGTCTCTTCTGCCGGCAGCCGCTACAGTAGACAGCTACCCCCTGAACTGTTTGGGGGTCCCCCTACCCCTGGTGTTTCCCTTCTCCCTTCCCCCCCTCCCCCGGGTCCCTAGGACCAGACTTTTTTGAGACCTCTTCTTGCGCCAATTCACCACGAAACCACAGGTACTTTGATGGGCTAGTGACAGGTCCTCTTTATTGGGGGGGACCATCAGTGTGTTTTGGGGTGCACTGTAATCGGTAGCTAGCTGTTACTGCAATCTCCTCCTCACACAGGATCAGTGTGTGAGGAGGAGAACACGGTGACAGCTAGTTACCGTTTTCTCTGTTGACATTCTGTGACCGGCTGTGATTGACAGCCGGTCACGTGGTAAAATGCCAATTTACCTAGATCGGGGATGGGCTCTGTCTGAGGGACGAGCTTCGTCCCCGATCGCCGCGCTGCGCGCCCCTGGGGGGCGCGCATTGAGGAGAGAATGAGCGGCTCGTGCTGGAGCTGCTCATGTGATCGGCTGTGATTGACACATCACTTGAAATTGATGCCCTTAAAAAGATGGAACTGCTTTTTCATTCACAAGTTGGCTTACAAATGTGATGTTGCTGCATAAGATAAAGAGGTCCTCCCCGAAGATTGTACCATACAGCATACAATCTTTGAGGAGGACCTCTGTAACTCACATACATTGGATCACTGGGTTAAGAAAAAAAGCCTAACTTTTGCTGTTTTGGTGCAATAAGAACTAAATTACTGCTGTTCAATGTTTGACTAAGAGGAACACCCAGAAAGTTTCTTATGCAGCAACATCACATTTGTAAGCCAACTTGTGAATGAAAAAGCAGTTCCATCTTTTTAAGAGCATCCATTTCAAGCTTCAGATATGAATTTATTTCAGGCCCTCTGATGTGCAAAATGTAGTAGAACAAGGGATAAACCTTGATCAGTGCAGAATTAACGTAAAATAAGGCGATATATGAGAATCTCTGAGGGCAGTTCTCTGAGTGTTCCCTGAAGTTTAATTGGCTATTAGTCCCTGTTCAGCATCTATACTTGAGTTCAAGAGGATATTCTCTGGATGTCTCCTCGGTGGTCACCCTGTCTTGCAAATTACAGGCTTGATTTACCATTTATCTGGTAAGGAAGTTAATCTCACTGGTGGTGGTTACTGCACAGCATGGAGTTACCATATTTAGCACTCTTTTTCTTCACGGATTGGGATTCATTGGACTCTTTTTACAATTTTTATAATTTATAATTTTTATAATTTTTGTATCTATCACACATTTTTATATTTTTATATTTATATATATCATCACTGAAGTGCCCAACATCTTTGCATTAGTGACACACATACACACACCTCAGTGGGAAGTCCCAAGATTTTTAGCTCATGATAGAGGCATTACTTAATGGCAAGTAAATGGTCTAAAGTGCCCTTGCACGCCTCATTTGTGAACAAATGTTTTTTGGCTCCCTGCCAATGTTGGTTAAAGTCAGTGTACATGACTCAGTGTCAAGCAAGCAAGCTACTGCTGGAAGTTGCTGGTGTGAGACAGAACTGCTAGAGACTGTCTGCTGCTGCAGAGAGGTATTGTCTGTTGATCTGTGCCAGAGAGAAAGCTGCAAGTGCTTCCCTGCTGACAACACATGGTTGCTTCGCTTTATCAATGAGTTGAGCAGTGGCGGAACTACCAGGGTCGCAAACGTCGTACTTGCGACTGGGCCCTGGTGTTCCGCCACTTTGGAGGGTCCCAAACAGTGTCGCCAGAGAAAAAAAAAAGTGGCCGCAAAAACTCCACATCTCCCTAACTTTCTTCTTCCCCAGCGACCCTCCCTGTGCACCTGAATAGCAGAGCACTCGCCTACCCGAGCTAAGCTCAGTCGATTAACAATTGGCAGGCTCCGGAACTGTGCATTCATGCAGATTCAGAGCCGGCTGATTGGCTGGGCTCGGCTTAAGCAGGCTGCCGCTGGTCAAGTGCGCAAGGAGGGTGGTTGTGGCGGGAAGAGGAAGCTCCAAACAAGGCGCATTTCCTTTTTAAAGCAACTGCAAGGAGGGGGCAAAGGGAAGAGGATGACCAAACCCTGCAGGTTAGTGTTTGACAGCTCTGTAGGGCAGTCACTCTTTCTGTGCAGGGTCACAGATGTAAGGGGCAAGTGGAAACCTCAAGGTAAGGGGGGGACACTGATATAAAGGTCCTCCCTTATATCAGTGTCCTCACTTCCCTCCTTACATCAGTGAGCCCCTTACCTTACTGTATTCACTCTGCAGACTCTGCTTCAAAGGGGAACTCTGATGTAAGAGCCACCCTTACATCAGAGTCAGCAGAGTTCATCCTTAGGCCCCTTTCAGATGGAGCAAAATCCACTAAGTGGATCTGCCTGCTCAGCATAGGATCTGTCCATTGATCCCAGTGCAGGCAGATGACTGATCCATGCCTGCTTCGCTGATGCAGAGCAAACACAGACACAGCCTGATGCTCTCTGTGGGGCAGTTGGATGCAAACGGACTGCCTGTCCATACCCAACCGTCTGTTTCCATAGAGAACAATGGCTGGTCCGATCGGGCCCACCTAAAAATGGACAGGTGGACCCTATTGGTCCACTGGTGTGAAAGAGGCCTTACAGTGCAAGGGGACATTTTTCAGACTCTGAGGTAAGGAGGAAGTCTGCAAATTTTAAAGAAAAATGGGGGGGGGGGAGCTCTGGTTACACCAGAGCCTCTTACATCAGAGTTCCCTTTGCATCAGAGTTTTCAACATTGCCCTTTACACCAGGTCTCGCCAATTTCCCCTTTACATCAGGGTCTACAGAGTTCCCCTTTACAGCAGTGTCCACAGAGTTCCCCTTTACATCAGGGTCCTTGTAAAGCAAACCCTGTGTACTCTGATGTATTGTAGAGGGGAATTTTATGTAAAAGGGGCTGCAGGAACTCAGATGTAAGGGGGGATTCTATCGTAAGGGCAGGAAGAGGGCCCACTGCAGAACATGTGAAAGGGTCCCACTAGGGGACCATAATAATGGGCCCCACAATGGGAGTAAAAGTCCCTGGGCTAGGAGGGAAGGGCCCTAAACTTGGGTCAGGGGGCCCTTCATGGTTTTTGCATCAGGGCCCTGAAGGTTTTAGTTACGCCTCTGGAGATGAGTGTGTTAGAGAATCCCCCCAAGCCATGGGTTACTGTTTTTAAGTTTCTGCAGCAACTTACTGCTGACTATCTCACACATAAGTAACTGAGTGGCGCATTGGCTAGTCTGGTATCCCTGAGAGAAATGCATAGCTGATGGAGACTGTGCAGCTGAGGTAAATATTTGCCGTTTCTGATATCAGTTGCTCTCAAGACCCAACTTTTGAGAGCTGTGAAAATAATGTTGCCATGTGCCAGTGAATTCATCTTTTTCATAGGTAATGAGAGCATCATGGTGTGTCAGTTCATCAGGATCTTCATGGGGGATGAAAATACCATGAAACATATATTTTGCTATTGTTTCCACTGTCCTTGTTTCCTGTGGAGTTCTGCCTAAAGGGGAATATTGCTTGTGTGAGTCATGCCTTACTATTAGTGTTGAGCGAACACGGACTGTATTGTTCGGGTCCGTACCGGATAATTGGATTTTTGCTACCCGGACACAGACCCGAAAACTTTACTGTATGTTTGGGTTTAAAATCCGCGTTCGGTAATTTTATTTCCTGTTTTGTATGTAATGGCGCGCTTTTAATGGCGGGCTTTCAACAGCCAATCAACAAGCGTTTAACTGGTGTGCCTTAAGCCATCCCAGCCATGCCTACTAATGTATTAGTAGCTGTGATTGGCCATCTGAAACATGTGACACATGTCTTTATAAGCTCGAGAGTCACAGCGCGGTGCGTCATTCTGCTGTAGTGTAGGGAGAGAGCACACATCATACGTGCTGGCTGCTGCTGATTAGGGACAGACAGGGAAAATTGTGCCCGAAAACAATGCAGGGACAGGTCGGAGTGTAGGCAGGGAAAGATATTTGAGCATTTTAGGGACAGGCTGGAGAGATTAGGCAGGGACACATTGGAGACACAGGACAGAACAATCGTCCGTTAGCGATCTACATTGATTTTGCTGTGTGGGGGGTGGTGCAGTGAACAATCTTTTTGCCCTCACTTGAGCCCACTGAGGAGGAGGAGGAGGGAGAAAAAAATATATTTTTATCAGTCTGTTGTGTGCAGCATTCAGCTATATTTTACTACAGATTGCTGTTCTAATCTGCTATTTAAAAATTACAAATTTAAAGGGGAATTTTTTTTTTTCCCTTCATAGCCTGCTGCTGAGCTGACCGTGACATAAAACATAAGACACTGCTGTGTTCACATGTGCTATTGAAAAATCACCAATTTTATATCATATTTTCTATTCCGCTATTCAATCTACACCCTTTTGGGGTAAAAAAAAATTAAATTGCGGCATAGTCTGTATCGGTACGTGTGAGATACACCTTTTAAATTTGTTTGGCGCATCTCCTTCCACCGCCGAGGATTGCAGGGCGCTTCAGTTTGCCTCCTGTTCCGAACTCCTCCTACTCCTCTTCCTCGTCCTCCCTTTAGGGTACAAAAAATTGTAATCGGGGCCTAGTCTGTGTTTGTTCGTGTGAGATACAGCATTTATATACTTTTTTCTATTCCGCTATTCAATATACACCCTTTTGGGGTGAAAAAAAATTTAATTATGGCATAGTCTGTATCGGTTTGCATATTTGACTGTGAGATACAACCGTGCGATAGTGTTGTTGTTTTGTTCCGCTATTCAATAAACACCTTTCTAGGGCAAGATCATAAATTACAGAAATATGAGGAGAACGTCAAATAGGGGCCGTGGCCTGGGTCGTGGTGCTGCTGGTAGAGCTCCTGTTGCAAGGAGAAGACGTGGTCGATCTGTGCCAGCTACACGCACAAGTGAAACACCTTCCTCAAGTGTGAGTAGGCGACAGAACCTGCAGCAGTATTTGATAGGGCATCATGCGCCTCTACAAGTGTTGATGCAAGAACAAGTAGAGGCGATAGTAGATTGGGTTGCTGACAGTGCCTTCAGTTCCTTCACATTGTCTCCCACCCAGTCTACTGCAGAAAGGTCAGAGTTGGCACCTGCAGCCGAAGTCCAACCGTCTTTCACCTCACCCCCTTGCAAATCAGGCAAGCAGTCTGAGCCCCAAGTCATGCAGCAGTCTCTTCTTCTTTTTGATGACTCTGTCAGCAGGGTTTCCCAGGGCCATCCACCTAGCCCTGCCCCAGAAGTGGAAGAGATTGAGTGCAGCGATGCCCAACCATTTATGTCTCAAGATGAGTACATGGAAGCCAGGTGCCAACTGCTGCGGCACTCAGAATTGTGGAGACCGACAAGGAGGGCAGGGGTGAAGACTGGATGGAAGATGATGTGGAGGACGATGAGGTCCTCGACCCCACATGGAATGAAGGTCATGCAGGTGACCTGAGTAGTTTGGAGGAAGAGGCGGTGGTTGCACAGAGCCACCAGCACAGCAGAAGAGGGAGCAGGGTGCAGAAGCGGAGAGGCCGTGCCCTAGACACTACGCCTGCTACTGCCCAACGCAGCAAGGGACTGAGCACAACCAAAGCCAGCTCAAAGGAGTTCTCTAGCGTGGAAGTTCTTCAGACAATGTGCTGATGACAGGACACGAGTGGTTTGCACCCTGTGCAATCAGAGCCTGAAGCGAGGCATAAACCTTCTCAACCTGAGCACAACCTGCATGATCAGGCATCTAAGTGCAAAGCACGAGCTACAGTGGAGTAGACACCTTCAAAACCAAGAAAGGTCTCTGGCTCCTCCTGCTTCCTCTTCTGCTGCAGTCTCGGACTCTTCATCCACCTCTGTAGTGATACCGGCACCTGCCACCCCACAAACAGACGATCTATCAGCAACACCACCACCTGGGTCACCAACCATCTCCACAATGTCCCGTGGAAGCATTCAGCTTTCCATCTCCCAAACACTTGAGAGGAAGAGGAAGTACCCCCCTACCCACCCGCGATCCCTGGCCCTGAATGCCAGCATTTCAAAATTCTTGGCCTTTGAAATGCTGTCATTCCGTCTGGTGGAGACGCACAGTTTTAAAAGCCTTATGTCGGTGGCTGTCCCACAGTACGTCGTGCCTAGCTGCCACTACTTTTCCAGGCAAGCCATCCCTTCCCTGCACAACAAAGTGGGGGAAAAAATCAGGTGTGCACTGCGCAATGCCATCTGTGGCAAGGTCCATCTAACTACCGATACGTGGACCAGTAAGCACGGTCAGGGGCATTATATCTCCCTAACGGCAGGCTGGGTAAATGCAGTGGCGGATGGGCCTGAGGCGGATAGCAATTTGGCGCATGTCCTTCCACCACCGAGGATTGCAGGGCGCTTCAGTTTGCCTCCTGTTCCAAACTCCTCCTACTCCGCTTCCTCATCCTCTACCACCTCCTCATCCGGTCAGCGTAACACCTTCACCACCAACTTCAGCACAGCCAGGGGTAAACGACAGCAGGCAGTTTTAAAACTTGCCTGTTTGGGGGAAAACCACACACCGCGCAGGAGTTGTGGAGGAGCATGGAGCAGCAGACAAATGAGTGGTTGCTGCCAGCGAGCCTCAAGCCCGGCCTGGTGGTGTGCGATAACGGGCGAAATCTCATAGCAGCTCTGGGCCTAGCCGGTTTGACGCACATCCCTTGCCTGGCGCATGTGCTGAATTTGGTGGTGCAGAGGTTCCTTAAAAATTACCCCGATATGTCAGAGCTGCTGCAGAAAGTGCGGGCCGTCTGTGCGCACTTTCGGCGTTCTCACCCTGCTGCTGCTCGCCTGTCAGCGCTGCAGCGTAACTTCGGCCTTCCCGCTCACCGCCTCATATGTGACGTGCCCACAAGGTGGAACTCCACCTTGCACAAGCTGGAAAGACTGTGCGAGCAGCAGCAGGCCATAGTGGAGTTTCAGCTGCAGCACGCATGCGTGAGTCGCTCTGCGGAACAGCACCACTTCACCACCAATAACTGGGCCTCCATGCGAGACCTGTGTGCCTTGTTGCGCCGTTTTGAGTATTCCACCAACATGGCCAGTGCCGATGATGCCGTTGTCAGCTTAACTATCCCACTTCTATGCCTCCTTCAAAAAACGATTTGGGCGATGATGGAAGAGGATGTGGCACAGGATAAGGAGGAGGAGGAGGATGAAGAGGTAACATTTCCAAGGCTTTCAGGGCAGTCATTCGCAAGTGGCTCCGAGGGTGGGTTCCTGCACACACAAACGCCAGGGACACAATTGTCCAGCAGGGGCACAGTTCTGGAGGATGAGGAGGAGGAGATGGAGGAGGAGATGGAACCATGTTCACAGCAGGGTGGCACCCAGGCCAGCTCATGGCCATCACTGGTGCATGGCTGGGGGGATACAGAGGACACAGACGATACACCTCCCACAGAGGACAGCCTTTCGTTGCCTCTGGGCAGCCTGGCACACATGAGCGATTACATGCTGCAGTGTCTCCACAACGACCGCCGAGTTGCCCACATTCTAACTTGTGCTGATTACTGGGTGGCCACGCTGCTGGATCCCCGTTACAAGGACAACGTACCGTCCTTAATTCACTCACTGGAGCATGATCGCAAGATGCGCGAGTACAAGCTCACGCTGGTAGACGCGATGCTGCTGGCATTCCCACCTGACAGCTGGGCCACAGTGGAAGCACAAGGCCAAGGCAGAGGAGGAGGAGAAAGAGGTCGCCAACGCAACCAGGGCACTGCCAGCACCTCAGAAGGCAGGGTTAGCATGGCCGAAATGTGGAAAAGCTTTGTCAGCACGCCACAATAAACAGCAGCACCAGCAGCTCATATGGAACGTCTTAGCAGGAGGCAGCATTTCACCAACATGGTGGAGCAGTATGTGTGCACACGCCTACATGTAGTGAATGACGGGTCTGCCCCCTTCAACTTCTGGGTCTCCAAATTGGGCACATGGCCTGAGCTTGCCCTTTGCGCCTTGGAGGTGCTGGCGTGCCCTGCAGCCAGTGTATTATCTGAACGTGTATTTAGCACGGCTGGGGGCGTTATCACAGACAAGCGCAGCAGCCTGTCCAGAGACAATGTGGACAAGCTCACGTTCATTAAAATTAACCAGGCATGGATCCCACAGGACTTTTCCGTACCTTGTGCAGAATAGAGATGGATACCGACCTTACCCAGCTATTGTTATATTTTTGATCTTTCTCACTCTTTTGGGGTGTACCCTAATTTAAAATGACTGAAAAAAAGCAGTGTTGGCTACCTCGTCCCCCTCCACCGCCGCTTCCATCTACACCGCCACATCCACCGCCACCTCAACCTCCCTCCTACTCCATATGGGCCTCGTCCTTCACAGATGAAGAACATTTTTTTATTTTTCTGTTTTTTTTTTGTTGTTTTATGTTATTTCCCTATCCACATTTGTTTGCAGAGCACTTGCCATGCTCTTAACTACATTTTGCTGCCATTTGCAGCACTCTAGCCCTTTCCACTGTTTTTTTAGAGCCATTTTAGTGCCTGAAAGTTCGGGTCCCCATTGACTTCAATGGGGTTCGGTGTCCGGGTAAAGCTTGGAAAAAGTCCGGGACACGAATCCGGACTCTTTTTTCAAGTTCGGCCGAACCCGCCGAACACGGACATCCAGGTGTCCGCTCAACTCTACTTACTATGTATCGATATTTGGGAGGTCTCCAGAATAATAACGCTATTGCATTGTCTTAGCTACAACTCAGAATACTTTTACCCTGATATCACTTTACCCCTTTAGACCACAATTTTCTTACGTTATCCTGTTTTATTGTACCCTAATGCATATATTTAACTTAACCCCGTTATGTTCATATTACTTGTATACCTATTCATGCAATAAGTATGCATTGTGTTATAACTGTGTTAAACAAGAATAAATTGCGCTAGGACATGAATATATTAAGAATATTAAAAGGAAGTAAAAGAAGAATCCATGAAGAGCAAATGAGCAGCAGACACAATGTCCTCTTGGTGAAGGATAATCAGAAATTCAAAATAAGTTAGCCGCGCTCAGAGGAGATACAAAGTTCCAAAACGATCCCCCAGTGAAGATAAAAACAAACACGTGCTGTCGGTATATCCACCACCAGGAAGGTATAAACATGCAGCCTCTTACCAGATGGACTAAAGGAAACAGCGTTCAATCAGGATAAACCAAATGAAGCAGGCTTCTGTCACAGACCAACAGGCGAATCCAGCCAGGTAGCATAAATATATATCATACAAAAGTGTATGTCCAGGGGAATGGACCCAACATATAAAGTAGTTCCTCGTGATAAAAATGAAATGACAATATCATTGCGCAGACATCCTTAAAAAGGCTTTATTAAACATATGATGAAACTCTGCACACAGGGTACTCCCATTATATCCAAAGATAAAAAGCATATAGTAAAAACAGCGTGTGTCTGTTTCTCATCCAAAAGCATGGCCGACCTCCAACAGCATACCAGCATCATGTGGTTAGGCTCCTCCCAACATGTTTTGTCACACTTGACATCATCAGGGGGCTAAATATAATTATTAAAAAAAATAAATATTTATTCTTCATAAGTTTGTCCAAAATGAACGTAAAATTTTTGTCTGGAGCTAAGATTTAAAGTATATGTGTCGTCAAAATGTTTTTGTCATTTTAGAAGGACTAGAATGCCTGTTTATGTTTTTATTGCTGTTTGCATCACGGCTGAGGAGCTTTATTGTAAAATCCAAAATGTTACAGTTGTTACCAGAACAGGAGGTGAAGGGAAATCTATATAGGAATAGCTGTTCATGTGACAATTGCCTAAGGCTTCTTTCACACATATGGACCGTTCATTTCATCAGTTCAGTCACGTCAAAATGGATGCAGTATTCATCGGTTTTTCATCTGTTTTTTGTCTGTTTTTTGTCAGTTTTTTGTCTCTTTTCATCCGTTTTTCATCCATTTTTTTACATCCACTACCAATGCAAAAATGGATGAAAAATGGACCATTTTTGTCAGTTTACATCTGTTTACCATCCAATCTTTTTTTAACGGAAGAAAAATAATAGGGCATTTAACTGTTAAAAAAAATGGATATTGATGGAAGCTGATGAAAACGGATGTAAATGGATGATCATCCGTTGTCATCCGTTTTTCCAAAGGAATGCATTGATGTCCGTTTTTCATCCGTCAATGGATGGATGAAAAATGGACAAACGGTCCTCAGGTGTGAAAGGTGTAATTATCCTCACTTTTGTAGAGCTTTACTCTCATTTCCCATTGGGTCTCTGGGAAAGCAAGTGAAGGGAAATCTCCCCAACATGAACCAGACTGAATAATAAACCTGACAGAAATGTAAGCATTTCTTTCTTATCCAACACTAGAACAGGGTTATGCATACAGTACACTAAAATAGTTCAAAGATCTATAATTTTCTATAATCTCTGTAAAATACAATCAGATGATCCCTTTTGGTATTAGTTTATTAAAGTGGCATTAAAGCTTCATTATTTATTTTTTTTTTTTTAATAACAAACATCTAAAACTTGCCTTCTCTGTGCAGAGGTTTTGCACAGAGCAGCTCCAATCCTCTTCTTTTCGGGTCTCCAGCTCGTGCTCCTGGTTCCTCCCCCTCAAGCAGTGCCCCAAAGAAAGCCGTTTGTCCTGGGGACACCACTGCGTGCTCGCTCCCAAGCCGCTGCTCCATGCATCCATAAGACACATTAGGGGGGGGGGGCTGGGGTGCTACACACAGAAGGTTCTTTTTACCTTCATGCATAGACTGCATAAAAGTAAAACGCCTTCAGCCTTTAGAACCACCTTAACTAAGGCATGCTGATCCACAATTTCTGCACAAGTTACTGCAATAGAACTAGGGTCTAGTTATAAATGTTTACCCAAGAGTTTCATAACTTTTACCCAGGATTCACACAGTTTTTCAATTGAATCCAATCAGAAAACTGTGTAAAATCTTTGGTGAAAACATCTATAAATAGTCTTCATAGAGTTATTCAAAAATGCCCGACAAAGGGCTTTGTACAGATATTGTAATGAGGCAGTAGTTTAGTTACATAAAACCATGTGGGGTGTGCCCTACATAAAGAATTTAGTAGTTAGGTATGTATATTAAAGGTTACCTGCTATCTTTAAAAATATATACACATGCTTTTATCACATTCGTAGGCTTAGGGTGTCGGCTGGCTAACATTTATAGACTGAAGACAATGGACCTCTTTCACTGGTTTCCACCTGTATACAGTATATAAATGCCCTGTCAGATTAATTAGTGATTGCTACTGTGTACTATATAAAGCACACTTGAAATGACATACCCATTTGATGCTTAATATTATTATGAAGTAAAAGAACACACCAATCAATAAATCAATCAATGCATCCACCCAGCGCCAATGCCTAAAACAAAAAAGAGAACGTGGTGTTCACTGAAAAACACAACATATAAATTTAAACAGCAGCCACTATATAGAAAAGTCAATTAAAAAAAAAATCAGTATGCTAGATGATAATCCAGTCCAGCATTAGCGGTGCTTATATGCAAATAAACATTAAAAATTGCACATAAACAAAAAGTCCATTAATAAAAGTCCTTAAAACCATAAATTGGTAGTGGTTGCAATGACGGGTGATAGATGTGGCCGGAAACGAATAAACTTCAGGTGAACCGACACCAAACCTCATGGATAAAACTCACCACAAGCCAATGGTAAAAGGGCATAAACACTCGTATGCAGCTAACCCAGAATGTCCACCTCCACTCAGATAATGGGGCATAAACACTCGTATGCAGCTAACCCAGAATGTCCACCTCCACTCAGATAATGGGACATAAACACTCGTATGCAGCTGACCCAGAATGTCCACCTCCATTCAGATAATGGGGCATAAACACTCGTATGCAGCTGACCCACAATGTCCACCTCCACTCAGATAATGGGGCATAAACACTCGTATGCAGCTAACCCAGAATGTCCACCTCCACTCAGATAATGGGACATAAACACTCGTATGCAGCTGACCCAGAATGTCCACCTCCACTCAGATAATGGGACATAAACACTCGTATGCAGCTGACCCAGAATGTCCACCTCCACTCAGATAATGGGGCATAAACACTCGTATGCAGCTAACCCAGAATGTCCACCTCCACTCAGATAATGGGGCATAAACACTCGTATGCAGCTGACCCAGAATGTCCACCTCCACTCAGATAATGGGGCATAAACACTCATATGCAGCTGACCCACAATGTCCACATCCACTCAGATAATGGGGCACGTTTCTCCGGAACTGTCTCCTAATTATACAGCTGACCAAAAGCCTCCTAGTTCCACTCGGTACAGCGTGAGATCAAAGGACCGGGATTTGATAAAAAAAGGGAGAAGAAAGATAAAAAGTCAGGCACATGAGTTCCAATGATAAACAAGCTACAGCCAAGCCGCCTCACTCACCGCTCTCTGTCCCGCGGTCTCCAAAGGTGAGGAAGCTCCAGGAATAGCTACTGACCGTAACTGACCAAACCAAGTGGAAGTAGGGGGCTTTTGGTCAGCTGTATAATAAGGAGATATTTCCAGAGATACGTGCCCCATTATCTGAGTGGAGGTGGACATTCTGGGTCAGCGGCATACAAGTGTTTATGCCCTTTTACCATTGGCTTGTAGTGAGTTTTCTACCTTGGGGGGATTTATCCACAAGGTGTGGTGTCGGTTCACCTGAAGTTTATTTGTTTCCGGCTACATCTATCACCCCTGTCATTTCAACCACCAACAATTTATAGTTTTAAAGACTTTTATTAATGGACTTTTTATTTATGTGCAATTTTAATGTTTATTTGCAGCCACTAATGATGGACTGGATTATCATCTAGCATACTTGTTTTTTTTTTGTTTTTTTTTATTAATATTATTATACTAATATGAATACAAACAGAATATATAGATTTAAAGGAGTGACATCCTGCATATACTGCAGGTGTGGGAAGGTTTCTCCACATGGGTGTTTGTCTTAGACTACAGTTGGCAGCAGTGCGATTTGGTTGCAGCACAGGAGACAGTGAGCTATTATAATACAGGTTGGTATCTTGTTTATGGGAGACACTGCTTATTCATTCTGGTCATGTGACCTCTTTTGGACAAACTGTTTTTTTCCCCAGTAGTCAGTAGCAGCAGAATTCAGCAAGACACATATAGTTCACTATAGCACCTAGTCAGCAAATGGGTGAACAAATGGTCACAAGTGACTAAAACTTGTCAGAAACAGTATTCACTATAGCGCACGGTGAATATTTGCTCACAATATCAAATTCACTATAGGTCACATAAATCCGTGACCGTCTAGTAAATCAGTAGTCATGCTAGAAGCAGGTGAATTGCACATGGAAATAATGTTCAGAGCTTAATCTCATAGATTAAATGGATCCTAAACATGTGGTATATTGTTTGGAGATGATCTGCTTTTAAATTTCTTGAAATATTGTTGTGAATGCTGAAGCATGCTTGAAAGTCTGAGAAGAGATAAATTCACCCTGTTTTTAGAACTTTGTATACTGACACAACTGAGCATGCCCAGACTAGAAAACTAGTCACAAACCTACTCTCATTTCGTATTAGCCCCATGCTATAGTGAATTCCAAAATGTATGAATGCCTAACAAGCGTTATTTTTGTGAGAGCTAGCAAACTATGTACTATTTCTATATACTGTATGCAAGTGTCAACCATTGATTCTCATTGTATAACTGTTACTTCCACAAAAACATACATTTTAATTTTGAGATGAACTCTTTAATTCCTAAAATAAATTGTCCTTTCTGGGTTTTTATGTTGCTTCTTATTCCTTTTTAAGACAAATGGTAGTAATGTGTAATGTTTTCCTGCTTTTGGAACAGATATTATTCTCTCTCTCTCTCTACATATACAGTATATCACAAAAGTGAGTACAACCCTCACATTTTGTAAATATTTTATCATATCTTTTCATGTGACAACACTGAAGAAATGGCACTTTGCTACATTGTAAAGTAGTGAGTGTACAGCTTGTATAACAGTGTAAATTTGCTGTCCCCTCAAAATAACTCAACACACAGCCAATAATGTCTAAACCGCTAGCAACAAAGTAAGAACACCCCTAAGTGAAAATGTCCAAATTGGACCCAAAGTGTCAATATTTTGTGTGGCCACCATTATTTTCCAGCACTGCTTTAACCTTCTTTGGCATGGAGTTCACCAGAGCTTCGCAGGTTGCCACTGGAGTCCTCTTCCACTCCTTCGTGACGACATTACGGAGCTGGTGGATGTTAGAGACTGTGCGCTCCTCCACCTTCCGTTTGAGGATGCCCCACAGATGCTCAATAGCGCTTAGGTCTGAAAAAATGCTTGGCCAGTCCATCATCTTTACCCTCAGCTTCTTTAGCAAGGCAGTTGGAGGTGTGTTTGGGGTCATTATCATGTTGGAATACTGCCCTGCTGCCCAGTATCCTAAGGGAGGGAATCATGCTCTGCTTCAGTATGTCACAGTACATGTTGGCATTCATGGTCCACTCAATGAGCACTCATGCAGCCCCAGACCATGACACTCCCACCACCATGCTTGACTGTAGGCAAGACACACTTGTCCTTGTACTCCTCACCTGGTTGCCACCACACATGTTGACACCATCTGAACCAAAAAAGTTTATCTTGGTCTCATCAGACCACAGGACATGGTTCCAGTAATCCATGTCCTTAGTCTGATTTTCTTCAGCAAACTGTTTGCGGGCTTTCTTGTGCATCATCTTTAGAAGAGGCTTCCTTCTGGGACGAAATCCATGCAGACCAATTTTATGCAGTGTGCTGCGTATGGTCTGAGCACTGACAGGCTGACCCCCCACCCCTTCAACCTCTGCAGCAATGCTGGCAGCACTCATACGTCTATTTCCCAAAGACAACCTCTGGATATGATGCTGAGCACATGCACTCAACTTCTTTGGTCGACCATGGCGAGGCCTGTTCTGAGTGGAACCCGTCCTGTTAAACCACTGTATGGTCTTGGCTACCATACTGCAGCTCAGTTTCAGGATCTTGGCAATCTTCTTATAGCCTAGGCCATCTGTAGAGCAACAATTCTTTTTTTCAGATCCTCAGAGAGTTCTTTGCCATGAGGTGCTATGTTGAACTTCCAGTGACCAGTATGAGAGAGTGAGAGCGATAACAACAAATTTAACACACCTGCTCCCCATTCAAACCTGAGACCTTGTAACACTGAGTCACATGACACTGGGGAGGGAAAATGTCTATTTGGGCCTAATTTAGACATTTTCACTTAGGGGTGTACTCACTTTTATTGCCAGCGGTTTAGACATTAATCACTGTGTGTTGAGTTATTTTGAAGGGACAGCAAATTTACACTATTATACAAGCTGTACACTCACTACTTTACATTGTAGCAAAGTGTCATTTCTTCAGTGTTGTCACATGAAAAGATATAATAAAATATTTACAAAAAATGTGAGATACTGGATAGATGGATAGATGATAGATAGATAGATAGATAGATAGATAGATAGATAGATAGATAGATAGATAGATAGATAGATAGATAGATAGATAGATAGATAGATAGATAGATAGACAGACAGATAGACAGACAGACAGACAGACAGACAGACAGACAGACAGACAGACAGACAGACAGACAGACAGACAGACAGACAGACAGACAGACAGATAGATAGATAGATAGATAGATAGACTGCTCCAAAAGATTAAAGAAACACTTTTAATTAGAGTATAGAATTAAGTTAATTAAACTCCTGGGATATTGATCTGGTCAGTTAAGTAGCAGAGGGTGTTGTTAAGCAATTTCAGCTGCTTTGGGGTTAATGAACTTAAAGCGGAGTTCCAGCCTCGGAAAAGTTTTTTGAATAAAAATTCCCCCGGGACAGTCAGGGCAAGAGCATTTCAGAATGGATAGCCTCTGAACTGTCCCAGGTCGCACTTACCTTTTAGAAGAAATACTTACCTTGAAAATTTCTTGTCCAGCGCTGCCATCTCAGGTGTGGGCAGCTGAAGCCAGGGCATCCTCTTCGGTGTCCTCTTCCGTGTCCTCTTTGGTCCCAGAATGCCCTGCCGAAACTCCGCTTTAACAACAGATGCACTAGATGGGCAACAATGAGACAACCTCCAAAACTGGAATGGTTCTACGGGCGGAGGCCTCTGACATTCTTTTCCCTACTAATCTTTTCTGATTGTTTTTCACAAGTTTTGCATTTGGCTAGGGTCAGTGTCACTACTGGTAGCATGAGGCAATACCTGGACCCTATAGAGGTTGCACAGGCAGTCCAACTCCTCCAGGATGGCACATCAATACATGCCATGGTCAGTAGGTTTGCTGTCTCACCCAGCATAGTCTCAAATGCATGGAAGACATTCCAGGAGACAGGCAGTTACTCTAGGAGAGCTGGACAGAGCTGTAGAAGGTCTTTAACCCATCAGCAGGACCAGTATCTACTCCTTTGTGCAAGGAGGAACAGGATCAGCACTGCCAAAGCATGATATTTTTCCCCATTGAGATGTGATGTGTTTTCAAAGTTTTCCTTAAATTTTTTGGAGCAACGTATATATAGATATAGATATACTGTATATACATACAGTATTTTGTTAACACATTTGAGCCATATCTCTGGTTAACTGAGCATGCTCAGAGACTTTGCTGTTTCACATCTGATAAGTAAATGGTAGATAATGCACTTGTTGCTCTCCATCTCACATAAATCTAAACCAAAACTCCCACAGCTGTCTTCACAAACCACACACAATACCATTGTTGATGCAAATTTAAAATGAGTAACAATTTTGTGTGTTGTTTAGTATTTCCAAATGATCAGCATTTACACCACAAAAGTGTAATATGTGTACCAACATAATTTATCCAAATCAATATGTAATTACGAAAATGCAGAGGGTAATACCACTATTACACACCAATAAACACCAAATATCACAGAATAAATCAAGAAACAGAACTCCTGCCTGATGTAATTCCACCACCTATAGGTAAATGCCTAAAGAAATTTAGTATTTGGGTGTAGGAGGCTTCTACCACCATTGCAAATCTTGCCATATGTGTCCCATTGGGAAGACACAGAGATACAGTAGTCCCATAGAAACATGCTGACAGTAATCAGCCATAACCAGCCTTGGAACCAGATGGCATATCACAGAAACAGTTGGTCAATAACATTCAGGACTTGCAGGATACATCTGCATTGATTAACTTTTTGCACCCCAGGGACTGTTTCACCACAGAGATGGAGGCTCCATGCATGTGGCAGCACAGTGGCTAACTGTTTAGCACTTCTGCCTTGCAGCACCATGGTCATTGGTTCAAATCCCAAGCATGCCACTATCTGGTTAGAGGTTCTTCATCTGTTGTGATGTTATAGCTTCTTTTTCACAAGGTATTATATTTCTGTTGGGTTTCACATAATGGAAACAAAATAAATGACATTGTAATTTGTAAATAAAGCAAGTGTGGGTTTTTACACCAAATCTATAACAGTTTTTTTGGTCAGATATGCACCCATATTTAAATGTTGATAGATGCTGATGACAAATATGCTTGTCAACAATTTGTGTGAAGCAGCCCTCACAAAGTTTACATTTCCTGGCGCATCATGGCAGCATACAATGGGTTGTGGCTCCACCCCCACAACCTAATAGGATTGGTTAGCTATAAATAAAAAACAGACCCGGCTAGCAGCATTCTCCTTTTTTGTCCTCAGCTGATCAGAACTGGAGTCGCGAGGAATCCCTTACCGTTTGTCGCCCCAGCCAGGTTTAGCCTCTCCTGGGTGGAAGTCCTTCCTATACAGTCTCTAAATGAGCTATATGGAGTTGATACATGAAGCCCGTACTTCCTAATCGGTGGCTGAATTGTCTAGCACTTTCAACCAGAGCCAGTAGGTGGTGTCCAAATTGGAAAGCTTGTCAGAAGAAGAAGGCATTAAAGGGGCCACAGGCAGCTAGGCCTTTAACATAGATCCTAGGCCTAGAGTCCTAGAGTCTGTGTGTCTTGGGGAGATGTGGAATTGAATCCAAATTAACATTACTCCAAGGGTCTCTCCAGCATACACCCCACAAAAAAGCAGTGTTCCCTCACAAGCCAGGGCCCATAGTTAGTAGGCAAGAGACTAGCCTGCAGTCCCCTCCAAAAGCCCCTATCCTGAGTGAGTTTGTCCCATTTCTCCCCCTTCGAAAGGAGACTAACACAGGAGGAGACCCCAGATGGGTTGACATCGAAGTTAGTCTGTAGTTCCAGTCCCCCAATGCCCATACCCACACAGTACCCCAAACAAATTGTCCTGAACAGAGCATTACTCACCCAGCCAACCTCTGCCTCTCTCGTAGAACATACCCGCCGCTGGGGAGAAGCGTGGACTGGCCCTTCTACCCGGAGTTCTTTCAGCCGCTGGAGAGAAGACGGGATGGCTGAGCTCACTTCCTCATGCTGTTGGGGATCTAGGCTAACTGCCCAGCATCCCTGGGGTATACAGGTGGAGACTGTCATCCCATCCACCTTTCTAGCAAAGCCATTCTTTGCTAGATGAGGGCAGAGGTCAGCAGCACTCTGCTCTAATGCCCAGCTCTTCTGCTAAATTGGTGTCATCATTCTGGGGTGCTGTCTGCTGCTGGGAAGGGGAGTCAGCTGCTCCATCTTACTTACCCTCATCTGAGTGTCGGAAAACCTTTCTCTGGTACCGTCTCCAAGGTGCACAGATCCTGGCTAGGGAGGAAAGACAGTTTCCTCCACTCTGACTGACTGTTGTGGAGGGAGGACGACAACCTCCTCTCCCTTCTCCTCCTGGATCAGATATTTTATCTGCCCCCGTACAAAATTAGCCGAGAATAGCTTGTATAAAATCGGGAACATTTATTGAACAAACTCACACCGAATATATACCCCACCAGGTCAGCTGCCTGATTACATTATCATATGCAGATGAAATTGTGTACAAAAATATAATAAACAAATCTAAAGAACAACCAACACAAATGGTATTCTACTTTCCCACTAGAAACTAATAGATGACAGTGATTTAATTAACTTGAGCTAATTACCTAGCAGACTTGCCGTCATTAAGCTCCTAAAGAACAATACACATTATTATAAGTGTAAACACATCCCCACAGTAGACAATAGATGAGTTAATCAGCACAATCAACCCTGTGTGGAAGACAGGTGGTTGGGCTGAGGACATTAGCATCTGCCATGAGTGTGGCAAGACAGACAGTCCCCTATTGGCAATAGGCAGCTAGGCCTTTAACATGGATCCTAGGCCTAGGGTCCTAGAGTCTGTGTGTCTTGGGGAGATGTGGACTTGAATCCAAAGTAACATTACCGCCTGCATACACCCCACAGAGAGCAGTGTTCCCCCACAAGCCAGGACCCATAGTCAGTAGGCAGGAAGCTAGCCTGCAGTCCCCTCCAAAAGTCCCTGTTGTGAGTGAGTTTGTCACATCGCCTATTTGTACTCCTACTTTTCCTTTCACATGTTCACCTTGTTGACGTCTCAGTTGTTTTACTTGGGAGTAATTAAATGTAGAGTGACTATTTATTCTCCTTATTCTTAGCGAATTAGGCCCTTACTGTTTATTTGACGGGTGTCAGACAGAACAGGAAGCAAGGGAAAATCTCTCCGCTTCCTGTCTATTTCTTTTGTGTTAGATAGAACAGGAATTACAGGAAAATCACCCTAATGGGGGCACATGAAGCAGTAAAAATGAATTTTTTGGTAGAGTGAGGAAGGTTTAGAACCACAGTCAAAATATAAATGTGGTCCGTGCCCTTTGTAGAGAGATTTCCTCTCACTTTCTGGCCAGGAGACATATCTCACATTGAACAGAAATAAAAAAAAAAGAATTGCCTCTAGAGACACAGAAAGCTTTTAAAATGCAACATGCAAATCTCCTTAATCATCTGTTCTAGCACTTCTCCTCTCTATTCAGAGAATAAAACTCCAAGTTTTGTTTGGAATGGGCTTTTAGGCTGCATTCAAACCTGTGCAATCTGCATCAAGTTTTTTTAATGCATATATCGCACAACAGCATAGGGCAGCTTATTCTTAAATTGGCTGCCGAACATGCAAAGTACTTTTTTGACACTTAGCATTGCATGTTTTGCGCCATTTTTTTTTACACATTTTGTCACATGGCAAACACATGACAAAATGCAGGACTGCCACATGCTTTTGGAGTGCCATTAGGAAATAATTGCACCATAAGTGTGATGCTTGTTTTGCTACATATTTCACGCCGTTCTGAAAACGCAGGTAGAAATGTGTGTTTCTGCCCACATTCCTGGGACACTTTTCTTTTTAACTGTACGTGGTTATCCTGCACATAACACACTTCCTGTCCCTTCATGTCTATACTCATTTCTCCATTGTATACGTATATGGAGAGAACCATAGTTGTATCACAGACAGGTCTTTAATCGTGTCTGCCTTTGTTTATACACATTACATGAAGCATTGATGGGATTTGTAGTATGTACTTTATTTTCAGCTTACGAGAAGTAACAAGGGCATCACTCTTCTGGAATGACCAACAGGTATTTTCTTTACTGGCTGAAAATGTTCTTAGTAACTAAATCTAAGCATGAATTGGCTGCAATATAACTTTTTTAGTGTTTCTAGAGCTAACTTTCCCAGCAAGTGGGCCATAAATTACTAGTACTACCAGCAATGATTCTCACATTATTAAATTCCTGCATAAAAATGTATCTGTTTACATGTAAAATGCAACTGTGCCCAGTGGAAAATTTTTGGGATTTAGCTTTTTATGGGTCATCGCCCAGAAGGGTAATCTAAATAGTTTCTAGCAAAAGTGTTTGATAAAGCGGGGCATGGTTTGCCAGCACTCAAGATGGACGCTTCAAAAGAGAGCTCCACTGTCTGAGGAGACTGAAGTAGCGACGGCGGGTCCCATTCACAGCCCATCCACGGTCATCCGGCCTCCCATCAACCCGAACACCCTCCACCACCATGTCTCGGAAGCAGAAAGAGAATCACCAGCCCAAAAAGCTAACAGCTTTGTTCCTGAAGGCAGCGCTGCAGGTCAGTCATGCCCAGTGGCCACGCGTTCCTCCTCTGCCTTCACTGATCTTCCTGATGCAATCCAGGGAGACACAGATGCACAACTGCTTTCCTTGTCCCCTAATCACTCAGAGAGGGGTAGCCCAGTCTCAGGCAGTCCAGCCAAGGCCCGCATGAGGATTGATGCATCGCCACATGCAGCAACTGGAGAGAGCCAGGAAGTTAACCCCCTGCAGCCCAATCAGGCCCTGCAATCATCTATGGCGTCCTTCTCCACAACTGGGCAGCCAATACTAGACACCACTCTAAAAGATATGCTCCTAAGACTCCAGACCTCACTTATAACAGACTTCTCTTCTCTAATAAATACATTTTCATCAGATCTGCATAATTTAGGAGAGAGATTGTCATGCATTAAAAATAAAATGGAGGAATGTACTAACACAGTTAATGATTTAGGGAATGCATATGAGAAAGTTAAAGATGACCAGTCATGGATCAAGGCAAAATTTACGGACCTAGAGGGCAGGTCCCGCAGCAACAATGTTCATTTGCGCGGAAATTCCTGAGTCTGTTCCACCAAATGACATCCCTAATTATATACGGAATCTCATGACTGCCATTTTACCTGACGCCATGTCACTTGAAATAACAATAGACCGAATACACCTTATCTCCAAGCCACCACATTTAGCAGATTCAGTACCTAGAGATGTACTCATGCGGGTTCATTTATTTCATGTAAAAGAACATCTGCTTACCACCGCGAGATCTATGCCATCTGTCCCTGCAATGTGTGAAAACGTCCAACTCTTTCCAGATTTATCGAAATACACTCTCCAGCTGCGAAGGCAGCTTAACTCTATCACAAAGACTATGCACGACCAAAAAAAAACAATACAAATGGTGTTACCCAGCAACACTGCGGATCACCAAAAATGGCACTTCTCAAATCCTCACTACTCTTACACGAGGGATGAAACTCCTCTACAAATGGGGTATCATCCTGGACGTACATCATGATCCAAACACTCCATCTGCTTTGAGAAATCCAACTTCCAACTGCCGCAACTATCATGGCCGGATACCATCAACCACCAACCAAAACCTGGATTATGCAGCCTTATGAAGGGCTAATAGTGGCACAAGTTATTTTTCCTCAACCCACAGCTCCAAACCTGACTAACTGTTCCTCCATTGCATATTCACTGATCTCAGCTTGTTTATTCCGCTACATTTCTTCACCAGTTATCCAATTTATCACTCACTTGTTGTTTGCACATTTTCCAAGCATACTTTTAAAAAAAAAAAAAAGGGGAGTTATGAATGCCGTTAAAGACACAGTAACATTCCAATTCCACAACAAGATCCTGGACCCCAGTGGCAGATTTATTGTTCTTGTCTGTTCTAAAAACATCACTCCATACGCGCTGATGAACATTTATGCTCCAAACACGCATCAAATGTCTTTCCTTAGCAATATTATGAAGGTTGCTAAGGAATCCTAACAAGGTCACCTGGACTTTAATATTGTCCCGGACGCTCATCTGGACTCATCTTCTTACCGCCAAGTGCCATCAATCTCATCTGGTGAATTTCCTACATGCCAAAGATCTCTTCAATGTCTGGAGATGTTACCATGGAACTGAACATGACTACACATACTATTCATCCTTTCACAAATCATACTAACGTAGTGACTAGGGATGATTGAACGGTTCGGGTCGACCATCGGTTCGACCCGAACATTGACTGTTCGAGGTTCGGCCGAATTTAGAACTTTTTGCTGAAAAAGTTCGGAATTCGGCAACCAGAACCGACCAAAATGCAATGGGCCAGGAAATGGGCTTTAAAAGCCTGTGATTGGACCAGAACCATTAGTAAAAGCCAATTGAGGGGGCAGGAGAATGCTAGGAATGTGATTGGAGTGACTAGGGGGTCCCTGGGCCAATCATTAGTGAATACGCCCCCCCAGTATATAAGATAGCCCCCGCCAAATTCCTAGCATTGTAATACAGGGACATGGAAGAGAGTGGAAGCAGTTTCTGTAGGGAAAGTGTTAAGTGCCAGGGTGACCGTAATGTAGTGTAGGGTCAACTGACACTGACTGCTATGGCAGGGTGACCAAACCCTTCCATATCAGGGTGACCGCTATAGAGGAAACATTGTTTCTCTTAGGTCACATTCAGTGCACTAATATGGCTTCTCGCCGGTCAGCCTGCTTTTTGGCTGCAGGCGTTTATAGGGATTTTTTGAGGACAAGTTTGGAGTCAGGCATGACATCTAAACTTGTGTATTGGGGTATATATACACACACATGTCTGTATATATAAACCTGCACATATATAGGTGTGAAAATAGCAGAACACTATGCTTGCGCTAATGAAATAATTAACAGGCATATGGCTCCGCTCCTATCACACCTATATATGTGTATGTGCATAAATACATATAAGTGTGTGTGTATATATATATATACCCCTATACAGAATTTCAGATGTTTTGCCTGCCTCCAAAAAAATGCCCAAAAAAACGCCTGCGCCAAAAAAAAAAAAAAACGCCCAGGTGTGTTATTGCAGGGGTTTTTTTTGGGCATTTTTTTGGGGTTCTTTGGAGGCAGGCATGACATCTCAACTTCTGTATAGGGGTATATATATACACAGACACTTAAATGTATATATACCCATACACATATATAGGTGTGAAAGTAACAGAACACTATACTTGCGCTAATGAAATAATTAACACCAATATGGTTACGCTCCTATCACACCTATATATGTGTATGTGTAAAATACATATAAGTGTGTGTGTATATATATATACCCCTATACAGAAGTTCAGATGTTTTGCCTGCCTCCAAAGACCCCCAAAAAATGCCCAAAAAAAAACGCCTGCTGCAAAAACACACCTGGGCGTTTTTGTAGCTGGCGTTTTTTTGGGCATTTTTTTGGCCGTCTTTGGAGGCAGGCAAAACATCTGAACTTCTGAATAGGGGTATATATATATACACACACACTTATATGTATTTTACACATACACATATATAGGTGTGATAGGAGCGTAACCATATTGGTGTTAATTATTTCATTAGCACAAGTATAGTGTTCTGCTACTTTCACACCTATATATGTGTATGGGTATATATACATATAAGTGTGTGTGTATTTATACCCCTGCATAGAAGTTCTGATGTTATGCCTGCCTCCAATAACCCCCAAAAAATGCCCAAAAAAACGCTTGCTACAAAACCGGCAAGGTGTGAAAATAGAGAAGCCATATCCCTGTTCTATAAGTGACATAATACAAACAATCTTTTTTTTATGGTTCTGGACATGCTACAGAGCTGAAACTTCACAGGTACACTTTTTAGACCCCCCAGACACTAAATCCAAAATCTCTTTTTTTTTTTTTTTTTTTCAATAATTGACTCTCTATCAAAAATGACAATTTTTAAGAACTTTTTGTGTGATTAATAGTCCCTGGGGCATGACCCAGAACCCTAGGCACTTTTTAGGGGCATTTATTGGATTTTAGGGCTTCAAAATTGTGTTTTTTGATTACCGAAGTTCGGGTCCCATTGATTTCAATGGGGTTCTGAAATCCGGGCCGAACTTTTGGGAAGTTCGGGTGTTCTGGTCGAACCGAACTTTTCAAAAGTTCGATCATCCCTAGTAGTGACCTCTTTCTTACAGACAAATGGCTACTGCAAAAAGTCCAATCCTCTAATATTCATATCATATCATGGTCAGACCACACACCTTTCAGCATCATTGTCGCTGACTCTCCCCAGCAATCCAACACTTTGTCTGACTTGTATATAATTTTCTACTTCAACACCTGTTGCACGCTCAAAATCTTTCCAACCATTTATCTGATTTCTTCAACACCAATGTGGGCACAGTTTCTGACCCTGGTATGGTACACAAAGCTTTTATAAGAGGAGTATTTATACAAGTAGGCCCTCATGTGAAAAGGGAAAGGATGCAGCGTATAGATATCCTCATGTTTCAAATCAAAAATCCAGAACAACAAAATAAGTCACATCCCTTACCAATACTACCAGCTCAACTCATGTCTCTAAGGCAAAAGCCAAGACTTTTTTTCTTTGGGTTGTTTTGAAAAGATGCAACGCAAATTGAAAACTACCACATACTCCACTTCCAACAAAGCTGTAAATCTTTGGCTTGACGTATTAAAGGCCATTGAGTAAAAACTAAGATAGCTTACCTGTACCAACCCCACTCCAAAGACAAAATACTGAACCGCCAAGGCATTGCGGATGCATTTAGCACATATTACAGCGATTTATATAATATTAGACAAGATTCTTCCACCTGTCAGCCCTCTATCAAACCCATCAATTCTTTCCCTAACCAGATCAGCCTACCATCCCTATAAGCCTCACAGCTTGCATCCCTCAATGAACCATTTACAGAACAAGAAATCCAAGCTGTTATTAGATCCCTCCCTAGTGAGAAAGCCCCTGGTCCTGACGGACTGACTAGTGAATATTTCAAACAATTCTCCCCATTATTGGCCCCTTACCTCTTTCCTTATATATCGAAGCTGCCTTCTCTTCCCTATTAACTTCTGAAATGCTACAAGCTTCAACAATCATTCTCCCAAAGCCAGAGAAGGAGCCGACTTACCTGCAAAATTTTAGACCAATATCCCTGCTAAACCTGGATCTGAAGATCTACGCCAAAACTGTCGCCACACGACTAAATAACATCCTACCTATCCTGATACATCAATATCAATCAGGCCTTACTAAAGGTCGCTTATCATCTGATGCCACCAGATGGCTCATCAATATTATTTATCAAGCTGAAGCATCCAGAACACCTTCTCTACTCCTGTCTTTAGATGCAGAAAAGGCATTCGACAGAATCCACTGGACATACCTTCAACAAGTTATTCATAAATTTGGCTTTCAAGGGAACATCCTAAATGGAATACTCGCCCTCTACACATCACCCTCTGCAAGGGTATATTCCTCTGAAATGTTATCACAACCCTTCTAAAAATTTAACGGCACCAGACAGGGCTGCCCACTTTCCCTATTAATATTTAACTTGCTGATGGAACCCCTAGCGGAGCACATTAGAGCCAGCCAACATATATCTGGATTTACCATTGGTCAATCGTCACACTCATCAGCTTGTTTGCTAATGATATAATTCTAATGATTACAAATCCAGATTTTTCTGTGGTGGAGATATATAAATCTCTACAAGCATTTAGCAAAATATCCTACTACAAAGTAAATGAAACCAAGTTGTTCATCCTGGACCTAGGTTTATAGATGGTACCACTAGAAACTTATTACAAATGCAATTTTCCTTTGCCTGGGCAAATAGCAGCATCTCATACCTCGGTATTCAACACATCAAATCTGTGAAAGGCCTATTTGCAGCCAACTATAGCCCCTTAGCCCCAAAACTACAAACGGACCTCCACCAACTAGCAAAACACAACCTGTCATGGTCAGGCAGATTGGCTTCTTTTAAAATGATACACCTGCCACAAATACTCTATTTTTTCAGAACCCTCCCTATAACTACCCCTCGTAGACTTCTACAATCCTTGCTAAGTAAATACATATGGCAAGGTAAGAAACCCCATTGCGCCCATCCAAAACTCATTAAACATAGGTCTATGGGAGGCTCCAGTTACAACGACTTTGAAGACTATTACCTTGCCACAGTGGTATCACAATTCTCCTGAAACCCTATGGGCCAAATAGAATCCTCCTTGCTTGTTTGCTCTAACAACCTGGACCCTAGGGATCCCTTTAGGGGCGATCACCCCTTCCACCATATCTCCTTCAATGAAGTGTCAGCACAAGCATGGAAAAAGATAGTGAATTCTTCCACAATCTCCCCATATAACTCCTCTCCACCTATACCTTTCGAGTCACTAAAGCACATAATACCTGATCTCTCTTTAGCACAGTGGTGTAAATGAGGTATCAAATTAATTCAAGACATATACTCCAAGTCCAATATTAAATAATTTCCTTGCCTGAGGCAGGAATTCAACCTCCCCACTTCAGAGTACTTTTCCTATCTCCTTATATAGCATTGAGTATTGACACTACCCAATCCATTCTACAATCTTCCTACAAAGATCTGGTTATACCTCACTTCACCTCAGCTCTCACAGAAAGGCATCTCTCTAGTTTATAAATCATTGCATCAAAAGCGTACATTTACAAAATATAAATCATTCCTTCAGTGGAAATCTGATCTAGGAATTTCCTTTTTAAACAATGGCTGAAAGCCTTTCAATCAATCTTACAATTCACCTGTTGCTCCTCCCTATGGGTATTGACCCAAAAGATATCACTCAGTTGGTACTTAACACCTACAAGACTATCCTTATTTGGCTCGTAGATATCAAACTCTTGCTGGAGATGCAGTGGTGCCCCAGGAGATATGCTCCATTCCTTTTGGGATTGCTCATCTCTGAAACACTTCTGGAAACAAATCTTTTTGATTTTATGTAACATCTCTGGGACTCACATCCCCCTTAAACCTGCTTTAGCCCTCCAAAATTTAGCAATAGAGAATATTCATCCCTCTTACCGAGGTGTCACAACACATATTCTTCTAGCTGCCCTGTTAAGTCTGGCAAAATGGTGCAAATCCAACCAACCATCTACCATCTCCGAAACCCTTGAACTAGTAAGCACTCATTGCTCAAATAAATTCATGATGGCACCCAGTACAGAAAACTACACCAAAGCACTCACATTATGGTTACTATTGACCCAATGGCCCAGAGCAGATCTATACCTAAATCCTTGCTAATCTCAACTACAGGACCTACTTTTTTACAGTCATGATTCACCTTAATTACCACAATATAAACCCCTGATAATCCTACATTATAGTTCTCTTGTAACACCCCTACTACGTTAGTTTCTTGTATGATGTAATATCTGCTGGTATATCAGTCCCCCAACTGTTAAAAGCTGTATGATTAAACTCCCTTACCTTGTTCCACTTTGTATAGCTGCAAAAAAAGAAATGTTGGAGAAAGCAAACTATAGTCTCCAAAATCACAGGGGGAGGGGGAAATCAATTGGGGCTTTCTAAATACCTTAGATATAAAATCGTGGACAATCAGGGCCCAGGGGTAATGTAAAAATGATATAAATTTTATTCAACATATAAGTTAATGTTAAAAAAAAAGCGAAAAAAAAAAAACATACAAAAGACAATTGGTTCAAGAAGGTACATGTAACAATTTTAGCTGGGTATTAACAATATCAATTGATTCTTTTTTGTAAAATTCTTTTTTATTGATTTTATATCAATTGATTCTTAATGGATTTAAAAACATGAAGTAAACACTCTATATTGGGCGCTTGTTCCTCAACATGTTTTGCGGTACTAACCCACTTCTTAGAACGGGCAAGATACCTTCTCTTTGGAGACCAGTATCCTACATGTGTGTTTCTATATCTCAACTATATATTTATTCTTTGGAGGGTCATGAGCCATCTATGAAATTATTGAATTGAATATCGATACATATACATCCTCCCTATACATGGTGGGGTGTTCCTTTCTGTTTCCCCCTTGCTTATCTATACTGTACTGTACTAATTAGCAGGTTGGTCTGATGATGTTATTGTAATATTATTGTACAGACGTCTCTGAGCGACTTATTATCTGAATATATGTTACCATCCATTTTTCTATCCTATAGTCTCCCGTGTCCGCCGGGGGGGAGTATTCTGACTGGGCTGCTATAATCCAGATGATCACTGTGTCTAAATGGGTGAGCCAGAGCATCTCCCATGTCCTTCTTCCCCTACACTATTTCAATTATATGTATATTTGTAAATGCTTTTTCTGGCTTGAGCAATATTTGGATATAGGGTTTGTTGTATATGCCTTTTTTCTTTAAAAAGTTATCTTTTGTTATTATATTTCTAGAGCATTGATAACAATTATCCTCCTGAAGAAGCGGGTTACTACCGCGAAACATGTTGAGGAACAAGAGTAGATATAGAGCGTTTACTTAATGTTTTTGAGCGCATTGAGAATGATATTGCTAATACCCAGCTAAAATTGTTACATGTACCTTCTTTCCCTTTGAACAAATTGTCTTTTGTATGTTTTTTTTTTTTTTGGTTTTTAACATTAATTTATATGTTGAATAAAACTTATATACTTTTATATTACCCCTGATTGTCCACAATTTTATATCTAAGGTACCTAGAAAGTCCCAATTAATTCCCCCCCTCCCCCTGTGCTTTTGGAGACTATAGTTTGGGGAACCAGTCTCCTGCTTTTACCAACGTTTCTTTTTTTTTTTTTTGCAAATATTTTTTGGATGTTGGTACTATTTAACTAGATCTCTATAATAAGAGGCTCACTCACTTACACTTTGTATAGCTATAATTTAATTCAAAATATTTTTAAGGTAAAGGCTGGAAGTGGTGCCCCCCACCCTAGGATACGGCATGCTCCTAATGGGGTGTCTGAGTGAGGGGGTCATTACTCTGACTGATCGGTGAGCACCATACCGTAAACTATTTGTTTACGGGATGTACATCATACGATATGTAATAACGGTATGTAAAAAAGTTCCTGTGTCCCCTGTCTTCTCTCTCCTCTTGTTTATTATTATATTATTATTATTATATATATTATTTATTTTACAGCGTGGATTACATGTTTTTACAAGGACTTTAACTAGGGCTTATTTTTGGGGTAGGGCTTATATTACAGCCATCCGAGAAAATCACGATAGGTCTTATTTTCTTGGTAGGTCTTATTTTTTGGGAAATACGTTAATATTTCTAGAATGTTTTTTTTTTTTTTTCTAGCTAAGTTGGTTAAACTCATGTTGGTTGTGCACTGAGTATAGTGAAACATGTGAAATTGTGCATACATACATATACAGTCATAGCCAGAAATATTGGCACCCCTGAATTTCTGTCAGATAATATACCCCTTCACCCAGAAAACTGTTGCAATTACAAATGTTTAGGCATTCTTATGTTTATTTCTTTTGTTTGTATTGGTATGACACAAAAAGTGGAGAAACAAAAAGTCAAATCTGACCCATTCCATTCAAAACTTCAAAAATGGACTGGCCAAAATTATTGCCACCTTCTCAAAACTGTAAGAAATAATTGCATTCCACCTTTGTGATGCTCCTGTAATTTGTAATTAAACTCACCTGTATCAATTAACAGGTGCCGACAATACAGACATCAAAACCAGTTAAAATAGTGAAAAATTGACTCAACCTTTCTATTGTGTGTCTCTGTGTGCCACACGGACCATGGAGAAGAGAAAGAGAAACAAGGAATTGTCTGAGGATTTGAGAACAAAAAATGTGGAAAAGCATGGACAATCTCAAGGTTACAAGTCCATCTCCAGAGATCCTAATGTTCCTGTGTCCACTGTGCACAACATTGTCAAGAAGTTAACAGCTAATGGCACTGTAGCCTATCTCCATGGACGTGGACGAAAGAGAAAAAATTATCAAAGATTGCAATGAAGGATTGTTGGAATGTTGGAAGAACCTTCCAGAAAAATTTAAGCTGACTTTCAGGCAACGGGTACAACTGTGTCAGCTCACACTATACCTCACCATCTGAATGAAAAGGAGACCCTGGAGGACCCCACTGCTAACACAGAAGCATAAAAAAAATCCAGATTAGAGTTTGCCAAAACTTACCTGAGGAAGCCAAAATCCTTTTGGGAAAATGTGCTGTGGACTGATGAAACAAAACTACAGCTGTATGGTAAAGCCCATCATTCTACTGTTTTCCAAAAAAGAAATGAGGTCTTAAAAGTAAAGAATACAGTTCCTACAGTCAAACATGGTGGAGGTTCACTGATGTTTTGGGGTTGCTTAGCTGCTTCAGGCAGGGGATGTCGTGACTGTGTGCATTGCACTATGAAATCTGAAGACTACCACAGATTTCTTGGGTGCAATGTAGGGCCCAGTGTCAGAAAGTTATGGTCTCCGCCAGAGGTCATGGGTCTTACAGCAGGACAATGACCCAAAGCACACTTCAAAAAAGCACCCAGAAACAGGTTAAGACAAAGCGCTGGAGAGAACTGAACTGGCCAGCAATGAGCCCAGATCTGAATCCCATAGAGCACCTTTGGAGAGATCTCAAAACTACTGTTGGAAAAAGGAACCCTTCCAATCTGAGAGACCTGGAGAAGTTGGCTAAAGAAAAGTGGTCCAAAATTCCAGTAGAGAGGTGTGAGAAACTCATTGATGGTTACAGGAAGCAATTGATTTCAGTTATTTTTTACAAGGGGTGTGCAACAAAATATTAAAATGAGAGTGCCAATAATTTTGTCCAGTCCTCTTTTGGAGTTTGTGTGGAATGTGTCAGATTTGGCTTTTTGTTTCTCCTTTTTTTGTGTCATACCAATACAAG
The DNA here is from genome assembly GCF_965119305.1 of Pelophylax lessonae. Taxonomy (NCBI): domain Eukaryota; kingdom Metazoa; phylum Chordata; class Amphibia; order Anura; family Ranidae; genus Pelophylax; species Pelophylax lessonae. Next base: position 139,146,526 of record NC_138779.1, on the reverse strand, counting down.
CATAAGAAAAACACATAAGAATGCCTAAACATTTGTAATTGCAACACTTTTCTGGGCAAAGTGATGCATTATCTGACAGAAATGCAGGGGTGCAAATATTTTTGGCCATGACTGTACATTTCAACATTGTAAATGTACATTGCGTTCTGAACTTTCCTACAGCTTTACAATTTAATGAAAGCAATACCTGATAGTAAAGGAAAAAAGTGTACCAATGTACATATGCAATTTGGCTGAATTGTGGGGGTTTAAAAAATGTAGCTGGATCTGACCTTCTTTGGGCATATAATCATGCACATACAGTACATGTTCGAAGAATGACACAACATCAGGACTGGATTTCAGCATAGTTAAAATAAGCCATGGCCTACGATGGCAGGGCTGAAAGGGGCGGCATGCAATCAACTACATATATAACATTGACAAAAGATTATCTTGTGTAATAATAGGTTTCAAATTGCTGCACTCCCTACCAGTGCAATTTGGCTGGCTACTCGTTGTTTCTCCTGAACATATTGTGAAAAAATAAACATTACATTATTAATTAAATTAGAATAAATACATTAAATTACATAAATCAAAATTAAATTATTAACTAAAGCCCATCTCCAGGCAAATTATTTTCCCTACCATTGACCCACCTACCGATACACAAACAAAAACATGTAAACTCCTTTTTAGCTGACCTCAGTGTACTGTTTCAAGACCCCTTTACAGCACCTCTTCCAGGAGAAAATGAGTTGTCATGCTGGTGCTGGGGTCTTCAGGAGCTTGCCAATAAACATCCAATGGGAAAGATGGAAAAGATGGAACCCCCCACCTCCATGCTTTGATCCAGAAGAGAGAACACTTAAGACATTCCGTCACATGATCAAGAATTTAGGTAGGTATTTTCTGCATTTACATTATGTGGTATGAAACCCAAAAGGGGACATTTATTATATTGTAGCTTACCAATTCCAGTGGTAATGGCTGCATAGTTTTCTTTTTTTTAGGGTTTTATTCTATTATTTTCACATGGTGATCTGGCCAGTAAGTCTGTTGCTTTCCAACAGCACAGGCAGTTAGAGGGTTGAGACTAACCTTTTATCACTGACAGGGGTGCTTACTACAATCAGCTTTTATTTATTTGTTTATTTATTTATTTTTGTAAAACCTCTATCCCAAAAGAAAACAAAAAAACTTTGCCATAACTGCTTAAAAGGCGTTAACTGGAATTTGGTTTCAATGTGTTTAGTGTTAAATCTGCTAGTCCATCTAACACTCCCCTCCCCCCAGTCTGACATTGCTGCTGTTTCTCCTTCAGCCAGAGTGAGTCCATTCTAATGGTATCAGGACAATATCACCCTGGACAATATCCCCCCGGACAATATCCCCCCGGACAATATCCCCCAGACAATAGCCCCCGGACAATATCCCCCCGGACAATATCCCCCAGACAATAGCCCCCGGACAATATCCCCCTGGAAAACATCCCCCTGGGACAACATCCCCTGGGCAATATCCCCCGGGACATAGGGTTAGGTTTAGGGTTAAAGGGTTAGGGTTAGAGGGGGTATATTGTCTAGGGGGATATTGTCCAGGGAGGATATTGTCCAGGGAGGATATTGTCCGGGGGTATGTTGTCCCGGGGGGATATTGTCCAGGGGGATATTGTCCTAGAATCCATTCTAATACTGCAAGTGTGTTACTGGCCAGATCAACAGGTGAAAACAGAGGGAAAAATGCCAAGACAGAAAACGAATGTAGCTACCACATCTAATGATTGTTAAACTGCAGAATATATTACATTTTTGGTTTTATACCACTTTGATTTATTTTAAGGAAGAAGGGGATTAGCTAGAGGGTATTTGGATTTTTCGCATTCTGAATTACTAAAAGCAGGTATATTATGGGTATAGCTAGATACTTATTACTGTGGTGACAAGCCTTAAATCATTTACGGATATTGTGAAAAATGCACCTTGAACATTGCAATAAATATTGCAAACATTTATATTGCTTTCTAAAGAATTGTTTGCCTGTCTGTGAGGGACAAAGATATGTTCATTTGCAAATAGTATCAACTATAAAATATGTTCTTAACCTCTGCTAATCTTTGTGTGTACAGTCCTGAGACAGGTAGGCTTGTGGTGACTTGCGCTCATTAAATCAGAATAGCATTTCTGCTGCTTTGCCAAAGACTAACAACCTGGTGAGTAAGATTCACCTTGGAAACCTAGTCATTTTTCCAGAGCTCTCTTTGTGCTAAATAGTGCCTACTACTCAAATGTTAGAACAGTGGATGCACTAAAGAATGTATTGAATATCAGCTATTATATCAAAATCTAAGCTATACACCACCTGCAAGAGCTCCAAGCACCCATGAAATGAAACAACACAAAGACAATGCAAAAACAAACCTTTATGTATATCGCTGCAAAGTGTACATTGTGTATGAGGTACATTAAAACTTCTTGCAACCTAAAGGATATCCAAGCCCAATAACATGCAGCTTACTGGACCTTATATTTGGTGACTGCATATGCTTTTTTTTTCAGGCCAAGAATATTTTCAGCAAGTATAGACAATGCCTATTAATCCTGACAGAATTCCAGTTTCCTTGCCCACTTCCTGTGAGCTGCATTGAAGCTTATTTACTATTATTATTATCTTCTCTAAACTCTCAATTGTCCTGCCCCCATTTTAATAGAGATGAAGAGATGAAGACGTGATTGTAGTCCATATCAGGAGAGCAGCTTGGGTGATAACAATGGCTAGCTCTGTAGATTCAATGGAGTGAGTGATGTAGCAATCAAGGAAAATAAAACAAGATTACCAGGTGAAAATAAAGGAAAAAAGCATAGAAAAATTAATGCAACCACCTCATGAAGTAAGCTGCAATATATTTATGTTTTGTTTTTAGGTTTAGCAACAGTTAAGAATTGTATAGGCTGTGCTGCTTGCTGTACTTGGATGGTATGGACAAAAACATGTGGTGATATTAATTAAACAGTACCATTAGACCGAGTTAAAAGTTGAACTTCAACTTTATTTTCACTAGAATGGAATAGAATGATCAATTCCAGCCAAGATCATACCGCTGTACTATGTTGCTCAGTTGTCTGCAGATCCCCTGATATTCTGGGTTTAGTTGTTGTTTTGTATCATGTGACACTCTGTATATCCTGCTGATAGACTCTATTCCTTCCTCAGCCACTTCCTGCAGCAGCTAGAGTCTATAACACTCCCCTCTGTAGTCTTTCAGAGTCTGCAAATAATGTAACTTCCTTCACAGCTTTGATGATATGTGGGATTGAATACACCCTAATTAGCATTAAAAACCGCCCAGTCACAGCTACAGGAAGGGTCCAAACCTCTTAAGTCCTACCTCCCAGATCACAGCATTATTCAAGAAGAAACTCCCTTCATATACAACCTGTTCTAAAAGCTAGCTGTGCTGTCTGGGCAGGTTTGAATGGATCATAATTAAAATTCAATCCCACCCATCAGATCCCACCCGTCCAGAGATCTTCTCTCTGTGAAGTGATTAATTTAAATATGAAGAAATCACGTCCATAATACCATCTCATAGGCCTTCTTCTGTAGTCTTGCATGAAGGTATTATTCTTTGGCATGGTATAATGACACAGGAGGAAGTATGACACATTGACACATTGACACATTGACCAGAAACACCCACAGTAACCCTAGGACCCACCCACATCAACTCCCAGAACTGGTACAAGTGACTCCAGTAGCCCGCCCTGAAACCACAAAGGTTTAAAGGATCATGGGACATGTAGTATCAGGACTGGAAAAGGAAGGAAACAGGAAGTCAGAGAACTTTGAAGTTTAGCCAGGAGGAGGAGTGACATCACAGACACAGAAACCTGCTGTATACAGCTAAAGGAGGTATGTTACACACAAAATGACAGTGGGGTTGTGATTCATGTACGTGGACAATGCACCTGTGTTTTAGGGAGGAAAAGCTGGAGTTTTTCTTTAACTTTATTATATTAGGGTGACTAAAAAACATTTAAAATCTCAAATGGGACTCTTGCAATTTAACTGGTAAAGCAATAAAACAATAATGTTGTCATACAGTCTTAAAATAATCCACAGCAAATAATCAAATTTCAGTTTTAATCGGTTCAGTGCAATAAATTCTTAGTGGTTGTTTGTGTTAACTGTAATTTTTACATTGATTCTTGCTTCACTTAATAAGTCTGAATGTTTGTATAAGGTATATATACGAATGTTTGTATAAGGTAAATATATACTGTACCAAATCTTGCTTGCACTGTTCTGTTTTAAAGAAACTCTGGCAGTAATTAGTGCACTATACTTACTTGTGTCTAGTAAAGCAGCTAAATAAGCATGGAGTGAGCATTGTCAATAATTATTTAATTACGCAACTTGTTTTATGCATATTAAGACATATTGCAAAACACACCATCTAGTTTAACCATAGTACCTAGTATCTACCATAGTATCTAGTTCAACCAATAGAAAAAATAGAAAACCCCCATGTACACAATCCTTTACCCACAGTTGATTCAGAGAAATGCAAAAAAAAAAAAAAAACCTAACAACAAAAGCAGGTCTAAGCACTAACTGGCATTCACCAGAGCTCCTGATGGCGGAGATGGGTTTTGCTGCACGTTAGTACCAGGTTACCAGAAGGTGAACAAGCCAGGGTCCAGTAGCATGTGTAGCAGGTAGGGATCAAGCAGAAGCGTAGTCAGTAAACAAGCCAAAGGTCAGTAACTAGTAGTGGCAGAGAAGCAGGAGCGACAAAAGCGAGATATTGGCTGGAGAGAGCACAATAATCTGGCAAACAGTAATTGCAAAGGCATTGCTTAAATAGGAAGTTCATGGGAGCAGCAAAGGGTTCAAAGCTCTAGAGAAACAAGACACAAGACAATGTTAGCTAAGGAATAGGAGCTGCCCAGCATCTCAGATGGCTCAGCAAGAAAAGATTCTACCAGACCCAGCAGAGGTTGCAAGTTCAGACCTAGGTCCTGACAATGATAGGGGTTAATTATTCTAAAGCATATTAGTGCTACTTACAGGAATATGACAATATTAAGCATTAGTCAAAGTTATTATTTAATGTGATTTTTGTCTCCTGTTCAAGCTCCTGATGAAGTTACAAGGATGAAACTAGTAAGGCAAGGTTGAGCAGGACACATTATTAAGTCAGATGGCTGCTATTGAACATGCTAGAGAGGATTCCTGGACTTAGCAGTGATAGATAGGAGGAGTGGCTGTATCAGCAGTAATCACAGCAGACAAGATATTGCTTTTGACTCATGCTGATTTTCTTGAACAGTTTTTGGGACATTTTAATAAACTGTTCATTTTATTACGCACTATGAGTTTGTTTTCTCATGTTATTCTGCAACTTAACTACTGATATTCTATATGATTATTGAAGCAACAAACAAGCGGAAGTCATGTCATTAAGCTTGTGAATAATGTAACGAGGTCTATAAGACCTTTATAATCTAAAGTCCCTCCTTTCTTATGATTGTGTATTTCTGAAGGTGGACAGAGAGCACAGTGAGAGCACTAGAATTCATTTTTTTTCACTTGGTGGTATATCACTGGCAGAGGACTTTTGTTTTTTACCTTATTTCAATATTTTCCTGGAAATATGGACTTTCTCACGGTTTGTGATTTTATAAGAATTGTATTGTATTGACTGTTTAAGAATACTGTATTGAATTTGCATATATCAGTTCAGTGCTGTTTTACATCAAATGCTTTTATAATAACTATTTAGCCATTTATTCTATCCCAATAGTACATTTTGGAGCTTTAAATGCATGATAAATGCACCCCTTTAAATCCTATGGAACTCTTCCCACAGGTCACTTATGTTTTAGTTGCGTTGTTGGCTGCTTTCACACTGCTCCCTTGCAAAAATGCAGAATCTTCTCCTTTTTAACTTAAAAACTGTTAAAAAACTGATCAGTGTGAAAGGGCCTTTAAAGTGACCCTGTTATTCACCTAATTAATTGAAATGGCAGTTCTCCACAGTTACTAGGGCTACTATAATTACCTCTTCTGTTGCCTATCATCACTCTTTTCCACAACTGTAGCCACTTCAGCATTCTGCACTTCTGGTGTCTGTATAAGATACCAATTCCCTTCCTCCCCTTGTGTGCTGTGGTTCCTTTCCTCCAGCCACTTGGAAGGAAAGAGACGAAGCACATGGTGCAGGATACAGGCGTCTGACACTCCTGGATGTGTCGAGTGCTGAAGAGCCTAAATAGAAGCTGCACTGTTGCAAAAGAGCAAATAACAGCTCTTCCACTGTAGACAACTGACCTTTTATTTTTTTTTAGGCTTTAAGTGGTCAGCCCCTCAAAAAGTGATATTTGTAGTTGTATTTTAGTGTGTTTGAATATTGCAACAGTTAGATGTCACTACTGTGATTCCTAATTCTATTCCATTCCGCCTCTATACTAGCAGTTTTTGCATTTCCCAAAATTTAATTTAATTAAAAAAATTCCTAGAGGGAGAATGGGAACTGCCCAAAGGTAACAGCAGGCGTGCCAACTCAGGAACTCAAGTGTAAGTATCTCACCAAAAGAGCACCTATACCCCTAAGCAAGATTGTAAATAGCCAGGTGGTTTAACTGTACAAAATCAACCAAAATCTGAAATATCACTTTTGGACAGACTGACTCTTTAGGTAATGGATAGTAAAAAATGATTTGTTACTTTAATAAGAGTTAGATCAGAAAATGACAAATCAAAAGCTATTTAATACAGAAAAATAATTTCATTGAATACATCAATTAAAGCCCTTCAATAGACAGAGTATGATTAAGAACATATGAGTCACTCCCTTCTTCTCCATGTAATAATTTTTCAATGGGCACATTGTTGATGGCTTGCCTCGAGTCATTCAGTTCTTCTGGCACAGGATCTGGTAAAGAAATTGGTATTGGGACAAACTGTGGGCTTTGGATTGTGGTTGCTGTTGCTTGGTAGGGTATAGAGTGAGTTGCTGTTGGCAGTGTTGGAATTGGCTGAGCCCATGGGAAGTAAGTAAGTGAAGTTTGCTGATCAGAATATTCTAACTGAGTAGCAACACACTGAGTGCTGTTTCGTGCCTGCAAAGAAAACATATTTTATAATTATACCACAAATAGGAATTAAAAAACACAGAAAAAATGTAACTGAATTGAATTTTCACATTCAGGCATCATGCACACTGGAGGTTCAAAGAGAGGTTATGGCTCAAAAACACTCTTTTTTTCTGGGTTTTTTAGCGGTTTTTTTTTTTTTTAGCATTTTTAAGCTTTTATCAGAGTTTGAGCATTTTTGCAGCTGAAAAACTCTTCTTTAAAACCCACTAGTTCTGGGGTTTTTTTTCCAGCCAGAAAACGCCCCTGCCAGAAAATGTTGATAACAGCCTATGTGTGCATGGACACTTAGGATAATATGGTGGAGAGTTTACTGACTGCAGAAAAAAACACCAAAAGCCAAAAACAGCAGCTGTAAAAACGTCCAGTGTGCATGAGGCCAAAGGCCCCTTCACACAGGCTTTCCGCCCGGTGGACTCTGCTTTTCTCAGTGGTGGATCGATCCGCTGATCTCCGCTGAGCAGGTGGATGGCAGGTCTGTCTCTGCTCACTGTGCTGAGATGGATCTGTAAGAGCCCCGCTCTCCTCTATGGGGAGATCGAATGAAAACGGACCGCCTGTCTGTTTTCATCCAATCCTTCAGACAGATGGAAAATAGGGTTCCAATTCATCTAGATTTCATGGACAGGGTCGAATCAGATAGCAGCAGGTGTCAGTGGACATGTCACCGCTGCTCCCTTCTGCCCCATAGGGGTGAAGAGAGCGTCCGACCAGGTCTGCCTGAAAAACTGACCTAATCAGAAAGCCTGTGTGAAAGGGCACACACCCTTCACGACATACTGATTCTGGCCATAACTAGATTTTTTTGTTGCAGTTTTTTATGTTTCCTTGATATAGACATGGAGGAAGTTTAATTAAGATCTAAATTTAAGCTTTAACCACTTGCCGACCAGTCACGTTGACTGTACTGTGGCAAAGTGGCTCGTTCCCGTCCAGCTACGTAGACCTACGTCGCTGGACTCCTCCCCTTGTGGGCGTCGCGCGCGCGCCACCTGGAGGCTCGCTCCTGCTGTATTCAGTCACAGCGGGAGTTGGGCCAGGGGAGGAGCGGCGGTGATCACCGCCGCTCTTCCCCGATCGTCGGGGAATCGAGTCTAGAGATCCGCCCGCTTGTATAAACAAAGCAGGCGGATCTCCTAAGTGACAGACAGGGTCAGATTGCAGGGTTTAGCATAGCTGAACCTGCGATCTGTTCCTGTGTCACTCAGTCACCTCCCCCCACACACGTTAGTAAGCACCAGGCATACATTAACCCCTCCCTCTCCAATAAAATTAACCCCTTCCCTGCCAGTGTCATTTTTACAGTAACATTGCAAATGTATAGCACTGATTACGGTAGTAATGTCACTGGTACCCCCAAAAGTGTCAAAAATGTCAGTCAAGGGTCCGATCTGTCCGCCGCAATGTCGCAGTCCCACAAAAAATATCGCAGATCGCCGCCATTACTCCAAAACACCAAAAATGACAGAAATCTTTCCCTTAGTTAGTAAACGCAATAACTTTTGCTCAAACCAATCAAAATACGCTTATTGTGATTGTTTTTACCAAACATAGGTAGCAGAAAACAAATTGGCCAAAAATTTTAAAAAATGTTGATTTTTACATTTTTTTGGGGGGAATTTCATATAAAAAAAATGTGAAAAATATTGTTATTTTTTCAAAATTTACGCTTTTTTTTGTTTATAGCGCAAAAAGTAAAAATCGCTGAGGTGATCAAATACCACCAAAGGAAAGCTCTGTTTGTGAGAAAAAAGGACGTAAATTAAGTTTGGGTACGGCGTCGCACGACCGCGCATTGGTCAGTTAAAGTCACACAGTGCCGAATCGCAAATAGTGGCCTGGACGTAAGACAGCAAAATCCTCCGGTGGTAAAGTGGTTAACATGTTCATGTATTTCCAAAAGGTGGATTCAATCTATTTAAATCTGCAGGTTCATTGAAATATTGCCTGCTGATCATGGCATGAAAGTCCTTGTTTAGCTAATTCCTGTTATGTAGGGGGAGATTTACTAAAACTGGTGCACGCAGAATCTGGTGCAGCTATGCTTAGTAACCAATCAGCTTACAGGTTTTATTATCAAAGCTTAATTGAACAAGCTGAAGTTAGAAGCTAATTGGTTACTTTTCCCAGCTGCACCAATTCCGTGTGCACCAGTTGTAGTCAATTTCCCCCGTAACAACTCTCACCCAGTTGTGCTCCTGCATTGTTACCAATGGTAATACGCCACTGGTGAAGACTAAAGTAGCCATTGCCGAGGCAAGGTCCACTATTATGTCTATCAGCAAATCAGTTCTAAGAAATAATGTGCAAGTCTAAAAAGGAAATGTTAGGGTTTAGATAAACTTTAGTGAGGAGTTAGGTTTACAATAAAGACAGTTTGAGGTGCCCATGGTAGAAGGAAACAAAATGGTACCATCCATGGGCAGCATAATGGATCACCTTGGATTGCTTTAGTAAATCAACCCCAGGAACTAATAAAGCCAAAACTTCACCTTGAAAGCCCAGCAACTCTAATCTGAAGAAACAGAGGTCCACAAAGAACAACCTCATTGTTTCCCGATTGTCATCTTTCCTTTAAAAAGTCCCTTGTCACTACACTTCTGCATGAATACCATTGTGAATGTGCTACAAATGACCAACAATCAAATGAAGTCACTGACAATTACAATTACAGAGTAACCTGATCTTTAAAAGGTTCTAGTTTTAGTTTTATCTAAAATCTAGTTTTACACTTAAGTGATGAGTAAATAAAATATTTCCTTTTTTTTTTTTACCGTCCATGTAGATAACTGTTCATCTTTTATAAAACCAAAATTAGTTATTAGTTATACATCCACACTAACAAAAATATTGTAAACCTATTTCCCAGGAAGTTATAAAAAGTTATAGCGTACTTACTGTAAAATTTGTTAGAAGAGGCTGTGAAGTATATGTTAGTACAGAAGGAGGACCAACCACGGTATAACCTTGGCACATTGGTTGTACATACATATCTGTTGTATAAGGACAGCTAACACTTTCATGTGAAATGTACTCTGGGCACGCTGTCCATTGAGTTAAAGGTTGAAAAGAGGGTGGTTGTGAAATCAATCCAGCGTACAAGATGCTTTCATCGTGGATTGGCAATGCTGTTGTTGTAGCATCCAGATCAACATACGACACGTCAGTGGAGCTCGAGACTGCTATAAAATATGAAAACAATAAAATGTCATCGTTATGGATGTTTCCACAACATATTATAAATTGATCCCAGCAAATCTTGATTAACCACTTGACCTCCGGAAGATTTATCCCCCCTTCATGACCATGCCATTTTTTGCGATACGGCACTGCGTTACTTTAACTGAAAATTGCGCAGCTATGCGACACTTTTTTTTCCACAATTAGAGCTTTGTTTTGGTGGTATCTGATCACAACTGCATTTTTTTAATTTTTTGCGCTATAAGCAAAAAAAAAAATATTTTCTGCTATAAAACACATCCAATAAAAAAAAAATAAAAAAAATTGAATTTCTTATATCCCTTTTTTTTTTTTTTAAATTTCTTATATCTCATTATAGCTCATAAACTTAGGTTAATATGTATTCTGCTACATGTTTTTGGTTAAACAAAACCCCCAATAAGCATATATTGATTGAATGTTATACAAACTATGGGATATATTTATGGAGATTGTATTCATTTTTTTTATACTAGTAATGGCGTCAATCAGCGACTTATATTAGGACTGCGATATTGTGGCAGACATTCTGACACTAACTGGCACTTTTGACACTTTGCCTGGAACCAGTGACACTAATACAGTGATTAGTGCTAAAAAAATGCACTGTCACTGTACTGGCTGGGAAGGGGTTAACACCTAGGCCAATCAAGGGGTTAACTGTGTGCCTAGCCAGTGTTTGTGTGTTATCTGTGTTCTCCTTTTACTAGGGGAAGGTATAGATTCTAGTCCCAGGAACACAGAATCTATTCCTCCACGCCCACTGTCAGAACTGAGATATGCCTTGTTAACATAGGCATATCTCAGTTCTCTGTGTATTGCGACGATCAGCCGGTGCCGGTGGACATTAAGTGCCCGACACGGGCATATTGGTGCGTGCCCCCTGCAGGCAGAAGTCTGGAATCACGTACACATGCGTGATCCAGTGCACATCTGCCACCCTGTAGCAGTAAAACTGCTATGGGGCGGACAGCAAGTAGTTAAAGTAGTTGTAATCCCTTACATATACCCGGTGAAGTGACTGGCTTCAGGTGATACACAGAGATGACAGCCGTCTTTTGCCTACATCCATTTCAAGTGCAGAATTTACACAGGATCTCTGAGCTCTGAAAAGCAGGGGGCGGGGAGCTGAAGTTATATCAGTGAGTAGAGCTCTGAGAGCTGATTGGAGGAAAGGGACACAACCCTGTCCACACAGCACACAGGAACAAAGCTGAGACTGTCAATCAGCTGGAACTCCGTCCCCTGTCACCATTTTTCTCTTGGTGTCAGGAAAACTCATGCTGTTAGAAGACGAACGAGGCAATGGACAGAAATTACACTTTGTGCTCTGGATTGAGACAACTACACACTATAGAAGGATATGTTTTGTTTATATTTCATGTCTGAAGTTTACAACCACTTTAGGCACATAGGTATTGACTCTGTAAAATTTCTACAAAAAAATCTCAAGTCTGATAAGTTTAAAACCATTTTTAGATACTTGTAGGCATTAAAGAGGTTGTAAACCTCCGATTTTCTTTTTTTTAAAAAACGAACACCTGAAAGAAAAACACACAATGAGCTAGTATGCATCGCATACTAGCTCATTATGAATACTTACCTAAGAACGAAGCCCCGCAGTGCCGACCGCTTACCTGTCCATGGGCGGCATGTTCTGTCGCCCTTCTTCCGGGTTTGCGGCATCCGGCCATCTAATTGGCTGGAGCCGCGATGACGTCACTCCCGCGCATGTGCGCAGGAGCCGACGGTAACGGCACAGGGGTCTGAAGGAACGGCACGAGCGGTCGTTCTTTCAGAGCGCATGCGCCAGTGATGTCACTGGCTGCATGCAAGGTAAATATCTCCCAAACGGTACATGTTTAGCAGATATTTACAGTACCTATAGAGGAGGGTTAACTTCCTCTTTAACTGCATGCTGGATTTAGGAAACATCATCCTTCAAGTGGGCTAAAAAAGACATATGCGATGCAGTCTTGTCACTAACATTAAACAGCGCTCTTTTTAATTTGTTTCTGAATGGCCCATAACATAGTTTTAGTTGTATTACCTATTGATCCTGCCAGTAGATGTTATTTTTCTTTTCCTTTGACAGGCAAGCTGTCCAGCAATAGTGACAGTTAGAGAGTTTAGACAAACTGTATATTTATACCAAAGGGAGAACAAAATTGTGCTGCAACTACTTAACCACTTGCCAACCGCTCACATGGAGCGTACTGCGGCAAAGTGGCTAGTTCCCGTCCAGCGACGTAGACCTACGTCGCTGGACTCCTCCCCTGTAGGCGGCGCTCGCGGGAGTCGGGCCAGGGGAGGAGCGGCGGCGATCGCCGCTGCTCTGCCCCGATCGTCGGGGAATCGAGTGAGGAGATCCGCCCGCCTGTGTAAACAGAGCGGGCGGATCTCCTAAGTGACAGGGACTGACAGATCGGAGTGTTCAGCATAGCTGAACATCCGATCTGTCCTTCTGTCACTCAGTCACCTCCCCCCCCCACACGTCAGTAAGCACCAGGCATACATTAACCACTCTCTCTCCAATAAAATGAACCCCTTCACTGCCAGTGTCATTTTTACAGTAACAGTGCATATGTATAGCACTGATTACTGCAGATGTCACTGGTACCCCCAAAAGTGTCAAAAATGTCAGTCAAGGGTCCGATCTGTCCGCCACAATGTCGCAGTCCCGCAAAAAAATCGTAGATCGCCGCCATTACGCGTTAAAAAAAAAAACACCAAAAATGACAGAAATCTTTCCCGTAGTTAGTAAACGCAATAACTTTTGTGCAAACCAATCAAAATACGCTTATCATGATTTTTTTTACCAAACATAGGTAGCAGAAAACAAATTGGCCAAAAATTTAAAAAAAATTCGATTTTTACATTTTTTTGGGGGGGAATTTCATATAAAAAATTTTTTAAAAATATTGTTATTTTTTCAAAATAAACGCTCTTTTTTTGTTTATAGCACAAAAAGTAAAAAGCGCACTGGTGATCAAATACCACCAAAAGAAAGCTCTGTTTGTGGGAAAAAAAGGACGTAAATTTCGTTTGGGTATGGCGTCGCACGACCGCGCAATTGTCAGTTAAAGTTGCACAGCGCCGAATCGCAAAAAGTGGCCTGGACGTAAGACAGCAAAATCCTCTGGTGGTAAAGTGGTTAATAAGCATTCAGTACTGTAAGCTGCAGTTTGGCTTTAATTTGTTTTTTTACTAGTGTAAAGTCCATCAAACCTATTAGCCCTTCTAACACTGCCCTCTTCAGAGGCTGACAATGCTGCTGTCCATGTCCAAGGTTGGTTATGTTGTTTCTCCATAGATACAGTGGAGGAATGAGTGTAGCCACCCTAAGGTCTGTTACTGGCTGGAACACCAGGAGATAGTATTGGTAAAAAGGCCCCAAAAATAAAACGAATGCAGCAAGAACATCTTAGGACTGCTAATACATTTTTGTTATTTTAGGGTTTAAATACATTTTCAATGTGGGCAAGTAAGTTGTAAATTTCGTTTCTCCTAAAGTTAGTATTCTACAGCTGCTCATTTGTCTAGGTCCAGTTTTTCACCTATTCCACAGTGCTGTGTGTGGGTGAGGCAGTCACCAGTTCCCGTCAAGAACAATGTGTGAGTTGGGTTGGGCAGCAGGGGGTAACATATTACTTTTACTAGACAGCCAGGAGCCAACTGAACAAATAAAATACAAGCTCATGGCTGCCTTGAATTTATTGGTGAAAGAAACATTATTTTTTATGGGCTGTTACTATTGACTACCTCACCACAAATAAAATGGCGTTGTACCAAGCCTCTTGCTGCTTTGAATTGATTGAAGTGTATGTCTGTTACCACTAGAGATGTAAGGTCAGACATCGCTAGACTAGTGCATCTCATGGAGGAACATATGGTGCAATATGGGATCCTGGAGAAACAACTCTAGTGCAAACCTGGTTAGAAGCTGATGGTGGATAGGAAATGAGGTCTTCCTCTTGTTGGTGAGTATCTGACACTCTGCATGTAGCACACGACAAGTGATCTGGGCCCCCATTTTATATGAGCCTCAGGTGTTCTCCATACGGTCAGAGCCCTATCATGTAACCACTTGGAAGACATCAGGCCTAATGCATGAAGCATCCCCAGCCATTGGAGGGTCATTGTTATGACAAGGAATATGGTGAGTGATAGGTTTGGGCCTTGTCATATGTGCACACAAGATGTAGAAATGGAGATCTGCATGGACTGTGAGTGGCTGGTGCTTTTAGGCCTTAGTCAGCCCTGTTTTGAAGTGGGCCCCAAGAGGTGTGTGTTGTTGTTCACTGTTAGTCCTACTCTGAAGAGATTTACCCCTCCTTTCTGTCCTAGTGGTCATAGGGTTATAAATGCATTTTAGTGGTTCATTATAGGGGCTTGGATAAACAAAGATTTAACAGTGAATTTAATGGCCAGGTTAGGGCAGGTGTCAGACTGTAGGGAGGCAATTTCACCTTGCCAATAGCACAAAAAGCACTTGTACATGGCCTTGTGTGCTAAAAACAAAATGTATTTGACCATACTGTACAAGAACAAAGATGGGCCCAATACAAGTACCTCCCTATTAAGCAACAGCCAAAACTTTGCCTTACTATTTTTTGCATTGCATGATAGTCTTAGTGCAACCCTAATGATATAATAGTACTCACAGAGCATCATTATATCAAAATTTGTAGGTAGCAGTAAGAACTTTAGCCTGTGAAGATGGTAAGTGTCAGCTCCTATACTTGGAAAGAAAAGGGGCTGGGCATGGTGAATACGTTTGTGTTGCTACATACAAACACACTGAATAACATAGAAAAGCACATAAAAGTTATACACATTTTTTCTTTTGTTTATAAATTACCTACTGGTGTGTAGGATGGATACGTCTGGAAAGTTGATGTCACCTGAAAACATACATCAAAAATGAATTATATAAGTAAACAAATGTTTTTGTAACTGATTGATATACTGTATATTGAATTATAAAAAGAGAGTATTATTAAACAAATAATGAAACCACATCTTAAAATAAACATATACACACTATTACAAATCCAAGTGAAAAGGTATTTATGGCGCATAAAGGGTTAAGACCATAGGACTAAGTTTTTGTACAAAACAGCTAAAAGTCCAAGTTAAATACAATTAAAGTCCAATGTGAAGTCCAAGGCAAACACTCTTATGGTCTGCTTCAAACTTGTGGCTGCTATCCAAGAGCTAGAAGTGAACTCTAGAAACAAAATGCAAGCAGAAAAAGGGAAGTGGCATCTAAGTGGCATCTAAGTGCAGCAGACCAACAATTTTTATCCAGCTCATAAATTGGCAACTCACGCGCTAAAAACAGCAACTTGTTTCTCAAAAATGGGAAAACACTGCTGTTATCCCGGTCCCAGGTTCCTGCTGGGTACCAGGCAGCAGCCGCTGTGTCTGTGTGTGGATACTGTAGCAGCCAGAGATAACAAACCAGAGCCAGGAAGTGGAAAAGTAATGCAATCCAGCTTGGAGAGCACCACTGGCACAGGGGTGGAAGTGATGTCAATCCCGTGGCACAGAGTTGCAAAATGTGGTGCAGTTGTGTAGGAAACCAAACCAATCAGTAGTAGTTAATGATGCTTACTCTGAATGGTCTAAGGCTATCAGTGGAGTACCCCAAGGTTCAGTGTTGGGACTCTTACTTTTAAATATCTTTATAAATGATATTGGGTCTGGGATTAAAAGTACCATTTCAGTCTTTGCAGACGACACCAAGCTTTGCAGTGGAATAACTTCTTTACAGGATGTCTCCAACTTACAAGCTGACCTCAATGCACTGTTTCATTGGGCAACTATGTGGCAAATTAAGTTTAATTTTGATAAATGTAAAGTGATGCACTTGGGGGCTAAAAATATGCATGCATCATACATACCAGGGGGAGTAGAACTGGGGGAATCCATAGCGGAGAAGGTTCTGGGTGTTCTGGTAGATCATATGCTTAATAATAGCATTCAATGCCAAGCTGCAGTTTCCAAAGCAAGCAAAGTCCTTTCTTGTATCAACAGAGGCATGGACTGCAGAGAGAGAAATATAACTTTGCCCCTGTACAAATTATTAGTAAGACCTCATCTGGAATATGCAGTTCAGTTTTGGGCACCAGTTCTCAAAAAGGATATCGGGGAACTGGAGAAAGTGCAGAGAAGGGCAGCCAAACTGACAAGAGGCATGGAGGAGCTCAGCTATGAGGAAAGATTTGAGGAACTGAATTTATTCTCTCTTGAGAAGAGGAGATTAAGAGAGGATATGATCAACATGTATAAATACATAAGGGGTCCATATAGTGAACTTGGTGTTGAGTTATTCAATTTAAGGTCATCACAGAGGACAAGGGGGCACTCTTTAGGTCTAGAAGAAAAGAGATTTGGCCTCCAAATACGGAAAGGTTTCTTCACAGTAAGAGCTGTGAAATTGTGGAATAGACTCCCTCCAGAGGTGGTTCTGGCTATCTCTCTAGATTGCTTTAAAAAAAGCCTGGATTCTTTCCTAGGTGTACATAATATAACTGGGTACTAATATTTACAGGTAAAGTTGATCCAGGGAATATCAAATTGCCTCTTGGGGGATCAGGAAGGAAATTTTTCCCCTGCTGTAGCAAATTGGATCATGCTTTGCTGGGTTTTTTGCCTTCCTCTGGATCTACTGCGGGTATAGGATTGTGTATATGTGATTGTATGGTTATTTTTTATTAACTGCTTTTTGTTTTCTATTGGTTGAGGCACATGGACTTGTGTCTTTTTTCAACCTGACTAACTATGTAACCTATTCAATATTTGTAGCTATAGGGTGAGGTATTCCTTGGATGAATGTCAGGGATGTGCTGGCCACAGCACAGCTAATGAACAAAGGCAAACGCAAAAGGCAATCGCAACGCGATGCCGCAAGTGCCCATCGTACTAGGTTTAGGCGCAAAAATATAAGCACGGATGCTCGCACGCTTATGTTAACGTTGGTGCCAAATACCATATATAAGGGCAGCAGTTGCGCTAGTGCTTTGCTGTCTGATCTGCAGCTCTACCTGTGTTCTTGAACCTGATCCTGCGTATTGCTGTATTTGACCCGGCTTGCCTCTGACTCCGTTGAACCTCTCCTACCCTGACCCTGGCCGGTATCTGGACTTTGTCTCTTGTCTCTTGCTTATCTGTCTGAACTCACATTACCGATTTCTGCCTGTATCCTGACCATTCTTTGCCTGCTGTCTATGCCTGCATCTGACTGTCTTTTACCAACCTGGCTCATCTGACCACGCATCTGGTGTCTCTTCTGCTCTGCATACACCTGCCTGGCTCCAGCTGCCTGCTGCCACCAACCCAGAGTCTGATGGTCTGCCAATGCCTGCTATCTAGATTTCTGATCCACCCTGGTGTTGCACCCATCACAATAAAGACGGTTCCCTTACACCACTGCACTCTCAAGGCCACTGTTACAACATCAGTGGTCCCTGAGCCGGGGTTGTACAAGAGGCCTTCCCTCTGCAGGTCAGGCTCAGCTGTCAGGTATGTGACAATGAGTTTCATATTGTTTTAAGATGTTTGTATCATTAAAAATTTGTACTATTTTAATCTAGAGATTTGGGTGCCTTAAAAGTCTGCCATATCCATTCCTTCTTCTCCCATTTCCCCCCCCTTTTTTTGACTTTACATATTTTGGACGTAGTACCAGTTACACCATCGCCCATTAATTTATTACCAATACTTTGAAATCTTACCTAAAACACTGAATGAACAAACTTTGCTAGTTTATTATATGAAAAAAGATAACTTTAAAGCGACACAAAACACACACCCAGTCTGTCTGCAGGGAAACATAAGCAGGAGGAGCTTCTAGTCCTGCTGCTGGTGACATGTTCAAAATAAAATAAAAAAACAGCCTTTGGAATACAGGGTAAACATAAATAATATAAATACACTGTTTTAAATTGTCATACAAATATATATTTGAAATCAAATATTTATTATTTTTTCGCAATAACATGGTGTGGGCAGATTTCTGCCAGTCACAGGCTGTATCATGCCCCTCCAGTCTATGTCTTAGAATAAGAGGGAGGTGAAGCCTGCACCAATCTACATGTAATATCCTGCCCCCATTGTGTTCAACTGGTTAGTGGGCATGGAGGAAGAGGGAGGGAGGGGCTGTCATTTACCACTGTGTATACGCCCACATATGGGACTCTATAGTCACATGGGCTGCTCAGATGTAATAGGGGGAAATCTTCAACATAGAAACTCACTGAAAACTGAGCATGTGCAGAGCTGTCAACGCTACTGGTGGAGATAGAGAGCAGCAGGATCAACCAGGTTTTTTAAGAATACAGAAAATAAATCTTATAGTAACTGAGTGAATGTAAACAGCATGTAATACACCATTTATTCATAGTTTTTGTGATGTGGGTTCAGTGACACTTTAAAGCTCATATAATATCATAAATTATAATACCTGGGGGGTTGTAGTGTTAGTTCCACTGGCACTTCCTCTTTTTCTCTTCAGAAGTTCTTTGACTGGTTCCTTTACTCGCACACCAAGGTACGGCCTGGTCTGATTATTCTGATGTTGTTCTGAAGTCACAGCTGGAAAATGAATTATAGTTTTATACACAAGAAACAGGAAGTTTACACAATTATGTGACACAAAGCTGAAAGCATATCTGTGGTCAAAATTTTAGAACATATCCCTATTTCCACATTGCATTTTAATGATTTTTGGCATACTCCTATTACTCTGAATATTAAAGCGGAGTTCCAGGCACAAAAACGAGATTTTTTTTTTGTGCCCCTCCGCTAGGAATGCCTCACCTGAAAAGGAATTGGATAGTTATTTTTTTTTTTTCTTTGTTTACTTACCTTGCAATTGAAGATCGAAGATACTCACCTCAGAGTACTTCCTCCCTCGGAGCCGCGGCTCACCCCGTCACTTCCTGCCTCGCTATGATTCCTGGGAGCTGAACTTCACAGCTCCCAGGAATCAATGCGACGGCACCGGCCCCGCTCATCATTTCCGGGCGGCATGCCCAGAAGCTGTGGAGGAATGCGGCGTCGCGCCGGAGGTGACGAGAGGGGCCGGTGCGGCGCATTCTGGGACAAGAAGACGCGGAAGAAGAAACAGAAGAGGACCGCGCCGGCTTCAGCTGCCCACAAGAGAGATGGAAACGCTGTGGAAGAAATTTTATAAGTAAATATTTCTTCTAAAAGGTAAGTGCGAACCGGGACAGATCAGAGGCTAGCCATTGTGGAATGTGCTAGCCCTGACTGTCCCGGGGGTATGTTTATTAAAAAATGACATCTGTGCCCGGAACTCCGCTTTAAAGTTAGTAAACTTAGTTTGTGAACGCCTCCTCACATTTACTTCCTTGAATTCTGTGACATGCATTCACTATGCCCTGTGTCACACATTTCACAGAGTCTGCCTGCTGAACTACCCAAGTGCTGTGTTTTAGGAGGCCGAGTCATGGTGCAAGGTGCAAGGTACCATGAGATATGAAGGCCTTAGAAAGTGAAAGTAAACAAAAGAGGAGAAGCTGCAAAGCATGCAGGGAAATCAGGAAGTTGTGAAAACAGACATATGAAGTAAGCGTATATTGGATTGTCAAATATACATAATGTTTGTACTGCTATTACAATGCTGATGTTCCCTTTACCACCCCTCTGTTTAGCTACCGGGAGTGAATGAAAGACTTGCATAACGTATAGGTTGCTGGAGTTGGAGCTTACACAGATCTACGGACTCCCAATGTAACAGCGCTGATTGGCCAAGCACTGTTATTTAGCCCACGTTAGTTCACATTGGTCCGATTTGATATGCGATTTGACTTATCAAATCGCATTTCAAATCAGAGCCAATTGCCGGCAATGGCACCGTTTGAATTGGTACTACTTTTAGCAATTTGGGGGGGGGGGGGCAATTTCCATAGACATAGACCACCACAGGTGTCTGTGAAATCTCCCCGAAGTCAGACTGAAATGCCAGCTTGAAATTGTGCGAGTTCAACTGAACTCGCACAATTTCCAAACGGCCTCAGTGTGAACCTGGGCTCAAAGTAATTGTAATTGCTCTTGAAAGAGGTTGTAAACCCTCCAAACCCACTTCAGCACATTGCAATCCTCATTATTAAAGATATTCATTGCTGCCTGTAAAAGTTTCCTTACTTGTTTAATCTTCTTGAAATCTGCTCCCTAATGCTTGATTACGTCACCGGCGCATGCGCTTTCTGTCCTGCGATTCACGGCACACTGTTAATGGGGAGACAGCACACAGAGCGTGCCGTGAATCGCAGGACGGAAAGCGCATGCGCCAGTGTACAAAATACCTGCTGTCTGCGGCACAGCTTTGAAGACTCGCGAGACTGGGCATTCATTCACAGCTTCCTGGTTCTCCCCTTGTCACACGGGGAGTAAACCAGGGCTTCATAGAGACTCCTATAGCGGTGTTCTGTCAGCGGCAATCATCTGCAGCTTATAGCCTCGAATGACAGCGGCAAAACAAGAGATATAACACAGCGGAGCTTGGTTGCCATAGTGATGTCGGGTTGAGAAAGAGGCTTGAATAATACACGGTCGCGCATGCCCGAGATTTAAGCAGGGGAAACAATGAAGGGCAGAAATGACATCTGAAGCTGAATCAGAGAACAGTACTGAAGATGGCGCAGCCTAATCCCGGAAGAAACATTTTTTACAAACTACTAAAAAATAGTAATAGTAAGAAGCGATTGTGCATACATTATACTGTACAATGATTGTAAATGCATTTTCATATCACAGTAGAGGAAAATCGCAAAAAAGAAGGCAGAGTTTACTTCCTCTTTAAAATAAAAATGACCAACAGGTTGAGGCTTCATTCAGCTGTCTCTAAAGAGCCACAATTTCTAGTGTGACTTTGGAGCGTGACTTTCATGCGAATTTCAGGGCAACTTTGATTTGACTTTACACTCAATGGATCTAAGTCGCATCAAAAGTCATACCAAAATAGTACTTTAAACCACTTGCCGACTGCCCCATAGCACATTTACTGCTACAGGACGGCTGCACTGCGCAGAATCATGTACAGTATTTCACAAAAGTGAGTACACCTCTCACATTTTTGTAAATATTTAATTGTATCTTTTCATGTGACAGCACTGAAGAAATGACACTTTGCTACAATGTAAAGTAGTGAGTGTACAGCTTGTATAAGGGCTCTTTCACACGGTCCGCCTCCGTAGACGGATCCGTGCTGCTCAGCACGGGATCGTAAACACAGAAGGGGACATCTCCCTCTCCGCTCTGTGTGCGGAGAGGGAGATGTCAGAGCCCCATGCATCTCTATGGGGGAACAGGCGGTCCGCTCTCATCCGATCCCATTCGATCCAATCCGCTGGACAGATGGAAAATAGGGTTTCTATTCGTCTGGATTTCACGGACAGGATCAGATGCGGATGGCAGCGGGTGTCAGCGGAGATGTCTCTGCTGACATCCGCTGCCCCATAGGGATGCATGGAGCATCCGATCAGATCCGCCTAAAAAACTGACAGGCGGATCTGATCGGAGCGGTCGTATGAAAGGACCCTAATAGTGTAAATTTGCTGTCCCCTCAAAATAACTCAACACACAGCCATTTAAGTCTAAACCGCTGGCAACAAAAGTGAGTACACCCCTAAGTGAAAATGACCAAATTGGGCCCAATTAGCCATTTTCCTTCCCCGGTGTCATGTGACTCGTTAGTGTTACAAGGTCTCAGGTGTGAATAGGGAGCAGGTGTGTTAAATTTGGTGTTATCGCTCTCACTCTTTCATACTGGTCACTGGAATTTCAACAAGGCACCTCATGGCAAAGAACTCTATGAGTATCTGAAAAAAAGAATTGCTGCTCTACATAAAGACGGCCTAGGCTTTAACAAGATTACCAAGACCCAGAAACTAAGCTGCAGCACGGTGGCCAAGACCATACAGTGGTTTAACAGGACAGGTTCAGCTAGACGCATGAGTGCTGCCAGCATTGCTGCAGAGGTTGAAGGGGTGGGGGGTCAGCCTGTCAGTGCTCAGACCATATGCCGAACACTGCACTCTAATGGTCGAATGCGCATTAGGTCTCTCCCGCCAACGTCAGAGGAGAGTAGTCGGAGCCTGACCCAGCGCCGAGGTAAGTCACTGAAGGGGTTTTAACCCTTTCAACTTGGGATGGGGGTGGGAGAGGGGCACTACAGGGTCCTGCAATGCCAGAAAAATTAATATGTTTTCCAGGGGGCGGCAATTTTATTTTGCCTAGGGCGGCAAAAATCCTTGCACCGGCCCTGGCTACAGTGCTATGTTTCATCTACAGAAATCCTGTTTTTCTCCAATTTGTAGTCTGTATTTTTGGATGTTTGCCTCTTGAATATATGAGCGTGTCTGGAATGTTTCTGTAACCACAGTTACTTATGTAAACACATATATCAGCAGATATGTAAAACAGGAAAGAAATTGGTATGTCTTTGAAGTTAGGTGTGGGAGAGGAACAAAGAATTTGTTCTACAGTAAAAGTAACATATGAAAATGTGTGGTTAAAGAAAAAGTAGTTTAGTAATAAAATTGTCACCTACTTGAAAAGTGTCAGTAAATCATTGATGAAATCATTTTCAGTACCACACCTATCTGTACCCTATGTATAGCAATTTTAGAAAAAAAAGTCTGTTTAAGGTATACAGTATGCAAACTTTGACCTAGATTTCACATTGGAACATACAAGGGCAAATGCATGTATGTCAAACCAAAAAAAAATTGTATATTATTATTTTTTAAATTATTTTTTTCATGTAGATATTTACTACTGTCTCTGTCTCAATTGCAAATTTTCTCTCACTTCCTGTCTGGTTGTCATCAGGAGAGGAAGTGAGGGGAAATCCCTCCAAGACCTCATAGTCACATAGCTAGTCAGACACAAGTCCATCTAGTTCTCCCAATAGAAAAAAATAAATAAATAGAAAACCTCTCTATAAATATTCCTATACCTGCCGTTGATCCAGAGGGAAGCGAAAAATAAACCCCCAGTAAAGCATGATCCAACTCTGCAGCAGAGGGAAAAATGCTTATCCCCCAGGAGGCAATCGAATATTCCCTGGATCAACTACCCCTGGTGTTATTACCTATAAATGTTAGTATCCAAGCTATATTTTGAGAATTTAGGAATCCTTTCATCTAGTTCTTGATAGAGTCTATTACCCATTTTTACAGCTCTTACTGTGAAGAAGCCTTTCCATATGTGGAAGGTAAATCTCTTAATGCACAAAGGTGAAGGAACTGTTGCTTTTTGAAGCATCTTTTGTTTTATTGTTTTATGCCTCTGAACACATCTTCTTTTCAGCCAGCGGGGGAGACTAGCTAATACTGGGGCGCACAGATCTGGTACAGCTGTGCATAGTAACCAATCAGCTTCTAACTTCAGCTTTTCAATTAAGCTTTGGCAATACAACTCAGAAGATGATTGGCTACTATGCACAGCTGAACCAGATTCTGTGCGCACCAGTTTTAGTAGATCTCCCCCAATGTGTCTATCCATTTTGTGTTTTTTTAGATGCATTTTCTGAATTTAGGGGGAAACAAAAGAGAAGCCCGACAATTTAAAAAAAAAAGAAAAAAAAAAAAAAAGCCAGACAATTAAAAAAAACAATATTTTATACTTTCTGCTATAAAACCTATCCACATATTCAATAAAGATGTAAAAAAAAAGAATTTATTCAACAATTTAGGCCAAAATGTATTCTGTTACAATTTTTTTGTAAAACAAATCCTAATAAGCAAATATTGATTGGTTTGCGCAAAAGTTATAGTGTCTACAAATTATAGGATATATTTTTTTCTTTTTAACTAGTGGTTGTGGCGATCAGCGAGAGTAATAGTGGAACTGCGATTTCGGACAAATCGGACATCTAACTGACACTTTTTACACTTTTTGGGGACCAGTGACACTAATACAGGGATCAGTGCTAAAAAAAAAATATGCACTGCACTGTGCTAATGACACTGGCTGGGATGGAATTAACATCAAAGGGTTAACTGTGTGCCTAGCCTGTGCTTTCTCACTGTGGGGGAGGTGATTTGACTAGGGAAAGGCAAAGATCCGTGTTCCTTACACATAAGCATGTGTAAATGCATGCACATGTGTGTATATTCATTGTAAATATAGGGTGAGCAGATCTCATTAGTAGAAGAAAGAAACACATGAAAGGGTCCTTTCACACGGTCCGCTGTGCGGTGCAGACTGCTCTCTGCTCAGCGGGGATCGATCCGCGGATCGACAGCACTGTGTGCTGAGAGGGAGGTGTCAGAGCCCCGCTGCTCTCTATGGGGGAATCAGATGAGGGTAGACCGCCTGTCCGCTCTCATCCGATCCCCTGGACGGATGGAAAATGGGGTTTCCAATTCCATCTGTCCGGATTTCACAGACAGGATCGGATGCGGATGGCAGCGGGTGTCAACAGACATGTCTCCGCTGACATCCGCTGCCCCATAGGGATGCATGGAGGATCCCATCAGATCCGCCTAAAAAACTGACAGGTGGATCTGATCGGATCGTTCGCGTGAAAGGGGCCAAAGGCTTGTATAATAGAGGCACTCTTTTTTTTTTTTTTTTTTTTATTCTTTATTTAGTATTCAAGGAATTCAGCAATGTAATAAAGGAATAAACATTGAACAGCACCATATGAAAAATGTATAAATATGTACCATAGAACACAACAACAATACTAAACATATACAGGCGGTCCCCGGGTTACAAACATCCAACTTACAAACGACAAATGGAGGGAGACAACAGGAAGTGAAAGGAAATTTCCCCCTAGGAAGAGAAATTCACTCCTGTAAGAGATACCATGGGAAAAAAGTGTCTCCACTGAAGTTTTATCACCAATCCTTGTTTCCACAACAACCCAAAATTTTCAAAATCCAATTGTCATAGGAACAGAAAGTGAGATGAAATCTTCAGAACGGGCACAGACCGAAAAACAGGGTGTTACCCCTTCCCTATGCTATCCAAAAAACGCTATTTTTATTTTTTTGGCTGGAGCTACACTTGTAAATGTACCTGTTCTGACTTACAAACAAATTAAACTTAAGAACAAGCCTACAGTTCCTATCTTGTTTGTAGCCCGGGGACTGTCTGTACAAGTAAAAGGGTGGGTGGTTAAACAGAGGCACTTTTGATAGTGTATGGTAAGGATCATGAGGGGTCTTTACAATTATTAAGAAAGCATTGATTAGTGTAACTAGCCTAATGCCTCTGCCATGCAAGCTAATGATGATTTTTTTCTTCCCACACACATAGTTCAAACTAGGGATCAACCGATTATCAGCAAAGCCGATATATCAAGAGCCGATATGCACTTTCCCCGATATATCGGAATCGGCCCCGGAGGTTACCGATATTGCCGATATTTCGGAAAGTGCATGTACTGGAGTGATGCCTGCAGCTAGAGGCATCACCCGGGGACTGGTGTCCATAGGCTGTCTTGTAATGACAACCAATGCGGCTGAGAAGCCGCTCGGCTGTCATTACAAGGAGCGGGAGGGGACGTCCCTCCCGCCGCCTTCCGCAGCTCGCCTGGGTCTCCCGTGCCACCGGGAGACCCGAGCAACCAGCCTGCACGGCCCCCGAAGACCCGATCAAAGCCGCATTCGGCTCTGATTGGGTCTCCATGCAAAAACCCGGTAGTGATGTCATGAGATCACTTCCGGGTACTGGCGCCAGACTCAAAAAAATGACAGCATTTAAAACAGTCAAACTTGGTATTTTGAATGCTTTTAACCACTTGCCGACTGCTCACAGTATATTTACTGCGGCAGTCAGCCCCTCACAGGCAGAGTGACGTAGGTCTACGTCGCTCGCCTGTGAGGCTCTGGGGAGCGAGCGCGCGCCCGCGGAGGCGTGCTCCCGTTCCCGCGCGGTCACGGACCCCCCCGCGCGTGTGACCAGTGGACCCGATGTCCGCCGGTCACTCGGCGATCGGCGGGGGAGAGGGAGAATGTCAGGCAGCTTGTGTAAACAAGCCACCTGTCATTCTCCTCGCTGTAAAGACACTGATCACACGGATCTAGTATGTAGATCCGTTGATCAGTGTCCTTACAGCTCAAGCCACAGCCAATCACAGTAGAAAGCACGCCCCTAGGGACACACACAGCCCCTCCCTCCCAAATAAAGTTAACCCCTTCACTACCAGTGTATTTTTACAGTAACAGTGCATATGTATAGCACTGATTACTGTAGAAATGTCACTGGTAACCCCAAAAGTGTCAAAAATGTCAGTCAAGGGTCCGATCTGTCCGCCCCAATGTCGCAGTACCGCAAAAAAAATCGCAGATCGCCGCCATTACACGTTAAAAAAAAAACAACAAAAATGACAAAAATCTTTCCCTTTGTTAGTAAACGCGATAACTTTTGCGCAAACCAATCAAAATACGCTTATTGCGATTTTTTTTACCAAACATATGTAGCATAAAACAAATTGGCCGAAAATGTTAAAAAATTTTGATTTTTACATTTTTTTTTTTGGGGAATTTCATATAAAAAAATGTGAAAAATATTGTTGTTTTTGCAAAATGTACACTCTTTTTTTGTTTATAGCGCAAAAAGTAAAAATCGCACGGGTGATCAAATACCACCAAAAGAAAGCTCTGTTTGTGGGGAAAAAAGGACGTCAAATTCGTTTAGGTACAGCGTCGCACGACTGCGCAATTGTCCGTTAAAGTCACGCAGTGCCGAATCGCAAAATACCCCCTGGTCGTTAAGCAGGAAAATCCTCCGGGGCTTAAGTGGTTAAGTGCAGAGGAGGGGTTTGGGGTCTTTTAGACCCCCAGATCCCTCCACAAGAGTACCTGTAAAGTAAAAAAAAATATATATATATTTTTTAAATGTGCGAAAATATCGGCCAATATCCATACGCGATGGCCAAAATATCAGTATCGGTATCGGCAATGAAAAAAACGATATCGGTCGATCACTAGTTCAAACACAGGAAAAAATCAGGTAAGGTAGTATGCAGGAAAGAGTTGTAGACTGTCAGCATTTTGGCCCTTTTATGGTCTGATTTACTAAGATACTCTAGCAATTTGTGGAATTCATTTTATATAATGCTAATGACATAGAAAATAAATGCAGTGTTTTTTTTAGATGGTTAAAACATTCCAACTAAAACTTACATGAGCATACTCTGAAAGGCCTTTTTTTATTTATTATATATTATTTAGATATAATACCCTGTACACACCTGTACTATTTTATGTCTATAGTCCAAGTAAAGAGATCTGATTTTCAAGTCATAAAAATACTGTACATAAAGACCAGTATGTTGAACAAACATATAAAACATTTTATATTTCCATATCTTTTCTGAACAAATAGGTTAAACTACCAAGGTCATTGACTAACATGAGGGTAACTGAAGTTAAGAATTCCAATCAATGGATCAGGTGTTGTAGTCGATATAATACATTTAGAAAAATCACATTATTTTCCTTATCTGCACCTAGCAACATAATTCATTCTTAAATATATTTGAAGCGCAAAAAGCATTCTATAGCTTGCATCAGCGTCTTGGAGTACTGACCAGACTTATGAAATTCCCAGATTTAAGTTGCAGGAAGCTGGCAGTCTTGGGTTGATTTACTAAAGGCAAATAGACTGTTTACATTGCAAGGGAATTTTCCTCAGAGTCTAGAAGGAGGTGAAGCTGTGCTGATTTGGATCATCCAGCCATGAGCAAGCAAAAATACTTTTTTTAAATTTTATCTACGTGATATTGGGTATTATTTGCACAGTGAAATTTCACGAATTGGAATTGTAGTTCCTGAACAACTGGAGGGCCATAGTTTGGAGACTCCTGCTTTAGATGTATAATATTTTTACAGTTTTTTTAAGGCCAATAGAAGCAGAGCATGTTTTATTTAAAAATGGAAAGTATAATAAATGAAAAGTATAATACATATTTTATTTATTGTAGATCAAACCATCAGTGGTGCTCCAAGCCTTCTGGGTGTGATCCTATGGCCCCTAATGTTCCAGGTGCCGGCCTCAAGGAGCAAGGAAAATGCAGGCAAAACACAAATTCATTCTGAGATTCAGAATACTTTATTAATCCCAAAGGGAAATTATTAATGTAATTTACTGTTTAGTTTATTCCATCACACTGGCTTCTATACAATCACCAATAGTGTTGAGCGAACACGGACTGTATTATTCGTGTTCGTACCGAATAATTGGATTTTTTTTACCCGAACACGGACACGGACACTTTACTGTATGTTCGGGTAAAAATCCGTGTTCGGTCGTTTTATTTCCGGGTTTTGCATGCTTTGGCGCTCTTTTCATGGCGGGCTTTCAACAGCCAATCAACAATCGTTTAACTGGTGTGCCTTAAGCCATCCCAGCCATGCCTGCAAATGTCTTAGTAGCTGTGATTGGCCGTCTGAAGCATGTGACCAAGTCTTTATAAGTTCGAGGCAGCCGCCGCAGCAGCGTCATTCTGCTGCTTAGCTAAGGGACAGAGCACACATCAATGTGCTGGCTGCTGATTAGGGAAAGATAGGCAGGAAAAAACCATTTGTGTCCGGATAGAATTGAGGGACAGGTCGGAGTGTTTAGGCAGGGCGAGTTGTAGGCATTTTAGGGATAGAGTCTGCTGAATTATAGGGTCAGTGTCTTCTACAAACTACAATCGATATTGCTGTGTGGGGGGTGGGGTGAATCTGCACTCAATCCTGATCTACGATCTCTTCTCAATCCTGTTAGGGACAGAGTCTGCTGAATTTTAGGGAAACTGTGTTCTACAAACTACAATCGATATTGCTGTGTGGTGTGGGATTGGAGATAGGCAGGTGTCAGTGATCCACATCCATTTTTCTGTGTGTGAGCTGCAGTGAACACAATCTTTTTGGGCTGCAGTGAACACAATCTTTTTGGGCTGCAGTGAACACAATCTTTTTGGGGTGCAGTGAACACAATCTTTGTGGGGTGCAGTGAACACAATCTTTTTGGGGTGGAGTGAACAACATCCTTTTTGGGGTGCAGTGAACAACATCCTTTTTGGGGTGCAGTGAACACAATCTTTTTGGGGTGCAGTGAACACAATCTTTGTGGGGTACAGTGAACAGAATCTTTGTGGGGTGCAGTGAACACAATCTTTGGGGGGTACAGTGAACACAATCTTTTTGGGGTGCAGTGAACACAATCTTTGTGGGGTGCAGTGAACACAATCTTTTTGGGGTGGAGTGAACAAAATCATTTTTGGGGTGCAGTGAACAACATCCTTTTTGGGGTGCAGTGATCAAAATCCTTTTTGGGGTGCAGTGAACACAATCTTTTTGGGGTGCAGTGAACAAAATCCTTTGTGGGGTGCAGTGAACAGAATCTTTGTGGGGTGCAGTGAACACAATCTTTGGGGGGGTACAGTGAACACAATCTTTTTGGGGTGCAGTGAACACAATCTTTGTGGGGTACAGTGAACAGAATCTTTGTGGGGTGCAGTGAACACAATCTTTGGGGGGTACAGTGAACACAATCTTTTTGGGGTGCAGTGAACACAATCTTTGGGGGGTACAGTGAACACAATCTTTTTGGGATGCAGTGAACACAATCTTTGTGGGGTGCAGTGAACACAATCTTTGGGGGGGTACAGTGAACACAATCTTTTTGGGGTGCAGTGAACAACATCCTTTTAGGGTGCAGTGAACACAATCTTTGTGGGGTACAGTGAACAGAATCTTTGTGGGGTGCAGTGAACACAATCTTTGTGAGGTGCAGTGAACACAATCTTTGTGGGGTGCAGTGAACACAATCATTGTGGGGTGCAGTGAACTCAATCTTTGTGGGGTACAGTGAACACAATCTCATACTTCTGAAGATTTGAGGGTGCTGCCTGTTCCATACTCCCCCTACTCCTCATCTAGCCTTTTAGGGGTACAAACAATAGTAATTGGGGCCTAGTGTGGTTGTGTACGTGTGATATACATACACTTTTTTTGGATCATATTTTCTATTCCGCTATTTAATCAAAAACCTGTGGGGATCAGTTAAATTGGGGGATAGTCTGTGTTGGTACGTGTGAGAGAGATCCACCTTTCCAAGTTGTTGGGGTTCATCTCATACTTCTGAAGGTTTGAGGGTGCTGCCTGTTCCATACTCCCCCTACTCCTAGCCTTTTAGGGGTACAAACAATAGTAATTGGGGCCTAGTGTGGTTGTGTACGTGTGATATACATACACTTTTTTTGGATCATATTTTCTATTCCGCTATTTAATCAAAAACCTTTGGGGATCAGTTAAATTGGGGGATAGTCTGTGTTGGTACGTGTGAGAGAGATCCACCTTTCCAAGTTGTTGGGGTTCATCTCATACTTCTGAAGGTTTGAGGGTGCTGCCTGTTCCATACTCCCCCTACTCCTAGCCTTTTAGGGGTACAAACAATAGTAATTGGGGCCTAGTGTGGTTGTGTACGTGTGATATACATACACTTTTTTTGGATCATATTTTCTATTCCGCTATTTAATCAAAAACCTTTGGGGATCAGTTAAATTGGGGGATAGTCTGTGTTGGTACGTGTGAGAGAGATCCACCTTTCCAAGTTGTTGGGGTTCATCTCATACTTCTGAAGGTTTGAGGGTGCTGCCTGTTCCATACCCCCCCTACTCCTCATCTAGCCTTTTAGGGGTACAAACAATAGTAATTGGGGCCTAGTGTGGTTGTGTACGTGTGATATACATACACTTTTTTTGGATCATATTTTCTATTCCGCTATTTAATCAAAAACCTTTGGGGGATCAGTTAAATTGGGGGATAGTCTGTGTTGGTACGTGTGAGAGAGATCCACCTTTCCAAGTTGTTGGGGTTCATCTCATACTTCTGAAGGTTTGAGGGTGCTGCCTGTTCCATACTCCCCCTACTCCTAGCCTTTTAGGGGTACAAACAATAGTAATTGGGGCCTAGTGTGGTTGTGTACGTGTGATATACATACACTTTTTTTGGATCATATTTTCTATTCCGCTATTTAATCAAAAACCTTTGGGGATCAGTTAAATTGGGGGATAGTCTGTGTTGGTACGTGTGAGAGAGATCCACCTTTCCAAGTTGTTGGGGTTCATCTCATACTTCTGAAGGTTTGAGGGTGCTGCCTGTTCCATACTCCCCCTACTCCTCATCTAGCCTTTTAGGGGTACAAACAATAGTAATTGGGGCCCAGTGTGGTTGTGTACGTGTGATATACATACACTTTTTTTGGATCATATTTTCTATTCCGCTATTTAATCAAAAACCTTTGGGGATCAGTTAAATTGGGGGATAGTCTGTGTTGGTACGTGTGAGAGAGATCCACCTTTCCAAGTTGTTGGGGTTCATCTCATACTTCTGAAGGTTTGAGGGTGCTGCCTGTTCCATACTCCCCCTACTCCTAGCCTTTTAGGGGTACAAACAATAGTAATTGGGGCCTAGTGTGGTTGTGTACGTGCGAGATACATACACTTTTTTTGATCATATTTCCTATTCCGCTATTCAATAAAAACCTTTGAGGATCAATTGAATTGCGGGATAGTCTGTGTCGGTACGTGTGAGATCCACCTTTCCAAGTTTTTGGGGTTCATCTCATACTTCTGAAGATTTGACAGCGGGGCCACAGTGGAAGCACAAGGCAGAGGAGGAGGAGGAGGAGGTCGCCAACGCAACCAGGGCACCGCCAGCACCTCAGAAGGCAGGGTTAGCATGGCCGAAATGTGGAAAAGCTTTGTCAGCACGCCACAACAAACAGCAGCACCAGCAGCTCAGATGGAACGTCTTAGCAGGAGGCAGCATTTTACCAACATGGTGGAGCAGTATGTGTGCACACGCCTACATGTAGTGAATGACGGGTCTGCCCCCTTCAACTTCTGGGTCTCCAAATTGGGCACATGGCCTGAGCTTGCCCTTTACGCCTTGGAGGTGCTGGCGTGCCCTGCAGCCAGTGTATTATCTGAACGGGTATTTAGCACGGCTGGGGGCGTTATAACAGACAAGCGCAGCCGCCTGTCCAGAGACAATGTGGACAAGCTCACGTTCATTAAAATGAACCCGGCATGGATCCCACGGGACTTTTCCGTACCTTATGCAGAATAGCAATGGATACCGACCTTACCCACCCATTGTTCCATTTTTGCTCTTTCTCACTCTTTTGGGGTGTACCCTCATTTAAAATTTTTGAAAAGAAGCAGTGTTGGCTACCTCGTCCTCCTCCTCAGGGCCAGATTAATGTAGGGGCTATTGGAGCTGCAGCTCCAGGCCCCTACCTTTTATATAGGCCCCGGGTTGGCCATATTCACTGTTACCGCTCTTCTGTCACTTGTAAACACAGAAGTCTGGCTTCTATGCTCGCTTCCCCAGGCAGCACCCTCAGAACCTCCCCACACAGCGTGAAGGCCGGACAAGGAGGGACAGTTGGCGATGCATGGATGTGTTTATGGGCTTCAGAGACAGCATCCCATGTTGAATTAGGCATGCATGGCTGCACCCTTCCTCCTCTGGGTGCATGGCAAGGCACGGCCCTTAAGGCCCTTCAAAATCCTCAGCACCAAGCCCATGATGCTGTTAATCCGGCCCTGGTCCTCCTCCACCGCCGCTTCCACCTACACCGCCCATAGGTGTGCGCAGCCTATTGCATTAAGGTGTGCACCCCAAAGTTGAAATACACATGCATGTGTTTGCCAGCAGGGAGAGTAATGTATCGGGGCCATGTACCTGTAGGCAAGGAGAAATAGAGCAGAGCAGGTCCCAGGGAGATCTTTCCCATCTCCTCACTGGCAATGCTATGTGCCCTAGGTGATTAGGGTGTGCCCAGGCACACCCAGCACACCCTGTGCGCACGCCTATGTCACCGCCACATCCACCACCACCTCAACCTCCCTCCTACTCCATATGGGCCTCTTCCTTCAGAGATGAAGAAGAACATTGTTTTATTTTTCTGTTTTTTTTTGTTGTTTTAAGTTATTTCCCTATCCACATTTGTTTGCAGAGCACTTGCCATGCTCTTAATTACGTTTTGCTGCCATTTGCAGCACTCTAGCCCTTTCCTTTGGTGTTTTAGAGCCATTTTAGTGCCTTAAAGTTCGGGTCCCCATTGACTTCAATGGGGTTCGGTGTCCGGGAAAAGTTCGGTAAAAGTCCGGGACACGGACCCGGACTTTTTTTTAAAGTTCGGCCGAACCCGTCGAACACGGACATCTAGGTGTCCGCTCAACCCTAATCACCAACAATAGCCACCAACAGATGGAACTACTTATGTCCATCTTAAGCAATAGGGAATTTCCTGATGGGCCTGAGATTTCTAACAAATACATGCAGTAGTCTTTGTATAGATTTTTTTATTATGTTTTTTGCTTCTAGTCGACACGTTCTTTAAACTATTTTTCTGGCGTCTGCAATGTGCTCTCCTACCCCATGCTCTTCAGCCCCCCTGTGCTCTCCACTCCCCCAGTGCTTTCTAGCTCCCCCAGTGCTTTCGGCCCCCGTGCTTTCCAGTCCCTGCAATGCTCTCTGCCCCCCATGCTCTCCAGCCCCCCTATGCTCTCCAGCCTCCTCTGTGCTCCCCCCCCCGTGCTCTCCAGCCCCCCATGCTCTCCACCCACTGTTCTCTCCACCCTCCCCTGTAACTGTAATTTACTGTTTAGTTTATTCCATCACACTGACTTCTACACAATCGCCAACCATAGCCTCCAACAGATGGAATTACTTATTTCCATCTTAAGCAATAGGGAATTTCCTGATGGGCCTGAGATTTCTAGCAAATACATGCAGTTGTCTTTGTATAGATCCTTTGATTATTTTTTTGGCTTCTAGTCGACACGTTCTTGCGTCTGCAATGTTCTCTCCTACCCCATGCTCTTCAGCCCCTCTGTGCTCCACAGCACCCCCCGGTTCTCTCCAATCCCCCAGTGCTCTCTAGCCCCCCCCAGTCCTCTTGGCCCCCGTGCTTTCCAGTCTCTGCAGTGCTCTCTGCCCCCCTGTGCTCTCCGCCCCCCCTGTGCTCTCCAGCTCCCAGTGCTTTCTTGCCCCCCCCCCCAGTGTTTTCAGCCTCCCTGTTCTCTCAGATTTTCCCCAGTGTTCTCGCCCCCCCCCCCCATGCTCTCTACCTCCCCAGTGCTCTCCAGACCCACAGGCTCTCCACCCACTGTGCTCTCCACCCTCCCCTGTAATTGTAATTTACTGTTTAGTTTATTCCATCGCACTGACTTCTACACAATCGCCAACCATAGCCTCCAACAGATTGAACTACTTATGTCCATCTTAAGCAATAGGGAATTTAGTGATAGGCCTGCGATTTGCCCACAGAGTCATTTTGGGTCCATTTTGCACAAATTAGAGAAACCATTAATTTGTCTGCTTATTCTAACCCACTAGAAAGTTTGTCTTTTTTTGCCTGTTGTTTTCTAACAAATACGTGCAGTTGTCTTTGTATAGATTCTTTGATTATGTTTTTTGCTAGTCGACACGTTCTTTAAACTATTTTTCTGGCGTCTGCAATGTGTAATTGTGATAGTATTGTACTTGTGAATGAGTCATACAATAATCAAAACTGTTTTGTGAAACATATCAATTACAATATATTTGTGGGCAAACACAAGATTGTCATTAACAGAATTTAAGGCTATCACAATTACTCTTTTCATTTTTTTCTCTCCTGCTGTACTTTGGTTGAACTCTCAGTTATTGAATAAATGTATCAGTGATTAAAACTGTAGGGTTTGTCACACAACATGTCTGTTCTATTCATTATTATGATTAAGTAGTATGCACCTTATTATTTCTGCATTGAACTGTGTTATATTATAACTGATGGGCAAGGTAACACATTTCTTACTAATTGTGTATTTACCATAAAGCTGAATACACAATTAGCAAGAAATGTGTTAAGAATATTTTGAGCCAAGTTTGCATGTAGCCATTCAGAACCATCTGGGTCTACAAAGTCCTGACTGCTGTACTATACTGTACACACTATGTTGTATTTGATAAAGTAAAACAAAGAAAATAAATGCTCCTGCGCTTGAGAGGTTGTTTATGCCAATTGGATAGCTGGAAACGACCATAGCTGGTATTGTCTTCGTCCTGCTGTGCTGCCACTCATAAAGGGTTGGGGAAACCTCAAAGGAAACTGAAAAGAAAAAATACAGAGGGCGCACCAACCTAGCGCATTACCTTTAAAACTGTTTATTGTTTAAAACGTATGTACTTCATACTCACAAAACTGGATAAAAAACAGGCACAAAGTATGATGAATCCACCGAGAAGGTCCACGGGGCGTCGTGCGCTGATACAGATCGTGTTGAGATTTAAAACCTCTAAATACAGCTTACGTGTTTTAGGGGCATACCCCCTTCCTCAGAGCTAATTTGAGGTACAACATTTTTTTTTCTTGATACAGGGATGGAGACGTCGGGCGCTACCTACTGGGGTCTCACTTAAAGTCCCACCTGGCCTATTGTGTTTAAACAACCAGGGATGGCGATGCCTTGCCTACAGCTTGGTGCCTCATATAAAGTCCCACCATGCGATTTCCGTGCATTTTTGGTGAATGCAGTCTGATTTGACCTTAGTTTTTCCAAATACAGGGATGGAGACCCATAGCATGACCTGCTTGTCACACACAAAGTCCCAAATAGGAAATTAGGGATTGAAAGGCATTGTGCTTTACAGGCCATGCCCCATATATAAAATCCCAATCTGTCTTACTACTGCATCCACCAAGGGGATGGAGGTGTAATGCTTCTCAGCTGGTCCTTTCCAGTTTGTACCATCGTTACAACTTAGTTATTTAAGTTTTGAGACAACAGACCAGTCATGAATGGGGGTGGGTTGGGGGAGGTTTGGGCTGTCTCCCTCCCACCTGTTCCCCCATCCATCCATTAGCAGCCATGTGCTCCCAGTGTGGAGACACTAAATTAGGAAGTGTTAGGACTGCAGATAAAACAGGGTGCTGTGTAGTGGCTCTGCAGCTTACACATGCGTTTGCAAATGTGTGTCAACTAAACCCCTGTTCTTTGTATCATGAGACAGGTCTACTTGGTTGGTGACAGACTGGAGGGTGAGTACATCAGACTGGGGGCTGGCTGACTTCCATGCACCTCTTATAATCCTTCAACCTCATTTTTTTTTTTTTTTTTTTAATTTGAGGTACAACTGGCTAGGCTTTATATACCAAGCCTAGCCAGTTGTACCTCAAATTAGACAACACGGTCTGTATCAGCGCACTACCACCAGTGGACCTTCTGGGTGGATTCATCATCATACTTTGTGCCTGTTTTTTATCCAGTTTTGTGAGTATGATGTACATACGTTTTTAAACAATAAACAGTTTTAAAAGTAATGCGCTAGGTT
Organism: Pelophylax lessonae; assembly: GCF_965119305.1. Classification (NCBI taxonomy): domain Eukaryota; kingdom Metazoa; phylum Chordata; class Amphibia; order Anura; family Ranidae; genus Pelophylax; species Pelophylax lessonae. The sequence continues at coordinate 139,109,805 of NC_138779.1, read as the reverse complement.
GGTGCACCCTCTGTATTTTTTCTTTTTAGTTGTATTTGATAAAGGCCTGACCCCTGCTCTCTATACACTCTCTATATACTGTATTTCTGTCCACTGTCACACAACATGTCTCTTCTAGTCATTAATATGATTAATTAGTATGCAACTTGAGAGTTCTGCATTGAATTGTTATTCCAAAATCACAAATGGTACGTTCACACTGAAGGCTGAACTCGCACGATTTCAAACCCACGTTTTAGTGTGAGTTCAGGGGCGGTTTGAAACAAGGCAACAAAGCAGTGGCTCAAGAAGAAGCACATTAAAGTCATAGAGTGGCCTAGTCAGTCTCCAGACCTTAACCCTCCAGACAATTTAAGGAGGGAGTTAAAACTTTGATTTGCCAAGAGACAGCCAAGAAACCTTAAGGATTTAGAGAAGATCTGTAAAGAAGAGTGGACCAAAATCTCTCCTGAGATGTGTGCAAACCTGGTCACTAGCTACAAGAAACGTAGCATCCCTGTGCTTGCCAACAAGGGTTTCTCCCCCAAGTACTAAGTCGTGTTTTGCTTGGGGATCAAATACTTATTTTACTCACTGAACTGCAACTCAATTTATAACATTTGTTTTATGTGTTTTTTTTTCTGGATTTTTGGTTGATATTCTGTCTCTATCATTTAAAATACACCTATGATAAAAATTATAGACCCTTTATTTTTTTGTAAGTGGGCAAATTTACGAAATCTGCAGGGGATTAAATAATTATTTTCCCCACTGTACACAGTGAATAGACTGTTTCTGAGACTCTCTAGGCTGCAGGTGCTGTGTGCAGGCAACCCCTTCAAGTCTATTGGAAGCAGCAGCTACATGGACACAGCCATTTGTTCTAATGTGACAAGCATGCGGGTGTAGATGATTTTCATCAAATACACACTGTTTGTGTTCAGGCCACTCACCAGCACTACTTTCACATTAGTATGAGTGGCTGTGGCTGTGCAACACATGGAGTCTAGAGAGACGCTGAAAAAAAAAATGGCCCATTCATGGTATACAAACTTTAGTGCCCATTTAACGAGATCTAAGGGGCAAGGGAGAGAAATAATTGTCTCTACATTATTATTTTAAGAAATTATTCAGTACACATTGTAGAGATTTAACAGAATAAGTAATCCACCAAATGATTAGACAGGAAGTAACTGTAACTTGCTGTTTATTGAAAACGGGTTCAAAGTTAACAGTATGGCCAAAGCTTGTTTACTCATTACTTTTCATGTGGGTGACAGGAGTGCATTTACTTTTGCACTCCTGTGACTCAGAATCAGCCGACAGCAAGCTAAAGTCTGCTGTCGGCTGATATCATGGAGCAGATCCAAACTCTGAGAGGACTCTGGCAGCTGGCTCAGCCTCTCAGCACATCATCAAGAGCCAGAGACAACTGCTTCTGCCACCTCTACAGCCTGGCACTCCAGTGAGTGCTGGAGGGGCAGGGCACAGTGATTCTAAAATAAATTGTATTGTTTAAAATAATAAATCTGTTATGCTTACCTGCTCTGTGCAATGGTTTTGCACAGAGCAGCCCTGATCCTCCTTTTCTGAGGTGCTCTGTCAGCACTCCTGGCTCATCCCCTCTTCTGAGTGCCCCCATAGTAAGCTGCTTGCTATGGGTGGGCACTCGTGCAGGCTCACTTAAATTGATGCATACAGAGCCGCTCTGCCTTCACTCTCTCCTCACTGTTGTGATTGACAGTAGCAGGAGCCAATGGCTCAAGCTACTTCTTCAAATTCCAGTGAGGAGACAGCAAGCAGAGAAAGCTGCTGCTCTTGGGCACAGCACTGGATCAAGAAAGGCCTCAGGTAGGTATAAGAAGGGGCTAGGAGGTGGTCACAGAAAGTTTTTGACCTTAATGCAGAGAATGCGTTAAGGTAAAAAACCTTCTACTTTTAGAACCACTTTGAAGACAGAAGGGATGTGCATAGGTGTTCTCTTTAAAGGGTAACTATAATGGTTTTGAATTAACTTTACTTTTAGTTGATTTTCTGATAAAACTGTTTTATATCTATTTTAATGTATACATATACTGTAATTTGTTTCAGATAAACATTTAATGCATTATAGATTGGCTAATAAAGCAAAAGTACACAAAGCTTTTTTCAAAGCTCTGTTTTACTGAAAACTCAGATTAAGCCTTCTGATAAGGAATATTTTACTGTTGTGATGATTCACAGAGTTCTCTAAGCAATTAACTTCTATTAACATAGCTGGGAGTGAAATAATGCTTCACGTGAGCTCCTAGAGCTCCTTCTGCTGTCTGTATAGAAGACTACATAACAATAATATGCAATATTTTATACTTATTTTAGAAAGAAAAATATACAAAGCATCTAAAAATTTCCTTTAGGTAAACATAAGTTAGAAAAATGATCTGCAGGATGGGAAAAAGCCAGGTAATAGTAATAATGCTACTCAGGTCCGGACTGGCCATAGGGCACACTGGGCACCTGCCGGGTGGGCCAGGGCCGCCGGGCCACATGTCCTTGTGAAGCCCAAGGCAGCTGGGCTCTTCGCAGCTGGCCATCAGTTCATTTCAGCTGTCAGGGCTAGGGGGAGCAAAAACTACAGGTCAGCTGACCTGTAGCCATTAAGAGGGAGGGGCTGGAGGAGACGCTGGACCAGAGTGAAAGTGAGTGTGGCTCCCCATGCACCTGGATAGGAGGAGCGGCAGGCCGGCTGCATATAGAAGAATCAATCTCTGTATTTTTCTCCTGCAGCATCTTAAAGCCTGCTTCTCCTCTTCTACATCCCACAGATATTTAGAGGCTGCAGAAGGAAAATGGAGAAATGGAGAGATTGATTCTTCTATATGCAGCAGCCCCTGCCTCTTCTCTTATTCAGCTTCTTTCTGCTACCCCCCCCCCGTGCTCTCAGCCCCCCCCCAGTGCTCTCCAGCCCCCCTAGTACCCTCCAGCTCCCCTGTGCTCTCCTGCCCCCTGTGCTCTAAGGCTCCCCCTGTGCTCTCTGCCCCAGTGCTCTCTAGCAACCTCTGTGCTCTCCACCCTCCACTGCTCTCCTACCCTCCATACTTTAAGCCCCCCCCCATGCTCTCTCCCCACCTAGTGCTCTCCAGCCCCTCCTGTGCTCTCTGCCCCTGTGCTCTCCTGCCCTCTGTGCTTTCAGGCTCCCCCCAGTAATCTCTGCCCTCCCCATGCTCTTCACCCCCAGTGCTTTCCTACCCCCTAGTGCTCTCCAACCTCCCTGTGCTCTCCAGCCCCCCAGTGCCTTCCTGCCTCCTGTGCTCTCAGCTCTTTAGGGCTCTCAGGCCCCCCTGTGCTCTCCAGCCCTCACAAGTGCTCTCCACCCCCCTGTACTCTCTGTTCCCCCAGTGCTCTCCAGCCCGCCCATTCTCTCCACCCGTGCTCTCTGACCTACCCTGTGCTCGTCACTCATCCATGCTCTCCGGCCCCCCTGTGTCTCAGGCTCACTCCAATGATCTCCGGCCCTCTGTGCTCTCCTCCCCCTTCCAGTGCTCTCTGCCCCCCCCAATGCTCTCTGGTCCCAATGCTCTCCTACCCCCATAATTTCCAGACTCCCCTGTGCTCTCCCCCCCAGTGCTCTCCAGCCCCCCCCCCCCCAGTGCTCTCCAGCCCTCCATGCTCTGCAGCCCCCCTTCACTCTCTGGCTTCCCCCTGTGCTCTCCACTTCCCCGTTGCTCTCTAGCCCCCCCAGTGCTCTCTGCCCCCCCCTCTTTCCAGTCACCACAGTGCTCTCTGCCCCCATGCTCTCCAGCCCCCTTCCCCCAGGTTCTCTAGCTCCTCCCTGTGCTCTCTGCCCCCTTATGCTCTCCAGCCCCCTCCATGCTCTCTGTCTCCCCCATGCTCTTTGCCCCCCCCCATGCTCTCCAGCCCCCCTATGCTCTCTAGCCCCCAGTGCTTTCCTGCCTCCCCCCAGTGTTTTTAGCCTCCCCATGCTCTCAGGTTCCCCCCAGTGTTCTCGGCCCCCCTTTGTGCTCTCAACCCCCCAGTGCTCTCCAGCCCCCCCCCCCATGCTCTCCACCAACTGTGTTCTCCACCCTCCCCTGTGCTCTTTGCCCCCCCATGCTCCCTGGACCCCCCATGTTCTCTGCCCCCCATGCTCTTTGCCCCCCCTTTTTTGGCCCCCTCAGCTCCATCAGGATGGAGAGTGGGAAAGAGGCTAGTAAATATGACACGGGCTGCTCAGTCTAAAATGCCCCGATCTATTTTTTGTCCCATTTTGGGCCTGATTCAACAAAAAAATTGCAAATGGAGCCAACACTCATGTTTTATCAAGCTGAGAAGATTTACCCTTTATTTAAAATGTTTGTATTTCCTCTTAAATAGTTATTGTACTTATATAAAGGTAATGTTATAGTATCATGTACAAAAAAACTATAAGCTAATGATAATATTTCAACTGGACATTGCATTCTGCCAATTGAAAGAACAGTGGATAAATATGTACTGTTCTCTTCAACAATCCTTGAAATATTTAAATATTTGCTCAGTCCCAAAGAATGTGAATATATCATAAAAATGGCCAATTCGTAAGAAGCCAAGCAAACAAGCAAAAAAAAAAGGGATAGAGTTTTATGAATTCCAAAGCCATTTCATTAAAACATATTTTATGTGTACATATTAAAATGTCTATTCCATTTATATTCATTACAGTATTATTGTGTTTTCTGATATGTTCAAATGTCTGATAATCAAACCTTCATCCGAAATGACTGTGATAAACAGCTCCATATTCTCTTTTACCCTGTTGTTTCTAAAGTAAAGACATTCCAACCTATGCTTGTTCTAATACTGTACAATATTCAGAGCAGTTTTGAATTTAAACAGTTTATAGCAATCGGACTTTTTTTGATTTGCTCGGCTATTTCGGTGAAAAAATCTGTTAGTGGAGTGGATCATTCAAGAATGCTGTTAGCTGATAGAAGCACATAGGACCTTTAGTGCCATTTGATTCATTCACAGGAACCATGAGACCACAGAACACAGTGCCAACCTGATGTGATTTTTATTATTCGCCGCCCTTGGAATTATTTTTATTTGGACTAAATGGGCTGTTTGCTTTGCAAGGGAAGTTGCCCAGGAGCATAGTGAATGTGGTGAAATTTCACTTTGCAAAGAATACACCCTCTTAATTTTCACATCTTTACACATTGACTAAGGTAGATTTGTTTATATTAAACAAATTAGCTAAAAATGTGAAAACAAGCAAGTATTGAGGACACAGTGGGCTCTGTTCACAAAGCGGTATTTTCATCTTTTTTTTTTTTTAATACGTTTTTATTGGTATTTTACAAGAGAAAAGCATAACATTGAGGGAGTAACAAGATGTAAAGCAGAGTATGTTGGTATTAAGTATTTAATACAATGGAGTCCGGTAACAAAAGGGTAATCATCAATATTAAGAGGTAACCCATGAAACCCATGGTTTCCACCTGTTACCAAATTTTTTTCAGCTGCATTGTAGAGACAGTGCTCTTTCATATTCCTAGGTAAGTTTAACAGAGGCCACTACTTCGGATAGGTTGGGAGCCATATCTTTTTTCCAGTGTCTAATGATAACTAATTTAGAGGCCAGAAGAATATGTGCGACAATTGTGCGGTAATTCGATGGGAAGTTTTTGATGCCTAAGTTCAGAATAGAAGTGCTGGTGAGTGTGGCATCAGGACGCCGGTGACTGAGGTTATGAGATAGAATACTTGGTTCCAAAAACTTGTGAGGTTTTTACATGACCAGAATATATAGAGAAGGTTCCCTACTTGGCCACAGTTCCGCCAGCACAGTGGTGATCTGGAGGGGAAGTATTGAGACAACCTGAATTAAGTCAAGTACCAACAGGAAACAACTTTTTGTGAAAGTTCCCAATGGTTCAGACAACTTGATATAGTATGTGTGTTCTTAAGGGCCTGTAGCCATTGTGTTGTGGTGTATGTGCTCTGGAGATCCCCCTCCCATTTCAGTATGGGGTTTGAATTTTTGAATGTAGTTTTGCATTGTAAGGTACTGTATAGGATGGACATCCTTTTCCAAGAGGTAGGTTGAGTGTTGAAGTATTGCTATATCTGAAGCGGTAAGGTAAGAAGTTTGTGGGGGGGGGTGGGGGGTGGGGGGGTTAGAGCGTATGAACTTTGAGATCCCTATATATGTATAGAGTTCTGTAGCAGGAATGTTAAATCGACTGGTTAATCCAGCAAATGGTTTGAGTGTTGTGTCGTTATCTAATATGTCTGCCACCCATTTGATGCCTTGGGAGGACCATTTTGTGACAGACAAAAGGGATATGAATTTCCTATGTATTTAATGGCAAGGGGACATGTTGGGATTTGGAACCGGTTGGTTCATTAGGTCTCCCCTGCCAGAATTAAGGATTGGAATTGGATGGTTAGGGGGAAATCGTTGAGCTTCAAAGGCTTCCAACAATGTGCTAAAAGGAGGTTGTACATGTGAGGCACTTTCACTATAACCGATTCCATATGTGGCCAGAGAACTTCCTGTGAAGGTTGAAACCAATGTTTAATGTGGGTTAATTGAGTTGCCAGATAATAATCTCTTAGATCAACCATTCCGAAGCCACCTACTTTTTTATGTTTGGTCATATGCGTTGTGGAGCATCGAGGGCATTTATGTTGCCAAATTTATTTTTAAGAAGTTTTGTGAGGGAAGATAGGTACCGGGAGGGGACTGGAATGGCCAGTGTATGGAATAAGTACAAGATCTGAGAAAGAACCATAATTTTATATGCCACAAGGCGGCCTGCCCAGGATATTTCTTTAGTAGACATAAGGGTTAGTTCTTGTTGGATTTTTGTAATCAGGGGATTATACTTAGCTTTTGCTAAGGATAGAGTGGATGGGGTAAGGATGATCCTAAGGTAGGGAATACCCTCAGATACCCATGTGTAAGGCAGGGATTGGGAGAGGTGAGTCTTAGTGTGAGTCTGTACTCCTAGGTCTAAGATCAGGGATTTAATAAAATGTATTTCGTAGTAGGAGATGGAGCTGAACAAAGATAACAGTTGGTGTACAAAGGGAAGTGATATCAACGGGTTGGATAGGGATAGAATCACATCATCTGCAAATAAACTTAGGACATGTGAGCAGTTGAGGAATTTAAATCCAGATATGTGGGGGTAAGAATGAATAAATTCTGCTAGTTGTTCTATTATATTATATTAAATATAGTAGGGGAAAGGGGCAGCCTTGGCGAGTGCCATTTGAGATGTAAAAAGGTTTAGAGAGGAGGCGTGACCTTGGCTTGTTTTGGATTCTTCTTCTGCCTGCAGTTTTTGCTTATCTGCCTGAACATTACCTACCTGGCTCGTCTGACTCTGCACCTGAACTTCCAGTCTGCTTCAGCTGCTTCTTCGGTCTGCCAAGCTCCATGCCAGAATACCCTCCATCAGCCTGTCTGCTGCTCATTCTCCTGCTGACTGCTGCTACATGGATTACTGGACTGAATGCAGGCGCTCCTACATCTCCGTGCTCTGCTGGCTGCTGTCTCCACTTCAGTAACCCCTGAGAATTGGCCACAGGGGCAGTCCTGTCTCAACGCCAGCGGCCTAAGGCCCCACTCTAACCCAGGGTTTGCTCCTCTCAGAAGATGAGTCCGCCAGAGAGAAATTATTATGTGGGTGATCGGGAACTTTCGGTCATTAAATCCGCCTTGGAAGAATGGAGGTATTTGCTGGAAGGTGCTGTCCATCCCATTATGATTTTTACAGATCATAAGAACCTAGAATATTTTAGAACCGCTAAATGTTTAAGACCCCGGCAAGCCCAATGAGCCTTGTTCTTTTCCAGGTTAAATTTTTATATTACTTACCCGGCCAGGCTCCAAGAATGGGATGGCAAATGCTCTCTGCCAAATGTTCCCAGATACCCCTGATATAGGAGAACCAAGTACTATCTTATCTTCACAAAATGTATTGCTTATCCAACCTGACAGAGTAATATATTTCAAGCATTTCTTTCTTTAATGTTGATGATTATGGCTTACAGCTAGTGAAAAAACTAAATTTAGTATCTCAGAAAATTAGAATATTACATAAGACCAATAAAAAAAAAAAAAGATTTTTAATACAGAAATGTTGGCTTACTGAAAAGTATGTCCATGTACAGTATCGTATGCACTCAATACTTGGTAGGGGCTCCTTTTGCATGAATTACTGCATCAATGTGGCGTGATATGGAGGCTATCAGCCTGTGGCACTGTTGAGGTGTTATGGAAGCCCAGGCTGCTTTGATAGAGGCCTTCAGTTCATCTGCATTGTTGGGTCTGATATCTCTCATCTTTTTCTTGACAATACCCCAGAGATTCTTTATGGGGATTTGATCAGGCGAGTTTGCTAGCCAGTCAAGCACAGTGATACCATGATCATTAAACCAGGTATTGGTACTTTAGGCAGTGTGGGCACGTGCCAAATCCTGCTGAAAAATTAAATCAGCATCTCCATAAAGCTTGTCAGCAGACGGAATAATGAAGTGCTCTAGAATTTCCTGATAGAGAGCTGCGCTGACTTTGGACTTGATAAAACACAGTGGACCAACACAAGCAGATGTCATGGCTCCCCAAATCATCACTAACTGAGGAAATCTCACACTGGACCTCATGCAACTTGAATTCTATGCCTCTACACTCTTCCTCCAGACTCTGGGACCTTGATTTTTAAATGAAATGCAAGATTTTCCCCAGTCCCCGATATATATATACACAGTATCGCACAAAATAAAGTAGGGAGTGTACAGCTTGTATAATAGTGTAAATTTGCTGTCCCCTCAAAATACCGCTGGCAACAAAAGTGAGTACACTCCTAAATGAAAAAGTCCACATTGGGCCCAATTAGCCATTTTTCCTCTCTGGTGTCATGTGACTCGTTAGTGTTACAAGGTCTCAGGTGTGAATGGGGAGCAGGTGTGGTAAATTTGGTGTTTACTCTCACTCTCACTCTCTCATACTGGTCACTGGAAGTTCAACATGGCACCTCATGGCAAATAACTCTCTGATGATCTGAAAAAAGAATTGTTGCTCTACATAAAGATGGCCTAGCCTGTAAAAAGATTGCCAAGACCCTGAAACTGAGCTGCAGCACAGTGGCCAAGACCATACAGCGATTAAACAGGACAGGTTCCACTCAGAACAGGCTTCACCATTGTCGACCAAAGTCGAAGTTGAGTGCACCTACTCAGCGTCATATCCAGAGGTTGTCTTTGGGAAATAGACTTATAAGTGCTGCCAGTATTGCTGCAGAGGTTGATGGGGTGGGGGGGGGGGGGGTCAGCCTGTCAGTACTCAGACCGTACGCCGCACACTGCATCAAATTGGCATGCATGGCTGTCATCACAGAAGGAACCCTCTTCTAAAGATGATACACAAGAAAGCCCGCAAACAGTTTGCTGAAGACAAGCAGACTAAGGACATGGATTACTAGGACCATGTCCTGTGGTCTGATGAGACCAAGATAAACTTATTTGGTTCAGAAGGTGTCAATTGTGTGTTTGGCAGCAACCAAGTGAGGAGTACAAAGACAAGTGTGTCTTGCCTACAGTCCACCATTGTGCTGGGAGTGTCATGGTCCGGCACTGGAGAGCTACAGTTTATTGAGGGAACCATGAATGCCAACATGTACTGTGACATACTGAAGCAGAGCATGATCCACTCCCTACGGAGACTGGGTTACAGGGCAGTATTCCAACATAACGACCCCAAACACACCTCCAAGATGACCTCTGCCTTGCTAAAGAAGCTGAGGGTAAAGGTGATTGACTGGTCAAGCATGTCTCCACTCCTAAACCCTATTAAGCAACTGTGGGGTGTCCTCAAATGGAAGATGGAGAAGCACAAGATTTCTAACATCCACTAGCTCCGTGATGTCATCCTGGATGGGTGGAAGAGGACCCCAGTGGAAAACTGTAAAGCTCTGGTGAACTCCATGCCCAAGAGGGTTAAGGCAGTGCTGGAAAATAATGGTGTACTCACTTTTGTTGCCAGTGGTTTAGACATTAATGGCTGTGTGATATGAGGGGACAGCAAATTTACACTGTTACACAACATGTACACTTACTACTTTACATTGTAGCAAAGTGTCATTTCTTCAGTGTTGTCACATGAAAAGATATACTGTAATAAAATTGTTTAAAAAAATGTGAGGGGTGTACTCACTTTTGTGAGATACTATATATATATATATATATATATAATAAATATATATTACACATACAGTATATACATACACACACAAGCCTGCATGTTTGAGCTTTTGGTGCACACCAATGTCTGGCAGGTAGTAGCAAATAAATGAAATAATGGAGCAACAAAGGTAGAGGCAATCTTCTCCTCATGTCTTTCACTCATGAAGTTTGCACTATGGACATGGTCCAGTTCAGCAGGGACTGGCAGAATTTTGACCAATCTATGGCTGTTCCCTCTCAACAGAAGTCGATGTAAGGATCCACTTCCGTTGGCTGGGAATGTTGGAAAATCTTAATTCGATCAACAGCTGCAACACTAATCAGTTTTTTTCTGACAACGGAGGAGTCCCCACAGAATACAATAGCGCAATGGGGAGGATTCCTCCATTTGCTTTGCTTGAGTGGATGAGGAACTCTGCTATTTTTTTTTTTTCCAATCAGCCCTCTTGCTAGTCAGAAAATAAAAAAAGAGATTAATCTATGGCCTGCCTTAAACTGTACCAAATTGTTGAATTTAATTGAATATAATATGGATGGGATCCACAGGAAGTATTGTACTGCATGTAAGACAACACTTGTACAAAGCATAGGAAATGAGCTGGAGCACTGTGAACAGTAATTTGAGAAACTGAAAACCACAGCATAAACACCTGCCTGTTTCATCATCTACTCAATATCCCTCCATTGTTTATTATACTTCTATACAGAACAAGTACTACTTGGAATTCAAATGGTTTTAAAGCCTTAAGGTTTTCCCCCTAATACATTTTATTCATTAAATTGAAAAACCTTCTGTGCTGCAGTTGCCCTCCAGCCCCCTCCCTTTTCCTTACATGAGCCTATCTGATCCAGCAATGTGCACGAGCGCAGGGGCTCCCACCGCTGTCTCTCTCCTCATTGGACAGATTGATATGACTGGGAGAAATTGGCTCCTGTTGCTGTCAATCAAATCCAGTGACACAGGAGCTGGGCCGAGTCTACTGTCTTTGTTAATAGACGCAGCAGAAGGACTCAGGAGTGAGTCTGGGGGCACCCGATGAAGAGGAGGGGTCTGGAGCGCCGGCGGGGGACCCCAGAAGAAGAGGATGGCGGGTGCTCTGTGCAAAACCATTGCACAGGGCAGGTAATTATAGGCATGTTTATTATTTTTATTTAAAAAAAAAAACTAAGCTTTAAGCCCCGTTCACACTAAGGCAACCTGTGAGGCGACCTGGTCGCCTCACAGGTCGCCGCAGGTCGCCTTCCATAGGGAAGCTGCGGACCCGTTCTAATAGGAGCGACACAAGTCTCTCCGACTTAGAAAAAGGGTCCGGAGCTTCTTTGGGGCGACCAGGAGGTGACCGCCATAGACTTCAATGTTATGAAGTCCGTGGCGGCCGCTCCGAGGTCGCGGCGCGCTGCTCGCACCGCGACCTCGGAGGTCGCCTCTGGAAGTACCGTCGCCTGTATGTTAACAGGGACTTATAACCACTTTAACACATAGTTATAAAATTGTATATCTTGTTAGTTATTTTATTAAAAAGTTATTTACCTCTCTATTAACGATGTAAAAATGCTTAAAACCAGGCAATACACTGTGAATGATAAAGATGCATAGATAAATTATTTTTAGACTGAAAATAACAAGGGGACTCTAGTCTAGCAATACAGTGGAACGCACTTGAGAATCTTTGTACATTGCAAATTGTATGAATATTTACATCAATTATCAAATCATGTATTGTACTGATATGAAAAGAGGAATTTGCTATTCACAAGTTTGGATAATTAGAGTGAATATGTACACATTTTATTGTATTTGGAGTCTCACGCTCAACATCTTTAGTAAATTGGTCTCAATGTCTCTATGGTGATACCAGGTTAGAATGCACATAGTGGGGTTGATTTACTAAAACTGGAGAGTGCAAAATCTGCAGCTGTGTATGGTAGCCAATCAACTTCTAACTTCAGCTTGTTCAATTAGTCCCGGTTCACACTGGGACAACTTGTCAGACGACTTAGCCGCCTGACAAGTCGTGCTCCATTCAGTGCAATGGAACCGTTCTAATCAGAACAACTCAAGTTGCTCTGACTTAGAAAAAGGTTCCTGCACTACTTTGGTGGCGACTTGCATTGACTTCTATTAGAGAAGTTGTTTGCAAGCCCCGCTGAAGTCACGCCGCACAGGGCGGCTTCAAAGTCGGGTGACTTTAAAGCCACCTCAGTGTGAACCCAGCCTTAAGCTTTGACAACAAAACCTTGACTCTGATTGGTTACTATGTACAGCTGCACCAGATTCTGTGTGCACCAGTTTTAGTAAATCTCCCCCACTGTCCCTGGAATTCAGAGAGACTGACGCAACTAGATTTGGCAAAAGTGCAAAAAATAAAAACTGCAGAGGTGATCAAATACCACCAAAAGAAAACTCTATTTGTGGGGGAAAAAAGCACATAAGTTTGGATACAGTGTCGCATGACCGCGCAATAGTCAGTTAAATTAACGCAGTGCCGTATCGCAAAAAATGGTCTGGTCATGACGGGGGTAAAACTTCTGGAGGTCAAGTGGCTATTAGGGGATAAGTTCACCTTTTGGGAACATGTTGTATGTTCCACCCGAATTTAGAGTGGAACATGTACCCAGTGCTATATGCAAAAAATTACTTAAACGAACACTCACAGCAGGCTATCTAAGTAAATCCTATGCGCTTAGGAGTAAAGGGTGAGCTTGTTTATGAAAGCTAGGTGAGCTTGTTCCATGTTAAGTGGACAAGCATGGAAAGCTGGTGAATGGTCACTCTCCCTATGGTGACACGGTGGAGGTTGAAGTTTGATGGTGCATCCCTTTAAATAACCACTGATCACCCTTATCCCCTGCTAATCTTCATATTTTGGCTGTGGACTCAACACTTTGATGGACTTTATGATATGTCTATATTGTTTTGCATGTTTTAACCTTCATTAACGTTCAACTTTTTATATGATGTACCCAGTGCTACAGCCGCCGCCCGCTCCCCCCCCCCCCCATGGCAGCAGCATGGGGAGAGGTTCCCAGTACTAGCTGTCACTGTTTAAAAACATATACGACCGCTTCATTCATACACACAGCTCTGTGTGTCTGCGTGAACTACAAGCCCCAGCATCCTTAGCGGCTGTCGGCTTGTAGTTCTCAATGAATTACCATGGTGCTGTGGAGCGATGTGGTAGTACATTGAGTCTTCCTGTCAGCGAGTATTCGCTTACATGGGATGTATGGGTAAGCGGATACACTGACAGTGTGCAGGAGACCTGCATGGCATCAGCGATCTGCTGATCTCTAGTGCAATGTTTTCCAGGCTCCTGCAACAAATAATAACAAATGTGCATTTATTATTTAAAAAAAAAAAAGTTAACTTATCCTTTACCTTTATTACTTTAATAGGGTTCGGTTCCAAATTTAAACAAGAACTATCACGTGTGCAAGAAATATGAAACAAAAAATCAATATATGATCTAAATATCACATTAGGTACAGCTAACATAATACAGCTAGCACAGTATTATCTAGCAAGTTACTAGTGTTCTATAAAATACAAACCAAGCTACTATTGTGAAGGTGTTTCACCGTAAATTGTGACATTGGCATGGCTCCAAACTATCTGTCTATTCTTCCATAATCCCCCCTCTGCCTCTCTATTTTACTTCGTTACCCTTTTTCCCTCTTCACTTCAATCCCCCCTCTGTTTCTCTAATATAACCCAATCACCCATCTGTCCCTTATTTGTGACCTAGCTCTCCGTGTCCCTCTCTTGTGACCTATCTGCCTACCTCTTTATATCTCACCTGTCCATCTAACTCCTCATTCTTTAATCTTCCCCATATGCCGATGTATAGTTATGATTGACAGTTTTTTGCTAATTTATTGGTAGAGTTACCCATTTGTTGCCCTATGTGTTCTAACAATTGCCACTTAAGTGACTTATAGAAGAAAAACAACACAGGCAGTCATGGCATCAGGAACTGGGTTACAAAACAGCAGATGCAATGAAATGCCAAGGCCTGGTGAGTAAAATGCATAGGGGTGGGGACTTGGGAGTGCTTTATTTACTTTTTACCACTCAACTCCATCCGTTACCTACTCCTGAACTCTGCACTCTCTGCATTACTTATTCCTGACTCCTGCACACTGTCCTTACTTACTCCTGACCAGTGGACTCTGAGCAGTAACTACTGCTGCCCCTTGACTCTCTGTGTTATGCACTCTTTTTATTTAATCATAGCCCCTCCTGCTGTTAACACAATTTGGCCTCACCTGCCTTGTAAAAGTTGAACACTAGAAAGTCTTCCCTTACAGTAGGGCTGCACCAACAGTGCTAGGGTTAACTACTTGTTTAGTCTAGGGGACATTAGGGGCACTTTTACTTGGCTGATATTCTGCTTCCCCTCCAGATGGCAACCCCTATTCGTCTGCAGTGAACTGTCCCTCGGCATCCTCATGTCAAATGCAGGGCCCTGCATCAGTCTTGATGACATCAGAGGACCTTAGATCGCTGGAGTGCAAGAGAGAAACGGCTGCGGGTAGTTGTCAAGCAGCACATAGGAGCTTGTGGGAGTGGAGAATTAGATAAGTAAAACTGTTGTACTTGTTCACCTGGGCATAACTGAGCAGTTACCCTTGTAGTATGAGGAGGACTTTTTTATTTTTTAGCATTTAACTTTAAGTATTACAGTTGTGCTCAAAAGTTTGCATACCTTGGCAGAAATCATGACATTTTGGCATTAATATGGAAAATATGACTGCTCATGCCAAAAAAACTCAATTCACAGGATAGTAATCATGTGAAGCCATTTATTATCACATAGTTGTTTGGATTCTTCTTAAATCATAATGATGACAGAAACCACCCAAATGGCCCTGATTAAAAGTTTACATACCTTGGAATTTTTGGCTTTGGTACAGACACACAAGGTGACACACACAGGGTAAAATGGCAAGAAAAGGTTAGTGTCCCACAGGCTGCTCTGGAAAAAGATGCTATGTTTTTTTTTAAGGAGCACAATATGAAGATACTGGAAAAAAAATGATCTGCCACTAGTTGCCAGAGAAGCCTAGTTGCCAAAAAAAAAAAGGCTTTACTGCACCAATGCCACAAAAAAGCCTAGTTACAATATGCCTGACAACCTTGGCACACTTCACTGGGCTTTTTTGTGGCATTGGTGCAGGAAAGGCTTCTTTCTGGGAACTCGACCATGCAGCTTATTTTTGTTCAAATGTTGTTCAAGTACCATCTTTTTCCAGAGCAGACTGTATTTCTCCTGAGGTTAACTGTGGGTTTTTCTTTGTATCCCCAACAATTCCTCTGGCAGTTGTGGCTTTAATCTGTCTTGATCTACCTGACCTTGGTTTGGTATTAGGAGATCCCCAAATTTTCCACTTCTTAATAAGTGATTAAACAGTACCCACTGTAAAGTTTTGATATCTTTTTTTATATTCTTTTTCCATCTTTATAAAGTTCCATTACCTTGTTACGCAGGTCTTTTGACAGTTCCTTTCTGCTCTCCATGGCTCAGTATCTAGCCTTCTTATTGTAATCAGGTGAGAGCTAACAAACTCATTGACAATTTATACACAGGCACTAATTGCTATTTAAAAAACACACATGTGGGAATTTAACCTTAAACCAGTTCAGCTTCAGAGCAATTTTTTTATTTGTCGTATACATATAAAAAATCTAAATTTTTGGCAATAAAATCGGCCCAAACAGTGCTCACTGAAATATTAAAACGTTTAGAAATCGCTCTCTAACCAATGCCATCAGTATGATTTTTAACAAAAAGGTTGTGAAGGTCTTGAGAGAGCTCTTTGCTTTTACCCATCATGAGATGTTTCTTGTGTGACACCTTGGTAATGAGACACCTCATTATAGGCCATCAGTTAAGACTGAACCAGCTGATAATAATTTGCACTGACAAGGGGCATGGTTGCTTTCTAATTGCTGATAGATTTCAGCTAGTGTCTTGGCTTTCAATGCCTATTTGCACCTCCCTTTTTTCGTGTGTTCAATACTTTTTCTCTGTGTCATTCTATTTTATTACTCATAACTTGATTTCTGAACTTATTTGTTTTGATTCCTTTGTATGGATTGCATGGGTTGTTACTGACATTTGGTTAAAATTAGATGTCAATAGCACCTTTAAAAATATATTTACCTAGAAAATGGTGATGTGTTATATATATATATATCTATAGATATATATAGATATATATCTATAGATCTATATAGATATATATTTATATATATATGTATATATATGTATATATATATATATATATATATATATATATATATCCAGCTGGGTCCTCAACAAGTGCAGTTGCTCCATGCTCCAGAGCTTAGTGAATGAGGTAATGAATACCCAATCACGTGCAAGGAAAAAAAAAATGTTTTTACTTGCACATGATTGGATGAAGGAAGTTAGCAGAGCTTCTGTTCATTTACTAAGCTCTGGAGCAACTGCACTTTGCAAAGTGCACAGTTTATTTGCCTTTAGTAAATCAATCCCAATATGTCCACATTCTTCAGAGTATTCTTAATTATATTATCAAATAAGTATTGGCAAATCTGCAAGATAGAGTAGGGACTTGCCAGAGAGAGATCACTTTGACGCAGTTGGCCAGCTTGACTTAAGAATCCCCATTTTATAAGCCAGAGTTTACAAAGATAAGGTAAGTTTACAAAGGTAAAAGTAAGGGTTAACAAGTGGAAACACCTAATTAGTATCTTATGTGTTGTATATATGACGCTATTTAGGACCCGAGTACTCATATCTCCATTTCTACTGCATTGTACAGGTTGGTAACCATTAAAGGGCAGGAATGTCTGAAGTTGCTATATTACTGGCTAGAGGGGGAAACTTACTGTGCTGTAACCCCGTTTGTAATATATGCATTTGTTTATATTTTTATTTATATTATATATTTTGGTGTTTCCATGTATATTTTAGTAATTCATGTTTGTGTAAGTATTTTTTAAAAATTCAAAAGCAAGCAGACATTAACAATCTTCAATAAATTCTCCATCCAACTGTTAAATGCACCGATGACAGGCAGGTGGCAGCATGTGATTATAAGGATTTTACAGGCCTAATACCGTTACTATTTCCTTTAAATATGAGCCATAGGTTACCCATACAACACTGACATAACTGAGAACAGAAAGGCTACGTTTCATCTGTCCTAATTATAGAATTTTCCACCAAAGAGCAATAAATAGGGGGAGATAAATGCACAGAGATTTTCTGGTATAATTAACAGAGGTTTCTACTAAAGGCCCACTATTAAAAAAAATAGTAATGTTAGTACAACTATAGTTAACCTAAACTTGTACCATCTATTATTATTACAAGCAATAGTAGTAATCCAAAAATTGCAGTAGCATCAATAGTATTTTGCAAATACGCAACAGGTAAAAATCCTGATACCACCACTTTTCATTTATAATGTTTATTCAAAGTAACAAATGTTGTCAATTAGAGGCTGGCTGTAAGGTTTAGTGTAGTGTGACATTTTTGAAAGTGAAAGAGTACATTTTCATTACAGAGGTCTGTACATCAGAGCAAAAACAGAGAAAACTAAGAAGATAAGAGGAACAGAGAGATTTGGTTTCATAAAAGGAATGGTTCTCTTAAAATTAAATCCTTTGGAAAATATGTTAAAATAAACCTAGCGTCACCCTACTCACTATGGGTACATCCATTGTAGAAATGCCATACAGAAATGCTTTACCTCTGAGGAAGGTGAGGAGGCAAGACATATGGATAATAAGGAATAAAGTGGTAATAAACCAAAAAACAAATACCTATTATATTGCAGCTCATCGATTCTTAGATGTGGCAGCTGCATTCCTTTTTTTTTAGGCTTTCTTTTATTTTCACCTGGCGAAATAGCCAGTAAGTCTGTTGTTTTTCAACAGAACAAGCTGTCCTGTAGATGTAGCAGTTAGCTAGGTGAGGCAAACAATTTAACACTGACAAGGATGCTTACAATGATCAGCTTTTATTTTACTTTCTCTTTATTTGTTTATTTATGTAAAACCTTTCATTCCCTTTTTGTTCAGTGAGGGGAGAGCATGCTGTGCAGTTAACTACAGATTGTAGGAACAGACCTGTTTCTGCTTTGCCCCTTATATAGAGATATACCTGGGATATCCAAATTGAGCCCTTTCTTACTCCACATAATATTGGGTTAGCTGGGATACAGCATTTGATTTCTACTAAGGATCCCATTGTTCATCTTGGTCTCAGTCCCTTGTGACGTCTGGGTTGGGCCCGGGTGCCTGGTTGTTCCCTTGCATACCATTCGCTCACAACCCCCAGAAGAAGACTTTCATTTGAAACGCGTAGGGATTTGGAGTCCATATACTCGAGTATCATTATGCAAATATCCTCTGTGAACAATTTTTTGTATTCTGTGCACTTTTAATTGTTGCTGTATTGACAGTACTTTTGTACTTAATGTTATGCAATGTCAGTAATATATTGTCTTTTTATCTGTGTTTAACAATAAAGATTATACTTTTTCATATACTTTTTGTACTCACACCTTTGGTATCGCAACATCCATTTCCCCGCTTGTCAAATCTCTAAGGGATTTCATTTTTTGTCTGTACTTCTGGGATAGATACTACATTTTGACATTTTAGAGTGGAACAGAGCAGCTTTTCTTTTTATGTAAAACCTTTATTCCAAAGGAAAAAAAACTGTTTGCTGTAACTGCTTATAAAGTGTGAGCTCAAATTTGGCTTCAATTTGTTAGTGTGTCTAAATCTGCTAGTCCATCTAACACTCCCCTTCCCCAAGACTGACAATGCTGCTGTCCAAATGTGCTCCTGTGCTCCTTCATCCAGGGTTGGGACAGTCTAATACAGGAGGTGTGTTACTGGCCAGATCACCAGGTGAAAACAGAGGGGGGAAAAGCCAAAACAAGTTAACTTATGCAGCCAACATATCTAGCAGTTGGTAAGCTGCAATTTATTACATTTTTGTTACTAACCATTAGGCAGCTGTCAAATGTGACTTTAACTGAACTGACTTCAGTAAACTGGAATCTAACTGATTGCTTCTCATACTACAAATTTTGTAAGGCCAAGGCACTGATACACAGACTCTCATACATCACGTTTCTGGCTAGTAGTAACAGATTTCTGTGCATAATAAAAGGTAGTCAGTGTAATACTGGCGGAGATTTACTAAAACAGTGCACACAGAATCTGGTGCAGCTTTGCATAGGAACCAATCACCTTCTAACTTCAGCTTGTTCAATTAGGCTTTGATAATAAAACCTAGAAGCTGATTGGTTACTATGCACAGCTGCTCCGGATTCTGTGTGCACTGTTTTAGTAAATCTCCCCCACTATCTCTAGAGAGGGGATTGGGGGAGGGTTAAAATTGCTAGGATGATCCATCAAGCTTCAGAAACATAGCAGTGTGAAAAGCGAGGAAGCTGGTGAGTTGTACATTTCAAGGCCCATATTTGTAAGATAATAAGGATGGCAACCTTACAAGCTGATCTCAATTCACTCATTGGGCGACTATGTGGCAAATGAGCTTTAATGCTGATAAATGTAAAGTTATGCACTTGAGGGCTAAGAATATGCATTCATCAGTACAACTGGGGGAACCAATGGTGGAGAAGGATCTGGGTGTTATGGTAGATCATAAGCCTAATAATAGCATGCAATGCCAAGCTGTGGTTTGCAAAAGCAAGCAATGTCCTTTCTTGTATTAACAGAGGCATGGACTCCAGAGAGAGAGAGATATAATTTTGCCCCTGTACAAATCATTAGTTACCCATTGTCTGAAATATGGAGTTCAGTTTTGGGCACCAGTTCTCATAAAGGATATCTGGGAACTGGAGAAAATGCAGAGAAGGGCAACCAAGCTGATAAGAGGCATGGAGGAGCTCAGCTATGAGGAAATATTAGAGGAACTGAATTTATTTTCTCTTGAGAAAAGGAGATTAAGAGGGGGGAGGGGGGGGTATGATCAACATGTATAAATACGTAAGGGGTCCATACAGTGAACTTGATTTTGAGTTATTCACTTTAAGGTCATCATAGAGGACAACTCTTTACATCTAGAGGAAAAGAGATTTCATCTCCAAATACGGAAAGGTTTCTTTACCATAAGAGCTGTGAAAATGTGGAATAGACTCCCTCCAGAGGTGGTTCTGGCCAGCTCACTAGATTGCTTTAAAAAGGCCTGGATTCTTTCCTGGGTGTACATAATATACCTGGGTACTAATATTTATAGGTAAAGTTGATCCAGGCAATATGTGATTGACTCTCAGGGGATCAGGAAGGAATTTTTTCTCCTGCTGGACAAATTGGATCATGCTTTGCTGGGGTTTTTTGCCTTCCTCTGGATCAACTCTGAGTATAGGATTGTGTATATGGGATTGTATGATTCCTTTATTTTTTATTGGTTGAACTAGATGGACTTGTGTCTTTTTTCAACCTGAATAACTATGTAACTAAGTATAATATTCTCTTACAGTTGAGGTCACAGATAATTATATGCATCCACATGGACATTGTACTAACAACCTTGATTTTCATAGTTTTTTCCTGTTACATCAATTGTGCAGGGTGTCCAAAACCGGCCATAGATGGAACAAAGTTCAGCAGGGACCGGCTGAGATTTGATCTATCTAAGAAAAATGCAACAGGCTGGTTGTACTAAGGTCCATTGATGGATTGACTTCAGTATAACCAGACTGTCACTTTTTTTTTCATGCAATCTCTGCCGGTGGCTACAGCTGATAGCAGTGACCATTGTGTTCTGCCAGCAGGGAAGGCTGCGCTGCAGGAGGGATTCCTCCATCCCATGTGTGCTGTACTCTGCTCTGCGCTGCAGGAGGGATTCCTCCATCCCATGTGTGCTGTACTCTGCTCTGCGCTGCAGGAGGGATTCCTCATCCCATGTGTGCTGTACTCTGCTCTGCGCTGCAGGAGGGATTCCTCCATCCCATGTGTGCTGTACTTTACTCTGCGCTGCAGGAGAGATTCCTCCATCCCATGTGTGCTGTACTCTACTCTGCGCTGCAGGAGAGATTCCTCCATCCCATGTGTGCTGTACTCTACTCTGCGCTGCAGGAGAGATTCCTCCATCCCATGTGTGCTGTACTCTGCTCTGCGCTGCAGGAGGGATTCCTCCATCCCATGCGTGCTGTACTCTACTCTGCTCTGCAGGAGGGATTCCTCCATCCCATGCGTGCTGTACTCTACTCTTCGCTGCAGGAGGGATTCCTCCATCCCATGTGTGCTGTACTCTACTCTGCGCTGCAGGAGGGATTCCCCCATCAACACACTCAGTGTTGATGGGGGAATTGAGCTATTGTCTTTCCTTCCACCCATGATTGAAGGAAAGAAAATGGAATAATCTATAGGATGCTTTAGTATGATTATGCTGTCCAAAGGCACCATAGTTGGACCTAGTGCTCTCGGTAATCAGTACTCAGCAGGCTTGGTCTAACATTTCTCTTATGTCCCTCTATAACACAAGTCTTGTGTGAGGATACTTGTGTCTGCCAGCCTAGAGTACTGGAATAGAAACACAGGAAGCAGCATTTGCACATAAACCTGTTCAAAGGCATTTCCAAAAACAATTCAATCACAAATCATAACCTGTTGTAGGAGGGACTATAAAGGGGTATAAGAAGATGCGAGACTTCAGTGCAGCTTTAGGTGTATTCATGGCCATTATAATTGTATCAGCAATATTAGCATACCTCCCAACTTTTTGAGATGGGAATGATGGACACCTATTGGCAAAAGTATATAGGCACAGGATACATCCCTGCCATGCCCCCTTTATTCCAAATTAGGGACAGCCCCTTGAAATCAGGGACAGTTGGGAGCTATGATATTAGTACTGGTGCCTGCACATAGTCCAAAGGCCCATATAAAAATGTAAATGATAACAGCTGGGTACATGTAAACAGCATGCATTCTGACATGATTTTCTAGTTTTAACCAATTCTGGAAGGATTTGCCCCCTTAATGACCAGGCCATTTTTTGCGATTCGGCACTGCGTTACTTCAACAAACATTTGCGCGGTCGTGCGATGCTTTACCTTAATAAAGTTGATGTATTTTTTTTCCCCCACAAATAGAGCTTTCTTTTGGTGGTATTTGAGCACCTGTGTGATTTTTTATTTATTGCACTATAAACAAAAAAAGAGCGACAATTCTGAAAAAAAAAAAAAAACAATATTTTTCACTTTCTGCTATATAGTATTCCAAAACATAAAAATGTAAAAATCAAGTTTTTTCATCCTTTTAGGCCAATTTGTATTCTTCTGCATATTTTTGGTAAAAAAAATCCCAATGATTTGATTGGTTTGAGAAAATCTACAATCTAGGGTAAAGATTTATGTCATTTTCTTTTTTTTTTTTACTAGTAATTGCGGCGATCTGCAATTTTTAGTGGGACTGTGACATTGTGGCGGACAGATCGGACCCCTAACTGACATTTTTGACACTTTTGGGGGGACCAGTGACATTACTACAGTAATTAGTGCTAAAAATATTCACTTTTACTGTACTGACACTGGCAGGGAAGGGGTTAACTCAGTGGTGATCAAAGGGTTAAGAGTGAGCCTAGGGGGGTATTTTCTAACTGTATGGGGGAGGGACTTGTGAAATGAACACAGAGACCTGTGATCCTAAATAGGAGGATCTCTGTGCTCTGTGATCATTTCAGAGAGAAGAACGGTCGGCTGTGTTTACAACAGCAGACTGTCGTTCTCTCTCAATGGAGAGCGATTGCAGGTGCCCAGCGGCAATCGGTACTGCTGGTCCTGTGGATCGGGATCCCTGCTGCTTAATGGGGGCGGGCCCGTGCCAGTGGCGCCGCACGCTTGGCCCCAGGAGTGCCCCCGCGAACTGCCAGAAAGGCAGCCGAGACAGCCTGCTGCAGTATATATGCGGCGGGCGGTCGGCAAGTGGTTAAAACAAGTTTGGCAAAGTTTGTTTTGGCCAAACTCAAGGAATAATGTATGTGTTCATGCTTAATCTGAGTATGTCACTATGTAATACTCACTTGATTCATTTAGCACAAATCTCTTGTAATGAAAATCAGTATGTGCGCTTATAAATAGGGGAATAGGACCAAAGCTGTTACCTTCCCATGGTCCAGTTTGTTTTTGATCTGGCCCTGCTAAAAAATAGAAGACCGTAGACGTGGTGCATCATAATGATGATTTTTCTGTTATTTATTAAGTATTTACTGTAGACCTAAAGCAAGTAGTTTCATTTCTAGTACTGCAATCTTTCCTTGACTACAGTTCGGTTTCAGGATAGATTCATCTTATGATTAACAGATTGTCACTAAAGTCTTGTCAAAGTCTTGTTGGATTTATGACTAGGCCACATATGTTACTTTCATTTCTCAGCTTTCTGGTTTTCTTCATTTCACATTTCATGGTTGAAATCACTCCATCTGGCTTGCAGCAGTTAAATGTTTAATAATAAAACAGAGAAACGATAGATTTATTTACAGTTGGAAACACTAAAAAATTACTCTGGTGACAATAAGATTTTGTTTTTGTTTATTTTTAATGATTTGTCAAATTTGGTACTGTATTAAATGACGTTAAAAAAATATGATTTGCTGCGGAAAAGCTTTATTAAAGAGGGCTTATCCATTTTAAGGCCTCATGCACACAGGACGTTTAAAAAACACCAAGCGCTGCAGTCAGGAAAAAGCAGCTGCAAAAACTTTTTTTTTTACTAGCGCTTATGGGCATTTATGCGTGTTTTTTAGGTTTAGTGTTTTTGGGAGTGTAAAAACATTCCCTATAAAAACGTCTAAAAACACCAAAAGCGGCAAAAAGCTTGTTGCAGCGTTTAGCAGCGATTTATGGCGTTTTTCGTTTTTGCAGCTCTACAGCCTCTGCTCCTGGACACACTGGCTGTTGTTTTTTTCTACTGCCCCTAAACGCTTATGCCTCCAAACGCCTCTGAAAGTTTATGTGTGCATGGACATATAGGCTAACATGGACTAACATATATCAGTGCTTGCTGTCTGCTCGCTGGAGAGGATCGGTCGGTGTAGCCACATACTCTTAAAGTTGTGCGATTCAAACATCATAAGCAGAGAGGTTCAAGTTTTGGCACCTTCTTTGGCGTCCTACTCTTGATGGACTTCAGATGCCCACAGTGGGAGTCCCAAGTTTAACCTACCCTGCTATACCATCTTAAACTGCATACATACATCAGCAGTCTATACCGCCAGCCAGATCAAAACCCAGCTTCCTTTTATTGGTTGTAATTGGTCTCATCTGGTATAGCTTGTATATGTTTTTAACTTTTTTTTGTGTTTATATACATCTAATAAAATTATCATCATTCTTAAAATCATTATTAGACATTATGTCATTATATCTTTCTGTGCCTTAAAAGTCCCACTTAGGGGAACCCCTCTTTTTTGAACATATATCATATAGAGGCAGTAAAAAAAAAAAGTCAGACACCCCGAACAGCAGCTGTAAAAACATCCTGTGTGCATGAGCCCTAATATATTTAAACATTAAAAATGCTTCCAAGAAAAAGCATAATCAGACCGGTAAATCAAAAGAGTAAATAAAGAATAAAAATAAAAATAACCCCACAACCACAGCCCAGGATTGTGGGGAAAAGGCCCTTGTCCCCATCAACCTGAGGCCAAGGTGCTTTGGGGTGGGGGGGTGCAGAGCTCCCTTGCCCCAAAGCACCCCCCCCCCCATAGTATGCTCCTTGACCCCCCCTTTACACCATTTTTTTTTTACCTGTTGGCATTGGGGTTTCCCTTAAAATTTATACCAGACCTAATTGTCTGATACAGATTTTTTTTTTGGGGGGGGGGGGGGGACATTCTGTTTTTTTTTTTTTTTGGTTCCCCTTAAAATCAATACCAGGTCCTTTTCGGGTCTTGGGGAGCCCCACATAGTTACATAGTTAGTCTGGTTAAAAAAGGATACAAAGTCTATCTAGTTTAACCAATAAAAAACAGAGAATTCCTATCATACTTACTGTAATTTTCCTTTCCTGATGGTCTCCATGGCAGCCTACGTGTGGGTTAACCCCGCCTCCTCTCCAATGGTATAGGACCCCCCTCTATAAATTTCAGCTTGCAGGCACAGCCAGTGTTCCAAATCTTAGCCAAATCCAAGACCAGAGGGTGGGACCTCCGGCTGCCATGGAGACCATCAGGAAAGGAAAATTACGGTAAGTATGATAGGAATTTTCAGTTTTCCTGACAGTCTCCATGGCAGCCTACGTGTGGGAAATAACTAGCCCAAACCACACGGGTGGGAATGTTTCAAATCAAATTTTACTTCAAATTATTAGCAGACAAAACAGTCAAGCCAAAATTAACTGAAGATAAGGAGGCTGGCTCCACACAATAATGTGTCATAAACGTATTTACAGAAGACCAGGAAGCCGCTCTGCAGACTACTTCTGGTGCAACATGATGTGAAGCCGCCCAGGACGTTGAGATGCTTCTCGTTGAGTGGGCTGTCACCGCCTCCGGAGGAGCCAAACCCTCTACACAGTAAGCTCGTTGAATAGCAGACACAATCCAGGCTGCAATGGACCTTGACGAGGCCCGCTTTCCTCTATTTTTGCCTGAGAAGAGGATGAAGAGGTTATCCGATTGTCTGAAGGAAGATGTTGACTGAAGATATTCCATTAGAGTCTTCCCTACATCCAAGGGATGAGGTTCATTATCCTCGGAAGATCAAAAGGTAGGAAGCACAATCTCCTGGTTTTCATGAAAAACCGATGATACCTTCGGATTGGAATTGAGCATCGGAATTAGGACTACTCGATCCCGAATGAACGTGAGGAAAGGTTCTTTATGACCAAGGGAACTGATCTCAGAGACCCTTTTGGCTGAAGTGATTGCCACTAAAAAGGCTGTCTTAATGGTAAGTTCTCTGATAGAGATGGAGTCCGTC
Source organism: Pelophylax lessonae (assembly GCF_965119305.1). Taxonomy (NCBI): domain Eukaryota; kingdom Metazoa; phylum Chordata; class Amphibia; order Anura; family Ranidae; genus Pelophylax; species Pelophylax lessonae. The sequence continues at coordinate 139,083,660 of NC_138779.1, read as the reverse complement.
AAACTGGTTCTTGAAAGGACGTTAAGGACAAGAGGAAGGTCCCATTTTGGAAACCTTGGCTTCCTCTGAGGTCTGACCGCACCTTTGAAAAATTGCTGTATGAGTACATGCTTGGCCCAGGGGAACCCTGAGAATACCGATAAGGCTGATATTTGCACCCTGAGAGTCCCAACTGAGAGAGATTTATCCAGTCCTGCTTGAAGGAACTTCAGAACTTCTTGAACTCCAAAATTCGAGGAAGGATTTCCCTCCGGGTACGTGAATTCTAAGAATCTAGCCCAGACTCTTCAGTAAACTCTGTTCATGCTAGGTCTTCTGGAGTTCATTAAGGTAGGGATTGCCCCAGGAGGGCATCCTAATGACTCCAACCTCTCCCTCTCAAGAACTAGACCGTTAACCTGAGCAGAGCAGGGCAGGGGTGTATTGTTGTGCCCTGCGAGAGAAGGTCTGGTTTGAGGGGCAGGGGAATCGGGCTCCGATAACTGAGCTGCAGGAGAAGTGGGAACCAGGGCCTGTTTGGCCAATGAGGGGCCACCATGACGATCTCCACATCTTCTGCTTGGAGTCTCTGAAGAAATCTGAGGATGATGGGAAACGGGGGAAAAGCATATGCCCTGCTGTATTCCCATCTGTCGGTTAGTGCATCTGTCCCGCAGGATTGGTGACACCTGCTGCGTGTGAAGTACCGGTCCAGCTTGTGGTTGCATGGAGATGCAAACAGGTCTACTTCGGGTGAGACCCCTAGAGACAGAATCCACTTGAATGAGTCGATGTGGAGAGACCACTCATTGTGATTCAACTGGACTCTGGAAAGGAAATCTGCCTGGACATTCTGTGGCCCCGGAATGTAGGCCGCCGAGATGTTGGACAGATGGGCTTGGGCCCATGTCATGATTGTGTCTACCTCCTGAAGAAGGGAGAGACTTCTGGTTCCGCCCTGTCTTTTCACATAAGCCACTGCCGTGGTGTTGTCCATTCGAAGAAGCACGGATTTGCCTTCTATTAGGTGGTGGAAAGCTTGAAGAGCTAGAAAAGCCGCACGAAGCTCCAGGATGTTGGAGACCAGGGAGTGGGCTTGTGGAGGCCATCTCCCTTGAGCCACCTCTGCCATGCAATGGGCTCCCCAACCAGAGTTGCTGGCGTCGGTTGTAATGATGACCCAAGTGGTGGGAACTAGAGAATGGCAATTGAGCAGGTTCTTGCGTTGGAGCCACCATAATAAGCTGCTTCTCATGCTGTGGGAAATAAAGATACGCTGCTCGCGTTCCTCCGGATTCCACTGCAGAAGGAAGCCCCTTTGAAAGGGTCGCATTTGCCACAGTGCCCACTTGACCATAGGGGCCATAGAGACCATAGTGCCGATGATCTTGAGACACTGGGATGCCGTCAGAAAAGAGGAGGAGAGGGCTGGAAGGATCCTCTCCCGGACCACCGGGATTTTCTCTAGAGGCAGAGAAAGAGTATTCTGAACGGTGTTGAATTGAGCCTCTAGATAGACCAGATGTTGAGAGGGCTCCAGATGACTTTTTAGTAGATTCAAAAACCATCCGAACTCCATGAGAGTTGTGGTGACCAGGTCCCTGTGGGACAAAAGTTGATCCCTGTCTTGTGATAACAGTAGAAGATCGTCTAAGTAGTGATGTAGATGTACACCTTTTGTTCTGATTAGAGCTACCAGCTCTAGAGCCAGAAGGACCTTGGAAAACACCCTTGGGGATGTGGACAGGCCAAAAGGAAGGCAGATGAACTGGAAGTGTTGATGTTCTATCGCGAAACGAAGGTACTTGTGGAAGTTCACTGCTATAGGCACGTGGAAATACGCATCTTTGAGATCTATTGATACCAGCCAGTCTCCTGGAAGCACTGCTTTCTGAATGGTAGATAAGGTCTCCATTTTGAACTTTTCGTTCTTTATGAACCTGTTGAGATAGGTGAGATCTATCACAGGGCGCCAAGATCCATTCTTTTTCTGTACTAGAAAGAGGGGCGAATATACGCCTTGGAATCTTTCCTGCACAGGCACCGGAACTATTGCGCTCTGAGCCACCAAAGTGCTTACATAGTCGAGCAAAGCACTTCTTTTCTCGTCCTGAGAAGGCAAGCGAGTGGGAATGAACCTGGAAACGGGTTCTGTCGAGAAAGTCCATGTGTGTCCTATGGACACTGTCTTGATGGTCCAGAAGTCTGAGATTGAGGCCGCCCAGACACACTGAAAGTGGAGCAGGCACGCCCCCACCTGGCATGTCTGAACGGGCCCAATCTCAAAAAGACTTTGAGGATTCTTGCCCGGAAGGTGCTGAGCCTCTGACCGTCTTACGAGAGGATGCTTGGCTTCCTTTCCAATTTCTCCTATAATCTCCCCCAGGCCTGTATGAGCGGGCATCTCTTGAACGCTCTGCAAACTGCTTTCTTGGTTGCTGCTTCTTAGGGCCAAAGAGGCGCCTATCTTGGGGAAGGAAACCTGACTTTCCACCCGTCACTTTAGTAATTGCATTATCCAATTTGTTTCCGAATAAAGAAAATCCTTCAAAAGGGATTTTGCACCAAGCCTGCTTGGAGGCTGGGTCTGCCAGCCAGGGACGCAACCACAGGGCCCGTTTGGCTGTGACAGAAGCCAACATGGATCTGGATAAGAGACGTAACACATCAATGGATGCTTCTCTAAGAAACACAGAAGCTAACTTCAATTCCTGAACAGGAGAGTTTTCTACTGCATCTTCAGACACACTCCTTAATTTCAGTTCGTCATCAGAAACCCAGGTTTCCATGGCCTTAGACATGGCTGCTAGTGCTAGCACAGGTTTACAAGCCGCACCGGCCATGATATAGATTCTTTTCAAATCTAGATCCATTTTCCTGTCCAGAGGGTCTTTAAAGGAAACCGCATCGTCCAACAGTAGGGTAACATGTTTTGCTAGTCTGGAGACCGCGGCATCAACTAGAGGAGTCGATTCCAGGTGACTGACCTCTTCTGGTTTAAAGGGATACAACTTAGCCAATTTGGAGGATAAGGAGGCCTTGCTATCCCCTTTACTCCATTCTTCCAGAATGACATCCTTTAATTCTGAAAGGAGCGGAAAGTTTAGCCGCTCTTTCCCCAGGTGTTTGAAAAACCTTCTCTGTTTCGTTTGTGGGGTAATAGGATCTTCCCATTTCAGAGCCTCTTTGACTGCTCTTATGAGAGGTGAAACAAGGGCGAAATCAAAGCCCCCAACTGCACCTTCCTCTTCTTCCGAATCACTTTCTGAGGATTTTCCGGAAGTAAAGCTTGGTTGAGAGGGATCTTGCTCTTCAGGAGCCTCAGCAGGAGAGCTGGGAGTAGCAGGCCCAGGTGTGGGACTAGCACCCCACTCCTTCATGGATTGTTGGACAATTCGTTTCACCAGGGATTCCAATCTCTGATCTTCAGATTCTCTCTCACCAGATGCACGAGCAAAACAGGGCTCGCAAAGGGACTTGTCCTCCGGGACATGTGCCCCACAACCCCAGCAGGCTCTCTGGGCCGTATGGCTACTTTGGCGGTGTGTGCGGTGTCTGGAGGAGGAATTTGAGCGTCTTCTTTCATGCCTGCTCCCTGATGGAGACTCATGGCGTCTTGACCTTGAAGAAGATTCTCTTCGTGGCCTGACAGGGTCTCTTTCTTGACCAGACCTGGAAGAGCTGGGAGAAAGAGAAATCCAGGGAGACACAGGATTTAGCCATGAATCATGAGCCAGCATCCCTCCCTTCATATCCCCCTAGAATGTACCAGCACTCACCTGTTGTGAGAGGGCTGGCCACAAGGGGGCGGTGAAGCAGGATCCATGTTTCAGGGAAAACCAAAACTGACAAGGAAATAGAGAGCATACAGCGGATCACTACAAGGTAATAAGGAACACTCAGGTGTCATCTTAATATGCATCCAACCGCCCCCCCCCCCCCTGCACACCGCCAAAATGTATACAGCATCCGGCCCCACATACCTGGATTCACAACAAACAAGGTACCGGGAAGATGTGGCTATGCCCACAGTGCTTTCCCATTTGCACTGGAGCTGACAGGCGTTTAAATTTTCGCGCCAGGATGACGTCAGCGATGACCGGCCACGATCGCAAGTGCACATGCGCGGACCGGGCCTCGCATCCGATCGCGGCAAAGTGCGCATGCGCAGGCAGAGAGCGGAGCTCCGTTCCCACACAGCGCATGCGTCCGCCGGACTGAACGGAGGGGGAGCAGGAAGGAGATGGCTGGAACGCAAGGAGCGTTCCAGCCACCATTGGGCCACCAGGGATAGCAAAGAAAGTAAGTTTGAGACACACAAATATAACAAATACGCTGCCATGGAGGAAGCCAAATCTTCAGACCCTGTCAGGATATCCGTCGGCCATCCGAAGCACCGCACAGTTATCAGCCAAAGGGTATTTTTGAATGTCACTCACCCGCCCGTGGCTGGGCCCTGGACATAGACACCGACTTTCATTCTGAGGTAAGCCGACCAATTTTCACAGGAAATAATCCAAATAGGGTCCTTGGAGGAGGACAAAAAAGGAATACTGGCTGTGCCTGCAAGCTGAAATTTATAGAGGGGGGTCCTATACCATTGGAGAGGAGGCGGGGTTAACCCACACGTAGGCTGCCATGGAGACTGTCAGGAAAGGGGAAAACAAAACAAAACAAAAAAACAGAACGCCGTTTTTTTAAACATTTTTCTATTGCCAGCAATTTTTTTTTTCATTCAGCTGTCAGCGGGGAAGCCCATTGACGGCTGATGACTTATGCGTTGTTAAGGATGCCACGGCCCGCTTCCCGGCCTGCTCCTTGACCCCATTCCCTAACAACCAGCTATTCACTGTGCCCTGATTGGGCAAAGCTTTGCTCAGTCAGGGCTTAAAATGCACTGTGCAGTGCACAGTGGATTGTGGGTCGCTCAGCGGGTGAACATCCTGCTGAGCGACCCGCACATTCAGGTGTTCAACGAATGGGCGAACATGCGATCCCTGGGCTGGACTTTTGCTTGGCTCCAACCGTTCACCCATCTCTACTCCTTATTTGTATGCTTACCTTCAGGATACAAGCACTATGATTTTAGCACCTTCACCTACTGTGTTGAGTTATATTTTATATATTTATACTTTACGCATCCCAAATAATACAAAATGTATCCATCATATTTAAAGGTGACCTACATTTTTCTCCATGGGTAGGATAAATAGCTTAAAATTTCCTAAATGCAATCTCTTAAAAATGGAGGTTTGGGCTGTTTCCAATATTTAGGAATTATGATATTGGCTGCAAGGTTCAAGAAGATGACTAAGTCATGTTATTGGCTAAACATATGAAGAGATCAGGTAAATGTAAATACCCTTATCAAAGTTTGTTTTAAAACACTTGTATAGATTGCATGCATGAACATGGGGGCAGCCATATTTGCTCAATATATAATTAGATTTGCTCACTGCTGACCCTCTTATCTCACTAAGGTCTGTCTGTCCGTCTGAAAACAAAAGACATTCTGTAGTCTCTAGTTCCTGGTGTTGTCAGTCAAAACGCATTTGGTAGCAAGAGTTGCCTCACCTATGCCTTCACTAAAAGTGATATGACATAGCTCAGATCAGCTTTGTTTTAAAGTCACAATATAAAGGTGAAAAATGTTTCTAAAAAATATGATGTTTTGGGTAATGCTTATAGACTGTGTGCCCTACTGAAAGTGTACGTAAACCATAACAATGAACTTCTTTTATTAGGTCCCATTTGATCTGGTAAAAAGATTTTAAAGCCTTTTTTATTTTTTTAAAGTAGCAAACATGTTATACTTACCTGCTCTGTACAGTGGTTTTTCACAGATCAGCCCCAATCCTCCACTTCTCGGGTTCCTCGTCGGTGCTCCTGCCGAGTGCCCACACAGCAACCAGCTTGTTTTGGGGGGACCCGAGCCAAACCGCTGCTCTGTGTGTCCATTCAGACACCACCCCCTCTCTCTCCTAATTGGCTTACTGACTTTGATTGACAGCAGCGGGTGCCAATGGCGCCTGCTGCTGTGCCAATCAGGAGGGAGAGTTTCAGACAGCCAAGGCTCTAGTGCAACATTGCTGAAACAAGATGGTGCTCAGGTAAGTATTAGGGGGGGGTAAGGGGGCTAGGAACATTTTTTAAGAAAAAAAAGTAAATAAAAAAAAAAGTACGCTTTACGTGGGGAGGGGTGGAGGAGTGGAGAGGAGGGAACTTCACAATAAGGGTGATGTTCCACTTTAAACATATAACAATAGGTCCACTTTAGCAATTCTACCACTAATGTGATTGTAGCTCCGTTTCAGTTGTCAGTGTAATTTCTAACAAAAAAAAAAAAGTAATAGCAAAACAGGACAATGTTGATTTACTAAAGGAAAATAGACTGTGCACTTTGCAAGGGAATTATCTTCAGCGCTTAGTGAATGGTGCGAATCTCTGCTGACTTCCATCATCCAATCATCTGCAAGCAAAATGCTGTTTTTATTCATTTTCTTTTTTCTTGCACGATTGGGTAATTTTTTTAAAAAAAGTCAAATTTCACCACATTCACTAAGCTCTGGAGAACATTCCCTGGAAAAGTGAACTGTTCTTGCCTATTTGCCCTTGCTAAATCAACCTTTACATCTACTGTGTGTCTGGATTCAAGGCATTTTAAAGTGTAAGTCCTCCCTAAAACTAAAACCCTTGGGGGTTGGTACCTTTGGTATCATCTTGTTCTAGTATAATTTGGGGTGTTCAGCCTCACCATTTATAGTGTTGTTTTTCAGTATTAAAACTAAAATCCCTGCATCCATAGATATCCATGATCTAACACTAACCTATCCAGCCCTGGAAAGAAGAAATTAGTATACTTACCTTTTTTGTTAAGTCGATCCAATCTGGTCTCCAGCAGCGGAAGCTCTGCAGAGGACACGGCCGACAATGGCTGTGAAATGAATGGGCAGTGATGTCACCCATAGACTTACTATGAGGCTTCCATTGTCAGATGTGTCCTCTGCACCCGCCTCCACAGCGAAGCCGCGGCTGACATCTCAGTGTGGGATCGGGTCGGATCGGCTTAAAAAAAAGGTATGTATACTGATTTCTCTTTTACAGGGCTAGATAGGTTAGTGTTAGATCATGGATGTCTGTAGATGCAGGGGTTTTAGTGTTAGGGTGGACTTCTACTTTATTCCAAATAGTATTCGTCCAATATTTCTCGGTACACGTTTCCTGGAAACAAATAAATGAATACAAATAAAAGTTTGCTTTACATTCTCATGGTTCTCACTGATATTGGAAATATGTGTTCGTGGGACTTACAAAAAAAGGAAAAAAAAAAAGAAAAACTTAAAGGCAAAGTTTCAACATGCAGTTAAAATACATGCATGGGAGCTTTTTTTTTTAACTTGGAACGGCACCAAATGATAGTATCCTAAAATCTCCATGCTTTAAAAGCCGGTGCAATTTTGCAGCATGCCATGTTTGGTATCTAGTATTTACTCAGCGTAACATGATTTTTATATTTTATCCAAAATGTGGGTATTATATTGTATTTCTGTGCATTGCAATTCATCAAAGTGTATTTTTTTGCAAAAAATTTGCTTTTGAAAAACCGCTACGCAAATATTGTGTAATATAAAAATATTCAACTTCCACTATTTTATTCTCTATGGCCCCTGCTTAAACATATATATATATATATATATATATATATATATATATATAATGTTTGGGAGTTCTAAGTAATTTTCAAGCAAAAAAAAGATGTTTGTTACATGTAGAGAGGAATGTCAGAATTTGCTCGGACTGGAAGTTGTTAATGGGTCAGGTGATGTTACTGGTTGCTGAGGTTGCTACAGATGCCTGTCCTAACAATTAATGACAGGAAGAAATAAATAAAAAATACATAAACCTAAAAAACGAAAATACATAATGTTCAATTCCTGACGAATGAGTAAACGTCTGGGCATCCTGTTTAATGCCCAATAAAGCAAAGATCAGCCTGTACTTGTGTGCAGAACAAATGCTGTGCTCGTCCCTAGATGAAAGTGCTGACTTCTGTCAGCACTGATGTTAATTGGGGGTGGTGGGGGCAATACAGCTGGAGTTGTGCTATCAGTGGAAAATAAAATACACTTTTTGGATTTGTATACGAAATTATATGTAAACCCTTACCTTGTATAAAAACCCATTCTGTTTAAAATAGAAATGAAAGGCAAAACATTTGTGTATAGATGTAAAAACACATTATAAATACATTTTTTCCCTTTTTTTAAGTGAGCACATTCCCTCTGACCTCAGCTGCATAAGGTTTTCCCAGTGAATGGCTGTATAGGAGGACACAAGTCTGATCATTGGAAGAAATCAGGCTGAGTTACCAGCACAGCCAGAAAACTGGCCATGCTGTGCTCTCATGCCTAGTGTGTTCAGTTTTTAACCACTTAAGCCCCGGAGGATTTGGCTGCTAAAGGTCCAGACCCCTTTTTTCAACTTGGCACTTCGTGACTTTAACTGATAATTGCGCGGTCATGCAATGCAGTACCTAAACGAAATTTACGTCCTTTTTTTCCCACAAACAGAGCTTTCTTTTGGTGGTATTTGATCACCTCTGCGCTTTTTATTTTTTGCGATATTAATAAAAAAAGAGCGAAAATTTTGCAAAAAAATGACATTTTCAACTTTGTCTTTTAAAAAATATCCAATATACTCAATTTATGTCATTTTTTTTGGCCAAAATATATTTAGCTACATGTCTTTGACAAAAAAAAAATCAATGAGCGTATTTTTATTGGTTTGCGCAAAAGTTATAGCGTCTACAAACTATGGTGTAAATACTGAAATTTACGAAGCTTTAATTTCTGACTGCCTATCTCATTTCATGAAGTGCTAAAATGGCGGGGCAGTACAAAACCCCCCCAAACTACCACTTTTTGGAAAGTAGACATCCTAAGGAATGTTCTGAGGGGCATGTTGAGCTCATTGAATATTTTATTTTTTTGTCACAGGTGTTTGAAAAATGACAAAAATATTTTTTTTTTTTTTTTTTTACACAAAGTTGTCATTGAAATGATATATTGCTCACACATGCCATGGGTATATGTGTAATTACACCCCAAAATATATTCTGCTGCTTCTCCTGAGTACAGGGATACCACATATGTGAGACTTTTTGGGAGCGTAGCTTTGTACGGGAGCCGGAAAACAAATCACCACCATCAGAATTTCAAAGGGCGTACATTTTTCATTGCATTTTCTCACTACCTATAACGGTTTTGGAGGCCCTGAAATGTCAAGATACCACAAAACCCCCCCAAATGACCCCATTTTGGAAAGTAGACACCCCAAGCTGTTTGCTGAGAGGCATGGTGAGTCCATGGAATATTTTATATTTTGCCACAAGTTTCGGGAAAATTACAATTTTTTTTTTTAATTTTTTTTTTTACACAACGTTGTCACTAAAAGATAAATTTCTCACACATGACATGGGTATATGTGGAATGACACCCCAAAATACATTCTGCCACTTCTCCTGAGTATGGGGATGCCCCATGTGTGAGACTTTTTGGGAGCCTAGCTGTGTACAGGACCGCGAAAACCAATCAACACTCTCAGGTTTTCTAATGGCGTAAATTGTTCATGTCACCTCTGCACTACCTGTCGCAGTTTCGGAGGCCCTAAAATTCCAAAATAGCACAAAACCCCCCCAAATGACCCCATTTTGCAAAGTAGACACCCCAAGCTATTTGCTGAGAGGCATGGTGAGTCCATGGAATATTTTATATTTTGCCACAAGTTCCGGGAAATATATATATATATATATATATTTTTTTTTTTTACACAAAGTTGTCAGTAAATGATATATTGCTCACACATGCCATGGGTATATGTGAAATGACACCCCAAAATACATTCTGCTGCTTCTCCTGAGTACAAGGATACCCCATGTGTGAGACTTTTTTGCAGTCTAGCCGCGTACAGGACCCGGAAAACCAATCTGCACCTTCTGGCTTTCTAAGGGCGTAAATTGTTGATCTCACTCCTTACTACCTATCACACTTTTGAAGTCCATAAAAGGCCAAGATGGCACAAAACCCCCACAAATGACCCCATTTTGCAAAGTAGACACTCCAATCTATTTGCTGAGAGGCATGGTGAGTATTTTGCAGCTCTCATTTTTTTTGGAAAATGAAGAAAAAACAGGAAAATGCATTTTTTTTCCTCTTTTTTCAATTTCCAAAACTTTGTGACAAAAAGTGAGATCTGCAAAACACTCAACATGCCTCTCTGCAAATAGCTCAGGGTGTCTACTTTCCAAAATGGGGTCATTTGGGGGGGTTTTGTGCTATCTTGGAATTTTAGGGCCTCCGAAACTGTGATAGGTAGTCAGGAGTGAAATCAACAATTTACGCCCTTGGAAAGCCTGAAAGTGGAGGTTGGTTTTCGGGGTCCTGTACACGCCTAGACTGCAAAAAAGTCTCACACATGGGGTATCCCTGTACTCAGGAGAAGCAGCAGAATGTATATTGGGGTGTCATTTCACATATACCCGTGGCATGTGTGAGCAATATATCATTTACTGACAGCTTTGTGTAAAAAAAAAAAAAAAAAATATATATATATATATATTTCCCGGAACTTGTGGTAAAATATAAAATATTCCATGGACTCACCATGCCTCTCAGCAAACAGCTTGGGGTGTCTACTTTCCAAAATGGGGTCATTTGGGGGGGTTTTGTGCTATCTTAGAATTTTAGGGCCTCCGAAACTGTGATAGGTAGTCAGGAGTGAAATCAACAATTTACGCCCTTGGAAAGCCTGAAAGTGGAGGTTGGATTTCGGGGTCCTGTACTCGGCTAGACTGCAAAAAAGTCTCACACATGGGGTATCCCTGTACTCAGGAGAAGCAGCAGAATGTATTTTGGGGTGTCATTTCACATATACCCGTGGCATGTGTGAGCAATATATCATTTACTGACAGCTTTGTGTAAAAAAAAAAAATATATATATATATATATATATATATTTCCCGGAACTTGTGGTAAAATATAAAATATTCCATGGACTCACCATGCCTCTCAGCAAACAGCTTGGGGTGTCTACTTTCCAAAATGGGGTCATTTGGGGGGGTTTTGTGCTATCTTAGAATTTTAGGGCCTCCGAAACTGTGATAGGTAGTCAGGAGTGAAATCAACAATTTACGCCCTTGGAAAGCCTGAAAGTGGAGGTTGGATTTCGGGGTCCTGTACTCGGCTAGACTGCAAAAAAGTTTCACACATGGGGTATCCCTGTACTCAGGATAAGCAGCAGAATGTATTTTGGGGTGTCATTTCACATATACACATGGCATGTGTGAGCAATATATCATTTAGTGACAACTTTCTGTAAAAAAACAACAAAAAAAAAAAGAAATAATAATTTTCCCGACACTTGTAGCAAAATATAAAATATTCCATGGACTCACCATGCCTCTCAGCAAATAGCTTTGGGTGTCTACTTTTCAAAAAGGGGTCATTTGGGGGGTGTTTGAACAGTCCCGGCATTTTACGCTCAATCTTAGCCACACATCACCCACTCTTCTAACCACTTGAAAACCAAGCCTTTTCTGTGCCTTTTTGTTTACATGAAAAAATATTTTTTTTTTACTAGAAAATTACTTTGAACCCCCAAACATTATATATTTCTTTAAAGCAGAGGCCCTATAGAATAAAATGGTGGATGTTGCAATTTTTTTTGTCACACGGTATTTGCGCACAGATTTTCCAAACGCAATTTTTGCGAAAAAAATACATTTTTTTTAAATTTATTGCACAAATACACTATATAATTCCAATTTGTTTGGTAAAATTTAAAAGATGATCTTATGCCGAGTTCATAGACACCTGACATGACATGCTTTAAAAATTGCGCACACCTGCGCAGCGGCAAAAACGTACGTACATTTTTAAAAACCTTTAAAAGTCTCTACAGGTTACCACTTTAGACTTACAGAGGAGGTCTACTGCAAGAATTACTGCACTCGATCTGGCGATCGCGGCGATACCTCACATGCATGCTGAAATTGCGGTTTACATATGACACTAGACCAACGCTTGCGTGTGCCATTGCGCGCAAGCACGGGGGAAAGGGGGCGGAGCTCGATTTTTTTTTTTTTTTTTTTTTTTTTTTGCTCTTTTATGTTATTTTGACACCTTTCCTTTAATTTTTTTTTTTTTTAAATCATTTTTATTGCTATCACAGTGAATTTAGATATCCCCTATGATAGCAATCGGTAGTGACAGGTACTCTTTTTTTTAAAAATTGGGGTCTTTTATACTCTAGATCTCTCCTCTGACCTTAATGCTTCTGACCACGCCAAAATTGGTGTGATAAAATACTTTCCCAATTTCCCAATGGCCCTGTTTATTTCTGGCGAAAAAGAAGTCATGAAATGCTCGTAGCCTCCGGCATCTTAGGCCATAGAGATGATTGGAGCCATTCTAATCTTCAATTAGCTCTATGGTTAGATAACTGAACCACCGGCTGCACTCTCGGGTTAACCGGTGGGACAGGAGAGCCCGAGAAAAACCACGGAAGGCTGCGGAAGGCGGCGGTGGGGGGGGGGGAGGCCCCTCCCACTGCATGTAAAAGCAGTCTAGCGGCCAATTACCTGCTAGGATTGCTTTTACATGTAAGCCGACCGCTGGCTGTAAAAAACGATACCAAGATGATGCCTAAATCTGCAGGCATCATCCTGGTATAACCACTCAAAGTCCAGCAACGTACCAGTACATTGCTAGTCCTTGTTTGGCATATAGGTTTTTTTTTTTTTCATGCAGCCTGTGGGCTGAACGGAAAAAAGAGAACCTATCAGAAATCAGCACAAGAATAATGCGTAGTATTACTCATCATTAACCGCCCAAACAACCACCCACTGAATTTAATGATGGGTATACACGGCACTATCCACGTATACCAAAATAGGATTTTAACTGCAGTGCTGAAATCAGAAAATCACCACAGCTGCTATCAGCAAAGGTATCCATATATGCTGAGCGCAAACACTGTTTGTGTCAGAATATATAAAATCAATGCGTGGTAGCCGACGAGTACCTGCAAGAGAAACAGGTCACAAAAGAATGAAAAAACAAAGTACATTAAAAAAAAGTACATTAGGAAGAGTAGGACATATAAAATGACTGACAACAACAAAAGTTTTTGGATTCTCATCATTAACCGCCCAAACAACCACCCACTGAATTTAATGATGGGTATACACGGCGCTATCCACGTATACCAAAATAGGATTTTAACTGCAGTGCTGAAATCAGAAAATCACCACAGCTGCTATCAGCAAAGGTATCCATATATGCTGAGCGCAAACACTGTTTGTGTCAGAATATATAAAATCAATGCGTGGTAGCCGACGAGTACCTGCAGGAGAAACAGGTCACAAAAGAATGAAAAAACAAACAAAGGACATTTAAATGTACAGTAAGAAGAGTAGAAGGACATATAAAATGACTGACACAACAACAGTTTTTGGATCCTTTTATTTTTCTTTCTAACTGTTTCTTCATGTCTTGATTTGGGACTGCGATCTTCTGCGATCTTCTCTTCCAGCTTGGGTCTCTCAAAATGTCTATGGACATCCAACATCCTTCGAGACCCTGTGTTTGTGTGCCCTACACTGTGTCGTGCTGTACCCTACACTAATACTCCACTAGTGTATGGTAGCGCTCAAAACATTCCCCGATGCAGAGACCAGGTTGGTCAGGACATTTGGGACAATAATAACGGGTGTCACGCCTAAATCCGCGCCTGCGACAGACACGACATCTTCTTTGGGGCCATCTTTGGGTAGGGGTACTCGGGAGGGCATAAGGAAAATGCCTCTCATGCAGCCGGCTCACTGCATCTGGAAGGGGAAGTTGGGCAGGCATGCCTCCTGGGTACAGGTAGGCAAGGATGATCTCTTCCTGGAATTCCCGGAAAGATCCAGTTCGTCCTGACGCCTTGTATAGGACAAAGGCGTTCAGCATCGCCAATTGGAATAAATAAACAGACACTTTTTTGTACCAGCGTCTGGCTTTACGGGCAACTAAATACGGCGCCAAAATCTGGTCGTTAAGGTCCACCCCTCCCATGTTAAGGTTATATTCGTGGACACAGAGGGGTTTCTCCACAACGCCAGTTGCCGTAGTGATTTGGATTGTCGTGTCTGCGTGAAGGGAGGACAGAACATAAACATCCCGTGTATCCTTCCACTTCACCGCAAGCAATTTGTCCGTTTTCAAGCAGGCTCTCGCCCCCCGACTAAGACGGGAATCTACAAGCCGTTGGGGGAAGCCCCGGCGATTAGGTCGCACGGTGCCACATGCGCCAATTTGTAATTCGAGCAGGTGACTAAATAGTGGCACGCTTGTATAAAAGTTGTCCACGTACAAATGGTACCCCTTTCCGGATAAGGGTGACACCAAGTCCCAAACGATCTTACCGCTGCTCCCTATGTAGTCTGGGCAGTTGGGGGGCTCCACACAGCTATCTTTTCCCTCATAGACCCGGAAACTAACTGTATAGCCTGTGGCCCTGTCACACAATTTATACAGTTTGACCCCGTATCTGGCACGCTTGCTGGGGAGGTACTGTTTCATAGCAAGGCGGCCAGTAAATTTAATCAGGGACTCGTCAACGCAGACAACTTGTTCGGGGGTAAACAAGGCTGCAAACCGCTGATTGGACGACAGATTTCATTGTCGCTGAAATGCATAAATCGCAGAATTTGCTCATATCTCGCCCTGGACATGGAGGCAGAGTACATGCGCATATGGTGAAGTGGGCTAGTGGACCAATATAGCCGCAATTCACTCTGTTTAGTTATGCCCATGTGGAGGGAAAGGCCCAGAAAAGATCTTAAATTCGGAAACCGTTAAAGGTTTCCAGCCGAATTGTCTGGCAAGGGGCGAATTTGGGTTGGCGGCGATAAATTGTTGAGCATATAAATTTGATTGATCCACAATAGATCTGAAAAGATCTTCCGTGAAGAACAGCTCAAAAAAGTTCAGGGGCGTAAAACCAGCTGTCTCCACGTGGATTCCAGGTTGGGCGGTGAATGGGGGAAGTACTGGCGCTGTAGTATCAGTGGGTTGCCAATTAGGAAATGCCAGCGCATCAGGGAGGGCACTATGGGCTCTACGGGCCTGTCTTCGAATACGCGGTGGCTGCGGGCCACTACTTGTGCTAGCCACCGCACCAGCTTCAACTGCACTTAGGGGACTCGCCACGTCACCAGGTCTTACTGCAGTGCTGGTTGTACTAGGTCCAGGGTGTACTAGGCCGCTGGCGCTTGCCAGGTCGCCAGAAGGATGAGCGGCACTAGTACCCACACTCTGCTCCATACGAGCACCCTGCGATTCCTGCATCTCAACAACACCAGAATGGGGTCGGGTACGCCTGGGTCTAACAGGGACCCATCTGTCGTCGGAGCTATCTGTCAGGGAGCCGCTGCTGTCATTTGGTTCGTATACTGACCCTGATTCTGCCGGTGAGGCTTCCCCATCGCTCTCACCTGACATGGTCATTATACTGTAAATAGCTTCATCACTGTACGAACGTTTAGACATTTTGGTAACTAAATTTACCCGTACAGTGATGCGACTCACAGGTAATAAAAGCACCTGGTTGTCGAAGATTATTTCAAGCGCTACCAAAAAAACTGCTAATGCTAGCAGGGATCAGGCCTGACTCTGCTAACACAGCGGTTTTGTGTCTTGTGTTTTTTTGTAAGTGACAGTAATCTGTTGATTACTACACTTACCTGGGTGAAAGGGTTAAACGCAGGTGCTGGCAGGAATCAGTGCTGATCGTGCAAACACTGCGTTTTGGGAACCCTAAACTATGGGGGCGCTAGTATAGTTCTGATCAGATCAGATATTGATCTGTTCAAACACTATACTAGAAATGGAAGTGTATGTGCGTGCGTGCGTGTGTGTGTGGCAATCAAGGGGTTATTTCTAAACTATGCGCTGGGGATCTGGGGGGGGGTGGCGGGGACCCTAAACCTCCTTTGGGAAAGAAACTAGCTAGCTAGCACAACCTCAAGTCACAATGACACCAATACAAAATACAGTAAAAACAGTATATTATGTGTGTATTAGTGCTAATGTGACAGAGGGTGTAGGCAGGGCCGCTGATAGGGCAGTACAACCGGCCCTGTTGTACCGGGCCCGGCCCCATCAGGGGCCCCGAAAGCTTTGTAGTCAGTGTCTGCCAAATAAAGAAATAGGGCTTACTAAAATACACCCTCCTCACTCTTACATGCTTTGGGGGTGTATAAACACATTTTTCTGGGGCCCATCAGATCAGCTGTGGGGTCCAGGAGGTCGTAGCATTGCAGGGACTTTTTAATCTTTTTTGGGGCGTAAGAACATTCCCTATGCTGCAACCTGCTCTGCTAAGTTATAGTTCCGGTCAGTCAGCTGCCTGCTCTGGCGGAGTGATTTTATGTACATGTCCCGCTCTATCAGGACAGATGCAGAGACCGAGTGGAGGCTGCTGACACTGACAGGGAGAAGCAGCAGCACTAGTTCCAGCTGCGGAGGCAGCATCACACAGTGAGTGACACTAGTATTCGCATACAGTCCCCAGAATCCTCACTGTGTCTTCTGAACATTAGCATTAGTATATACACAAAGGTACAGCAGGCTCACAGCGCATCACATGGCAGTTCATTGCTGACTTTGCTCAATTATTATGGCTGTACTGAGTGTTACAGACTGCAGCCCAGTACAGCTATGATAAATTCAGCAATGAACTGCCATGTGATGTGCTGTGAGCCTGCTGTACTGTGTGTATATACTAATGCTGATGTTCAGAAGACACAGTAAGAGTATACTGTACATTTGTGTTTTGGGGGGAGGAGCTGTGCATTTTTACTGCCCCAACCACTCCTCTTTAACCCCTTAATGTCAGTGCCTCCATGCTTTTTAAGAGGTTTCTGATGCTGGGAGGTGGGGCAGTGTTCCTGACCATGATTGGCAGACACATGATCGGAAATCTCCCAATTGTAAGTAGAGATTAGGAGCTTTCCATTAATCGCCAATAACTGTCCAGGGAGCGCACAGGGCGCACGCTTTCCGCACAGAAATGTGTACATTCAAGTCCACCAGTCAAGAGGCTGTATTGATGCGTGCGTCCGGCGTGAAGAGGTCAAGAACGTTCCAAGCTTTCCAGTTAGGGCCGCCTGTCAGTTTTTCACGTGGACTTAATTGAAAGCACTCTTTAGGTCTACACCTAGCTTTATGTCCGTTCAGGATAGAAAAAACTATGGAAAAGGACTGCATCTTTTTCTTTTTTTTCCAGAGCAGATTTACAAATGGTCACCCATAGAGCCATCACAATTCCACCCTTGTCCATTGTATGGTGCATGCAAACACAAACTGAACAGGCGGAGTCAAGGGAGGGACCAGGGGTGGGGCAGAGGGCGGGGCCAGGGGTGGGGCAGAGGGCAGGGCCAAGGGTGGGATCAAAGGGGGCCCCATCATGTAGGCTGTAGGGGGCCCCATGATTTCTAACAGCGGCCCTGGGTGTAGGGGTTAACGGGATGTGATCAGGGGGGGATCAGGGGTTTAAATCTTTATTGGAAGGGGCTGGCGGGTATCCTAAGGATAAAAGGAACGGTGGCAAGCGCTAAACCTGGTCACAAGTCACACTTATACGGGTATATAGAAAATGCTATATACTGTATACAGTGTGCGTTGTGGCAGGGGGTGTAGGGGTGATCAGGGGGGGATCAGGGGATTAAATCTTTATTGGGCGGGTGGGGGGGACCCTAAACCTGCTTGGGACACAAACTTAGTCGCCTGCGCTAATTCTGATCACAATCACACTAATACAAAAATACAAAAACACAGTATATTAAGTTTGTATTAGTGCTGATGTGACAGAGGGTGTAGGGGTTAACTAGCGGTGATCAGGAGGGGATCAGGGGGGATCAGGGGCTCAAATCTTTATTAGGGGGGGGTGGCGGGTAATTCAAGTGGAAAAGGGGGGGTCGCAAGCGCTAGACCTGACCACAAATCACACTTATACGGGTATATAGCAAAATGCTATATACTGTATACGGTGTGTGTTATGGCAGGGGGTGTAGGGGTGATCAGGGGGGGGTCAGGGGCTTAAATCTTTATTGGGCGGGTGGCGGGGACCCTAAACCTTCTTGGGACAGAAACTTAGTCGCCTGCGCTAATTCTGATCACAATGACACTAATACAAAAATACAATAACACCGTATATTGCGTTTGTATTAGTGCTGATGTGACAGAGGGTGTAGGGGTTAACGGCGGTGATCAGGGGGGGTTCAGGGGGGATCAGTGGGTTAAATCTTTATTAGGGGGGGTGGGGGGTAATTTGAGTGGAAAAGGGGGGGTCGCAAGGGCTACACCTGTTCACAAATCACACTTATACAGGTATATAGGTATATGCTATATGCTGTATATAGTGTGTGTTGTGTCAGGTGCTGTAGGGGTTAATTGGGGGGGCGATCGGGGGTGAAATGTGCCTATCTAGCTGTGTGTGATGTGCTTGGTGCAATTACTCACAGTAAGATGTGCTCTCCTCTCACGCTGGATCCAAAAAGACCGTTGTGGGGGGAGGGCACATCTCCTCTAAGCCTGTGTTTACATTTCACAGGCTTAGAGGATGATCTGATTGGGCAGGACCGATCAACAGGTCCAGACCAAAAATGATTGGCCTGGACCTGATGACTGATCGGTTCTGAACCCAATCGAGTCATCGGCGGCGGCGGCGGGGCGCGGGAGCGCGCACAGGGCCGGCAAAAAGTGCTGACGTAGGCCTACGTCAGTTTGCCTGGCCGGGGCTGAGCGCCGACGTAGATCGTCGTGCGCCGGTCGTTAAGTGGTTAATATGAAGGCAGAGTGAATGGCAGGATAGTCAGGCATTTAACACAAATGGAGCAATACATAGAGAACATGATACATTTTCTTACAAGTGCATGATCAGGGGAGGACTGGGCCAGGGGGCAGGGGGGAAATTGCCCCTTGGGCGGCTCTGATGTCCTGTAAAAAGGCTGCACCGCTTCTGCCACAGAAATGCCTAAATTATTCCTGGTGAAGAGAAGTAAAAAATCTCTGCCACTGACCTACTGAGTGTGGGATGTAGACCATTTCAGGCCTCCCCCACAAAGCATGGATGGTGTAAACTGTGTCTTGAGTAGAGGCCGGTTCCATTCCCCACTTGAGATTCTCCTCCCCTGACCAGCCCCAACCGAGCTGTCCCTGCTCCCCCCAACCGCCCCCTGCTGGCCAGGTTGGGAACCTGGATTCAGCCGGTGGGTAGAGAGTACCTGGAGCAGGGCTTCAGCCTGGAATGGGGGTCAGGAGGAGGACGAGAAGAGGGTGAGTGGGAGGGGGGGGGGGGCAAGTCGCTGCAGCATGGGCCTCTGGTCTGTCCTTGCCCCCTTGGCTGAAAGTTGCCAGTCTGCCCCTGTGCACGATCCAACATAAACATATCAGGAATATGACATGTTGGATTTACAATTACATACTCTTTAATTTACTACATTACAGAGGAAAACCCTCTACAACTACAACAATATTGGTGGTGCCCAAGAGGTAACAAAGGGAGCCATTGGCATTGCTGTCAATCACAGCCAATGAGGAGGGAGAAGGGAGGTGAGGGCTGAGCCACACTCTGTGTATTAATGCAGTGGCCCTCAACTCCGGTCCTCAGGGCACACTAACAGGCCAGATTTTAAGTATTACCTTGGGGAGATGCAGACTAGAGTACTGCAATCACTGAGCAGCACATTTTATCACCTGGGATGTATTTCAGTTATCTTGCAAACCTGGCCTGTTAGTGGGCCCTGAGGACCAGGGTTGAGGACCACTGTATTAATGGACACACAGACCGCAGCATGCTTTGGGGAAACTGAGCGGGGGGGTGGTGAAGGTGCACCATCAAGGGACGTGAGAATGGGAGAGGAGGATCAGGGATGCTCTGTGCAAAACCATTGCACAAAACAGGTAAGTATAAAATGTTTGTTATTAAACAAAAATCCCCTTTATAGTCACTTTAGCTCTCTCTATTTCTGTATATGTTTTTTAAAAAAAAAAGCGAACCCTAGATTAAAAGAGAATTTATCACATGCTTTTCTGGACAGTCTGATTGCATTCTGGGTAGAGGTTGCATGAGCCTTACTCGCTATGACTCAGCATGCCAACTATCAACAATAACACTTAAAGTAAATGAAGATAAAATCAAGTGCTTTCTGAGAAGAAAGTGGTAATCTGGTGGTTTCCAACATTGGTTTCCAACCTTACCTTTGTTTATATAGCATGTCCAGTAAATTATAAGATGAAAAAAAACTAACACCCAAATGCTAAAATAAAGCATTTTCTCCTAATTTTGCATGTTGTGTTCAGGTCATCAGTCTGCTGTCCTCATTAGCTGAGCTTTCGTTTTTTTTTTCAATTTTTAGTATGAAGAATATGAGTGTTCAGAAGATCAATATCTTCAAAAGGGTTTTATTTTTAATGAAATGTGTAGGTGTGGAAAGTTTCATGAATAGGCGGTATAGCTTCCTGGGAAGCCAGTGAGATGCATGACTGATCAGCAGGTACTGAACCAGAAATTGCACTTTTATTTCTACTGTGTTAGAACAAATAAGTCATGTAAAGAGTTTAGATTTTCCCTCAATGTCCATCATGATTCATGTTTTTTTTTTTTTTATATAGAAGTAGGAAGAGTTTGAGCAAAGAAATGTCCTCAACTTGCAGAATTAGGATGATATTTGGGTTCATGATGGGTTCAAGGCTAAGCCAGGCCAGTTGTAGTTTGCAGAACAACCTCATGCCTTGTACACACGCATCGATTATTGGCCGGGAATTTTCGGCCAACGTCCGATTGGCCGATTTTCGGCTTGTTAGTATGATGCTTTCGACAACCGACTTTTCGGCCGAATAAAATCTAGTGTGCAGGCTATAAAATTTTTGTTGGCCGTCAACACAACAGCCGATTTTCTGTCAGTCAGTACAGATTTCGGCAGACAAAAATCTGATGAGCAAGACTGGGCATGCTCAGAGAAGAAAAAACACACGGAAAGTAAACCAACACATGACATCACTTCTGAAGTTGATTTTTGTTGGGCGAGAAAATTCGTATGCAGTCTAGGCACATTCCAACCAACAAAACACAACTCTGGACATGTTGCGTGTGTACGTTGTGTACGAGGCATTACTTATTAATCATTTCACTTCCATGACAATCAATTACCAATGTACTTCCAGGCCTTTAAACCTTGGTAAAATTGTTGAGAAGGGCTAATAAAGGGACATTTGGATGAGCCAGTCCCCTCACAATAAAAGGTTGGCTCCCCATTAGCCAATTTGACAGAAATGTGCTTAGCTGTAATAAGGAAAGTATGAGAATGGCTGCAGATAACATGGATTGGGACATATTCAACCACATAGTACATGTAAAACCTTACTGATAGTTTTTAGGTAGCAACATGTTGCGTATTTTAGGGAAATTTTGCATCTTAATGCTGCAGCTATGTGTCCTGCAACTACTTTACAGCCTCTCAATATACACTACACTCATATCAGGCGGCATATTTTTTTCACAGGGCATATTTCTTGAAGGCTAAGTTTAGCTTTCAGGCAGAATTTCACTTTTATAATAAGTAGAAGCCTTTTCTAATGTCTTTTCTGCCCAAGCAATCCCAATGTGCTTACCTCTCACTCAGTGGTGTATGTTGATTTTGTGCTGCCCTAGGCAAGACTAAAATTGAGCGCCCCCCTCCCTGTCCTATGTAAATTTGCACCACTTCTTCCTTTTTAACTAATGTAACTCCCTCAAAAATTGAAGGACTACAAGTCCCAGCATGAACCCCTGAGATCTCATGAGGGGGGTGGGTGAGGGAGGGAGGGAGAAAGAGAGAGGGGATGAGAGAGAGAGAGAGAGAGAGAGAGAGAGAGAGAGAGAGAGAGAGCGTGGTGGGTGAGGGAGGAAGAGAGAGAGAGGTGGGGATGAGAGGGGGGGGGGGGGTGAGAGAGAGAGGGGGGGATGAGAGAGGGGGGTGAGAGAGACAGAGAGAAAGCTGGATGAGAGAGAGAGAGGGTGGGGATGAGAGAGAGAGAGGGGAATGAGAGAGAGGGGGGATGAGAGAGAGAGAGAGAGAGGGGGGAGGGGGTGTGAGAGAGAGAGAGAGGGGGTACGAGAGAGAAGGTGGGTGTGAGGGGGTGAGAGAGGGGGTGGTGAAAGAGAGAAGGGGGAGTGAGGGGGTAAGAGAGAGAGGGGGTAAGAGAGAGGGGATGAGAGAGGGGGGTGAGAGAGAGAGGGGGTGAGAGAGCAACCAGTGGTCAATAGAGTCTCAGGTGGAGGGGGACGGCTTTTTTTGCTGCCCCCCTGCAAAGTGCTGCCCTAGGCCTAGGCCTTGTCGGCCTAGGCCAAAATACAGCACTGCTCTCACTTACCTAGTCCATTGAATCTGTACCTCTCTGTTCACAATTTTAAAAAAATGCATTTTAAATCCATTATTTCCTATATTGTCATGTGACCATTCAGCAAGTTTCCTACCCAATCATGCACTGCCTTACTGGATCACAGAATAGGATGTGTTTACCATTCTGGACCATACCTCCCCCATTACTATGCTACCTCTTTTTTTATTTCCACCCACTTTCTACTTAGTCCTTTAGGGTGGCCATACATTGTACAATCTAGATTGAACAATCTTCTTTAGATCTACCCTCAGCTATGTAGTGCACGGGCCTGCCTGATTTGATACAAATTGAATGGATTGTTCAGATGGGTTTGGTAGTTTTGGTAAATCTAAAGGACTTTGTACAGAGATTATACAATTAAATTGCTTAGTATATTGCCAGCTTTCTACAAATGCATGGGATGAAGACATCCAGCTGTCACTATTGTTGTATATACACACCAATTTCACTTTAGGCCCCATTCGCACTTAGCGTAGTAGGAGCACACATTTTTTGGCACACTTTTTCCATGACATGCATAAGGCAGCCCATTGATTCCAATTGGTCCCTAACCACAACAAATGCAGCAAAGTAGCTCATGGGGCATTCTGTTATGTTGCGGTTTGCACATTTTTTTACTGTGGATTTTTCTGCATTTCTCGCACATTTGTTCATGTGGCAAATTGCATGTTTGCTTCTGTGTTTGGGGTGCCATTAAAACTAATGACACAGAAAGCTCAACTTGTTCATTTTAGGTGTATAAAGGTGGCCATGCACTATATGATTTTACAATCTCTGTACAATCTACATTTGTTTTAGAAAAACTGTATAATAGGAGGACATACCTATCTATACAATTACTCTGTATCCAATCAGGCAGGTATTTCTACTACATAGTTGATGGTAGATCTAAAGGAGATTGTACAATTACATTGTATAATGTATGGTGAGCTTTACAGACTTCCAGAGACACACTTCTATTGTTTTTAATACTACAGCTCTGCTTCACATAGGCTGTTATGTGATAACTCAACTCCTGCACACTCTTCCAAATTAACAATCTATATGTAGCACCCTACAGGTAGGCAGAGATGTATAGTAACGAAGTAGAACTACTTAAGTACTGTACTTAAGTACCGAAATGCGGTATCTGTACTTTCCTAGAGTAGAATTTTTTTCTCCTACTTCTACTTTTACTTTACTACATTTTTTCGATGATTTCGATACTTCTACTCAAGTATTTTTTTTTTGTGCTGCATAGTTACTCGTTACTTTTAAAAAAATTACCACTGCCAGAACAGTAGATGGCAGGTTGCATAAAGCTCAAAAAAATGTGTATAATGTCATTTGTAAATCAGCGCATACGAAAATAAAGGCTGTGTATAATAAAAGCTGCTATACCAAATCTTTCCAATAAAAAGAAAATATGAAACAAACAAATAAATGGTGCTACAGCGCTTAAAGTGCATCAAGAAACTACTAACAAACACAGGTTAATCATTTGAATAAATCATTTGAAATAATAAAAAACAATATGATGTTCAAACTTTTGACTTCTTTCTTTAATAACTACATAACACAGTACTTGTACTTCTACTTTCAGTACTTGAGTAGAATTTTTTTTTCCAAACTACTGGTACTTTTTACTTTTAGTACTTAAGTAGCAAATTTTTTGAAAAAACTACTTGCAATACTTAAGTAAAAAAAATGTTGAATACTTTAGTACTTCTACTTAAGTAACTTTTTCTGCGAGCACTTCCACTTCTACTCAAGTCACTTTTTGATCGAGCACTTGTACTTTTACTCAAGTAGAAATTTCGAGTACTTTATACAAGTCTGCAGGTAGGTGCTAGGTAAAAGTATAGTGGGCCTTGGCTGCCTAACAGCAGGGCCATGATTTCAGCTGGCTGTCATGTCTCCCAGGTATGTCTGCTGAGAGGGGAGTCTCCCCACTGGCTCCATGAGAGGATTCTCATTGGGCAGTGGAGGAAACCCAATCAGAGACACACTCAGGCCTGTATCTACCCCAGAAGGCAGATTCTGCCACAGAGGATACTGGGAGTGGGTATACGTTTTGAGGGAATGCATGACACAGCATCTTTGGAGGGAAGCAGAGTCCTGGAGGGAGGGTACGGCTGTCTCTCCTCCTGTCAGAAGGATCAGATGTCTCGGGTGGCTGCCTGGGAATCCAGAGAGTGCTGAGTTGAGCTGCAGAGGGGATCCGGTGTACCGAGGACCAGTGGAGGAAGAGGGGTTCAGTTCCAAGAAAGTCTGCCAAGGCCGTGAGTACTGTGAACTGCCCCTAGGGGTCTGCCAAGTGTAGAGGGGACCATTCCAGAGAAGGTTCCAGGGATCCAGGAGTCAGCTAGCTGT
The DNA here is from genome assembly GCF_965119305.1 of Pelophylax lessonae. NCBI lineage: Eukaryota > Metazoa > Chordata > Amphibia > Anura > Ranidae > Pelophylax > Pelophylax lessonae. Next base: position 139,058,842 of record NC_138779.1, on the reverse strand, counting down.
AAAGGGGGTGCCTAGTCAGAGGACCCTGAAGTGTTAGAGGGGGTACCTAGTCAGAGGACCCTGAAGTGTAAAAGGGGTCACCCGTGGTTGGGCCCTGAAGAGTCAGTGTACAGAGGTAAGAGTTGCAGAAGCACAGTGACAAGGAGCTACCTCAGTCAGTGAAGGGCTGGAGAGAGCTGTTCAGTGACTTTTTAGCTAAATCGAGTGTCAGGAGTCAAGTGTTCTACAGTCCTGGATCTTCTGAGTTAACCAACAAGTTAAAGTCGAGGTTCCAGCACAATTTCAGCATAACAGTATCTTTGAACGCCTGGAAGAGCTGGTCAACATCAAGAAAGCATCAAGACAGTGCTAACGGGCATTTTGTACAAAGTCCCAGTTAAGCCTAGAAAAGCCAGAGGAGTATCCCACTCATTCCCTTCTCCCATCCCCAATATAAAATAAACAAAACAAACCAAAGATGCCGGAATGGTCATTGTCTCAGTTCTCACTCCTGGGTTCACACTTAAATGTGTTGGAAATGTTACCGGTACTAATGCAGACCCACCTCAGTCCCAAGGCCTGGAAACATTGCTACATATACAAAACAACAGATCTTCAAAGGGTGCATTAGCAGCACTAAAAAATGGCTGCTATGCATCCTTCAGGAGGGGGTAGGAGGAAAAGGATGCAATTGTATCACTTTAAAATTAACGCTGCTATGCACTTTTGTGGAGGAGAGGAAAAGGGGCATTAGTAGCACTCTAAAAGAAAGTGGCTGCTATGAGCCCTTGAAATGACAAACTCTACTAAAATATGAAGATCTTGGATGAAGAAAAAGTAGACATTAGTACGTTGTATGTTTTGACAATAACCCATGACCCTCCATTTGTAGGATCATATATCCTTTTCCCTTAAAAGGGTTTTAAACAGAAAACCAAAAATGCAATACAAACGTTTATTGCAGCTTACTAATCATTAGATGTGCATCCGTTTTCTTTTCTGTTAGAGATTCTGTATATAGCCCTACAGAACAAATAGACAGTGCACAGTTCACATGGGTTTTGCTGCTAAACTGCAGACAGAAAACAGGAAGTTTGTTCTCTGAGAAAAGACAATAGAGTATACAGTGCCATAGATGCAGTTACAAATGTATAAACACAGCCATCTACTAGTTGGTGTAGTTGCTGCATAAAATACATAAATTAATATTAGATTCTAACATTTTCTTTGGCTTTTTCCCCTCTGTTTTCATCTGGTGATCTGGCCAGTAACACACCTCTTGTATTAGAGTGCCCCCACTCTGGATGAATGAGCACAGGGGGCACCTTTGGACAGCAACATTGTCAGTCTGTGAGGAAGAGAGTGTTGGATGTACTAACAGATTTAAATACACCAACAAATTGAAACCAAACTCCAGCTAACACTTTATAAGCAGTTACAGCAACAGTTTTTTCCTTTTAGGATAAAGGTATTAAATAAATAAAAGCTGATCTTTCCAAGCACCACTGTAAGTGTTAAATGGTTTACTCATCTCTGTAACTGATACATTCTGCTGGAGAGCCTGTTCTTTGGAAAAGCAACTGACTTACTGGCTGGATCACTAGATGGAAATACAAGAACGCCTAAAAAGAAAACAAATGCAGCCATCCCATCTTAGAAATGGTAAGCTGCAATATAACAATATGTTTACTAATATCAGTCAGCTGCCGAATCATAGCTTGAACTAGTCCTTATATAGTCAAACCTTTAAACTGCTCTGTAGAGATTTTAACTGGAAACAATGACTTGAACAGTAACAATTGCGTACTGAAATTCCTCTGCACTGCTTGCCTTGAAATTACCCAGATTTTACCATGGTCGTTAAGAGTCTTCCCCTGATTGGTGCTACCCTTCTGGTCCTTCAACAAAAACAGCAAGTACTGGGACCAGGTCTGACAACCACTCTATCATCCCCCGGGCCTTTCTGATAGAAGATTTAGGTAGCTTTTTCCAAAGGGTACATTTAGACTAAAAAAAATGATCATTGACATGGGTCTCAGCAATTTAATAGATGTTCCACCCACTACCTACCCTACTACTAACTCACTACCTTTCCAAGGTATTTTGGTGTGAAATCTCCCCCTCTTCCGTCTATGTCTGGAGTTGGGACCCTCCTCACATACTGTATTTGTTGCATATAGGCTGCTAATACAACCCTCCTTTGTCCTCTGTGCCCACTTTCTTTCTCAAATGGGAGAGAGACCTTTTTTTACTTTCTCTTCTACTCAGTGAGACTATATCTTGTATTTCTCTCACTACTCCTCCATAGTAAATATTAAGAACTGTTGAACATGTTGCAGATTTATGCGCAGAAAGAATACTCACAAGTTTTGTGGTGTGAACAGGGCACATAGAAAACAACTGGTTTTGTGCTCTTGCAGAAACAGATGCAGAAAAACTTACAGCTCTGCACATGGCATGAACAAGAATGTAACCAGTAAAGTGGCCTTGGCTTATCTAAAACACACAAATCAAAGAATTTTTCTCAGCTCCAGCAGGCAGGGGGTGGGGACCTGACATCACACACACTGTATAGCTAGAGCACAGAGCTGCCTGTAATCTGATAGCTCAGTGGAGGGAAGGGACACACTCCCCTCTAAAAGGCTCATAGGAAAACATTCACAGTTAAGTCTTCTACTGTGTGCTGGAGGGGGGCGGGCCACCTCCCAGGAGGCTGTTGTATTGTGATAAGCTGTCAGAAATGATGAATACAGGTATCAGAGAGAGGACAGATCAGGAAGGATCCACACTCTTTTTTTTTTATTCAGGCTAGTAGAAGGATGTGCTTTGTTCATTTTTCATGTCTGAGGTACAACTACTTCAAACTATGTATGCTAGCAGTCTATTGTGGTTGTTGTGTTTCAATGTCTCCCTTTTGTTTATAAAATCAAACAGCCCGCCTCCTATTAAAAGTGCTTACTAAATAATGCAATAACTCTTTTTGTGGTTTTACACTAAGGTAGCAAGCACAGGCACGTGGTGCAACCTTTTTTGGTTGTGTCCAGTAGACATTTGGACAGGTTGTAGTGGTTCAGTAAATTTTTTGACATTTTGTGCCACAGGTTTATTTTTACTGCTACAAATAAAATTCATGTCAGGTCAAATAGTAAAGCTGATGTCAGTTTTTTTATTTTTTTGCAGTGAGCATGAGATACAAGCAATAGGGGGCTCACCCACCATGACAGCAAAAAGACTACATGGCCACTGGTGTCTTGCATCTCAGTGTGCTCTGGTCACTATGTGGAAGTCTTTCTAGCACTTTCATAATTAACCATACATAAATTACTCATGTGAAATGGGAATAGGTAAAAAAAAAAAGCAGTGGAAGGCATGCTGAACACGTCCCCTGTTACCCTTCACTGTCTTGACAAGCACACTTGTAAGCAGATGCTTACAGGTTGGTTAGTTAGTTTATTCAGGTTGCCCAGAGAAAGGGGTTAGGGGTAAGTTTTGCATTTTCCTAGGCATTTCTGAACTCTACCCTCCTCTTTTTGCTGTCAATAAATAGAGGAAGACTCTGCTGGGGGGTTGGCTCTTTTCTGTGACCTGCATGGGAAAGAATCGAGAGGCTAAGTCTAAAGATGTAACTACCAGCAACATCTGGAGTGCACGCTAGGGAAGTCCACCTGAGCTAGGACTCTACCACATATGGGCTTTCACCTTTGGGAAGGTACACACCAGATAGCCTGGGTCTAGGTAGTTAGGAAGGAACTGTTTTTGCACTGTTGGACTGCATTGTCGAGTTGTCCAGTAAAATCTTATCAACTTTTTCATGCCTGGCCTGAAGTTATTTAAAGAGGTGCATGGAGGTACATGGTGTATCTAGAAGAACATGCCCTGTAAGAACATTTGGGGGTGAAGAGAAAGAAATCAAAGGCCACTATGAAGGGTTAATTCAGTAGAAGAGTTCGTGGAAAGTGTGTATTTGCCACAAGTAACCATGAACTCGTGGGAATGTTTTAGCAGCCAGACAGCGGAGAGTGGTACCAGGCATGGGTGACAAGTTCTCCAGTAGCAAAGGGATCAATGCTCTGGCTCCCACCCTAGCGGTTGGTTCCCCCAAAAGCAATTGGGACTGAACCCCAGGGATTAGGCCAGGAGAGCTGAAGGAGGTAAATTAAGTGCATGCATGAGCTCCGCACTTAGTGCTTAGAGGAACCTTATTCTATCACTGGGAGTGAGGTGGCAGAGAAAAGATAGAGTGGTGGAGCGGGACACAAGCTCAGCAGTGTCCCCCTTCAAATGCTACATTCTGGAAGATAAGCTGTGCAACGATATAAAAGAGATTGTTTCACAGAAGGAATCTTGACATGGTTACACAGCTGCGCAAGGTGTACGGCTCACTTCTAAGCCAGGGTTCTGTCCTAATGTTGATATTCACATGACTGTGGCCCCAGCCTGAGTGAGTACATGGAAAGAAGTACCCCAACGTGTAAGGCAATTAGGCCCCTCCACACATTTGCCAATGGTATTACTATATTAGACCATTCTTTGTGTGTGATTGGGTGAACTTTGCTACAATTATCTTGATTTGCTATTCAAATTAAGGGCAGTTTCACAATCTCACACTGCAGTTTGGCCGCAGCTTGGTTGCAGCAATGTATACCTGCAGTTTTCATGCAGGTTACCTGTGCTTTCCAATAGACTTCTTTTAGAGTGCGGGTTTTCGGTACATTTTGTGAAAGGGCACCAAAGATGCAGCATGTAGGACTTTCAGAACATGCATCAAAAGTATTCAGTGTAATAGAAATCTATGAGAAAGTGCTGGTAACCCTGATAAAAATCGTGGGTACACTGCACTGCACCTGCACTGTGGCTAAACCACTGTGTGGCAGTGTGAAACTGCCTTAAAGTATAACTAAAGGCAAACAATTCATTTCAGTTTTGGATAGAGTGGAAAAGGATTAGAACACCTGTCAGGTTTTTACTGCTGTCTGTGCCCCTGTTAAGGAGATATACCCTCTCTATTTGTCCTGTTTACCAATATCATTGAAAGTGAAAGTAAAAGAAAATCACAAAATATGGGTTGTCCCCATAAAAGTTTATAGCAGATAAATCTTCCAATAGGGACACTAGTTCTGGTGACCTAGGGGTCCCCAAGTAATTCTCTTAAAGTGTTACAAAACCTATAACAGTAAAATCTGTAGATGCAGAATAGCATGCTTGGTATACTCACTGTGGAACTTAAGTGATTAATCCTCTGCATTGTGTAAAAAGGCTGTGTGATCCTGTATGCACAGATCCTCCCCCTCCTGCACGGTCACTCTGGGCAAGTCCAGATAAGCACAGTAAGCGTAGTTCAGCTGCACATGCTCAGTTTGCTCTCTATTGCTGAATAGGACACTTCCTGGTTTCAGCTGAGCTATTCAGGTCACATGCTATTAACATCACACATTTGGGCATGTATACAGATCCTAAATGACAGCCCAGTCCCTCCTTCCTCTTCCATTCCCGATAACTAAAAAAGAACACAGTGGGTGGGATGTCACATCTTGATTGATGGATGATCTGCCTCCCATAAAAGCATGAGGACGCAGGCTGTAGCGGATTTCAAGAGGCAGTGAAATCTCCTCCTACATGAACACTCTGGACTCGGGCAGCCCCTGCAGATTATAACGTGACCGTGGTATACAGATCAGCTAACAAGGTATATAGCTGCAGTATTTTAATGTAAAAATCTTATTTATAAGCTGCTGATAGACCAGGGGGTTGGCTGATGAACATTTTTTATATTACTTGGTTTAGTAAAACTTTAATTTTCTGAGATTTTCTCTCACATCCCGTAGACATAGATTGCGAAAAACACTTACTCTCTTACTGAAAAAAAAAAAGGTTTTGCCTATAGTTCTACTGTAAGACTACATTTGATCCCTGGCATCTTCTTCTAATATCTTGAAGAAAGATTGAAATTCAGCCTGTCATTTAATATCTATTTCTGTTTAGTCACGCCTAATTATGACTTAGCTTGAATACTGCTTACAGTTGTCTGCTCAATCTTCTGTCTAGTTTCTTGATTACACTTTGTTTGCCACTTGTCCTGGCCTTTACCTTATAGCTGATTCAAAAATGCTGAACAATATGGCATTTCCTCTGCTATCCTAATTGCCAATATAGTCAGTGAAGCAATCCTGAGTGCTGCAATATGAGAGATGCCATGCAGACCATTTAATGCCCTCTTTGTGGATGGTAAAGATGAAACCTGGGTACTCATTAGCCCCTAAGCCTTGACAAGAGCCTATGACTCTGCTGGCAGCACAGGCACTTTCAGTATCATAGACCATCACCATACGTGACACTAAACCTTCCCACAAACTAACCTCATTACCGCAAGAGTTAGGCAAGAAAGCAGGAACTTGAAGATATTGATGAAAGACTTAACTAGTGTGTGTGACTTAGAGCTGAACTCCAGTCAGAAGGAAAAGAATATATATCTAACAAGGTACATACTTACCTTAAGAAAAAGGGTTCATTTATTTGTAAAGCCTGTTATTTCCCCCAAATAGGTCCTGTATGCCTTCAGTTTATAGCATCTTCCAGTTTGTGTGCTTGGACACCACTGTTTTCTTCCTATGTAGAAAAGGCTTATAGTAGCATTTCATCCTCTGGATAGTGTCCTAAAGACTATGACCTGTCCTACACAGAACCTACAACCAATCTACGTTCACTATTGGCCCACACGTCAATAGATTTCTTTTGAATAGTGATAAAATGTATTCCCTAGTAAACAGAGTAAGTCAGATGTTATGTACAACTCTGCAGAGACCTTTTTCTGGCTCCCAGACACTTGCATTTTACATTAAAGAAAATCCTTTATTTATTTAACCTCTTCCGGACCTCCCGCCAGAGATATACTGCGGCAGGCAGCCCCTCCTGCATGAACTGACGTAGCTGTACGTCGGTCGCATGCCTGTAGCTAGGGGGCGAGCTCGCGCCGGCGGTGGCGTGCTCCCACCCCCACTCAGCAGCGGAAACTCCGATGCATGGGGCCGGCGGCTCCGATTGCCGCCAGGCACCCATGATCATTCCCCGCTGAGAGAGAAGGACGGTCAGCTGTTGTAAACACAGCTGACCATTCTTAGCTCTGGAATGATCACAGAGCTCCTGTGATCCTTCTATGTAGGATCACAGGTCTCTGTGATCATTTCAAAAACCCCACCCCCATACAGTTAGAAACACTCCCCTAGGCTTACATTTAACCCCTTGACCACCCAGTGTGCTAACCCCTTCTCTGCCAGTGTCATTATTACAGTAACAGTGCCAATTTTTAGCACTGATTACTGTAGTATTGTCACTGGTCCCCCAAAAGTGTCAAAAATGTCAGTTAGGTGTCCGATCTGTCCACCACAATGTTGCAGTAGTCCCGCTAAAAATTGCGGATTGCCGCCATTACTAGTAAAAAAAAAACAATAAAAATGACATAAATCTTTCCCGTAGTTAGTAGATGGAATAACTTTTGAGCAAACCAATGAGAAATAGATAGTATGCACTCCCAGACAGCGGTATACTGGGCGCATAAAACAAGTAATACATGCAACATCCTAATTGAAGACTAAACCAAGATTGTGGGAAATCATGGACTTTGGAGGCACAGAATACAATAAAATAAACATTTTATTTATTTTCATCTTAAAAAGCAGGGAAAACAAAAATCTGTTGCCTAAAAAGGCATCAGTGTACTAGACACCAATTTGATATAATACATATAACAAACAAGTAGGAGCAGTTTAATTAAACATGGTTGTCTGAATGATACTTCACATCAGGACGATCAGTTAAAGATCACAGGTGGAGAATCTGTCCTCCCAAAAGGATTGATCGATGTGATCATAGATAGAAACAGAAGTTCATTGAGCCAAATTGCTCGACATTTTTCGCATTAAGCTTCTTTCGGAGCTAACGATTCAATGCTTTAAATAGTGAAACATAGGAATTAGCTATTGTACACTGATGAATTACCCAACAGACAGAAAAAACACCAGGGAAAAAGAAAAAGGAAGTAAAAGAAGACAAAGACAAAAAGTAAGTTATAAATAATCACATTGTTGCTAAAATAAGTTTTTAACCATGGCTGAGGCGGTCAAAGTGTATTAAATGCAATTTTTATTTCATTGTATTCTGTGCCTTCAAAGTCCATGCTTTCCCACAATCTCGGTTTTGAGCAAACCAATCAAAATACGCTTATTATTTTTCGAAAAATATGTAGCAGAAAACAAATTGGCCAAAAGTGTTAAAAAAATTTGATTTTTAATTTTTTGGGGGGAATGTTATATAGCAGAATGTGAAAAATATTGTTTTTTTTTTAGAATTGTCGCTCTTTTTTTGTTTATAGCGCAAAAAAAGAAAAAAATCACACAGGTGATCAAATACCACCAAAAGAAAGCTCTATTTGTGGGGGAAAAAATAGGCTTCAATTCTATTTACTGTAGGTACATTGTCGCATGACTGCGCAATTGTCCTTTAAAGTAACACAGTGCCGAATTAAGGGGGCAAATCCTTCCGGTCCAGAACTGGTTGAAAAGTAAGCCATTGATTGTATATAAAGTCCTCCAAATCTATAAATGTATATACATATTACATATTAAATCAGTTAAGGGGTAGACCAGGTTCCTCAACGTGTTTCAAAACATGTTGAGGAACCTAGGCTCCCCCTTAACAGCTGTAACTTCAAGATCTGGAGTTCGCTAAGTTGTGGTATGTATCTGAGTTTTCAGAGCTTAAAGTTGAACTTCAGCTTTTCCTCCCCAAACAACAGATGCATTGTAAAAAGATAAAAAGCTGTGCTGATATAAATGATATTAAGCAAAATCATTGGTTAAATGAATAACAAATAATACCTGTATATTAAACTCAATAAGGCAATAAATCATACAAAGTGACTGGTAAATCACATGGAAATAGTGAGCAATAAAGGTACAAGTTCATAACATATAGTAAGGATTAAAGTTCCAAAGTGAAATCTACAAGAAGGTGAAGTGATGAAGATGTAATCAATCTGCAGTCACCCCAGTGATTCTAAGACAGTGGCACTCTCATCTCTTTACCAGAACAACGATAAATATCTGCCTGTATAGATGTCCTCACAACGCCCTTAGCAAGGTAAGCTTTCCTCCAGCAGGTGACCAGGAATAAGACCAGGAGAGAGTAATAACTGATCTGATGTCACTCGAGGTGTGTTCCCATGGTACCATACAAAAAAAGAGTAGCTCGATAGTGTAATAAAGTCACACACTTTTATTAAATGTATAAAGAATAAAACTCACATTTAAAATGCAGGTATAAGCTGTTGATAAGCCGGCCGGCTCACATGTAGCCCGTCCTCTGGGCAGCGCGGTGACGTCAGCACGCCGACAGATGCATAACAGATGCATTGTGCATGTAAATGAATCACAACTCCAATGTTATTTTATCTGTATCTTATCTTTTTCAGCTGTAAAAAAAGCATATTTGTTTGTCTGTGATGTCACTCCTTCTCCTGGCTGAATTTCACATTTCTCTGACTTCCTGTTTCCTTCCTTTACAGTCCTGATACTACATGTCCCATCATGCTTTGAGCCACTGTAGTTTCAGGGGAGCCTATGGGAGTTATTGTAGCAGTTCTAGGAGTTGATGTGGGTTGATCTGAATGCAGATTACTCTTTGGTCTGCAAGGCAGGTGTAAATGCATCATTCCTGTTTTGCAGCATGCCAAGGAATAATGGCTTACTGCAAGTCTACAGAGGATGGGATGGTATTATGAATCTGTTTCCTTCATATGTAAATTAATCATATCACAGAGAGCAGGGCTCTGGGAGGGCGGGATCTGAGGGGTGGGACTCTTCCTGTTCCCCTGCATAATTAACTGGTCAGGGTTGAGGTTTAAATTATAAATGTATTCAATTCTACCCAGCAGCAGCACAGATAGCTATCAGAACAGAAGGGGTGTGAAGGGGTTTCCTTTTAACCACTTCTGGACCAGAAGATTTTCCCACCTAATGACCGGGCCATTTTTTGCGATTCGGCACTGCGTTAGTTTAACTGACAATTGCGTGGTCGTGCGATGCTGTACCCAAATAAAATTGATGTCCTTTTTTTCCCATAAATAAAAATAGAGCTTTCTTTTGGTGGTACTTGTTCAATTTTTGTTTATTGCGCTATAAACAAAAAAAGAGCGACAATTTTGAAAAAAAAAAAAAAAAAAACAATATTTTTCACTTTCTGCTATATACCATTCCCAATAAAAAAAATGTTAAATCTAATTTTTAGCGGGACTGTGGCATTGTGGCGGACAGATCAGACACGTAACTGACATTTTTGACACTTTTGGGGGGACCAGTGACATTACTACAGTAATCAGTGCTAAAAATATGCACTGTTACTGTACTAATGATCCTGGGGCGATCAAAGGGTAAAATATATGCCTAGGGGGTGTTTTCTAACTTTGGAGGATGGGCTTATGAAATTAACACAGGGACCTGAGTTCCTAAATAGGAGGAACACAGGAGCCCTGTGATGATTGCTGGGAGAACAACAATCTGCTGTGTTTACAACAGCAGACCGCCATTCTCTCTCCACAGGGAGAGATCGCTGGCCCCGCGGACTAGCTTCTCCCTGGCGAATGTGTGCGTGCCCCCACGATTGCTCCCTCAAAGCACTGTACATGTAAGGCGATTTGCGGTAACCTGCCGACCTGCCACCGTATATCTTATTAAATGATGCTGTCATCTGTGAGGAAGGACTTGAGAGGTTTAGACGCTTCCTATAGGTGTGACTGGGAGGAATTGAATGCTAATTAGGATGTATTCCAACCCATCAGAGAGCTACCATCAGAGCTGCGAAGTAAGTTACATCACTTGCAGACTCTGAAAGACTAGAGAGACTAGAAAGATTACAGAGGTGTGTGTTCTAGAGATTGAGCAGGAAGTGGCTAGAAGGCCCTCAATCTACATCCAGACTATACAGACTGTCAGGACTGCTGTTAGAAATCGCGGGGCCCCATACAGACTACTTTGCAGGGCCCCCCCAAGAAAATATTAAATATATATTTAGCTAAAATTACAACAAAATCACTATTTGCAGACACAAATATAACATAACTCACATAATTCCTGCTAAATCTACAAAAAAAAAAAAACTATGTTAATAAATAAAAATGAAGATGAGATGCAAAAAAGATACAGGCTGGGCAGTTCAGAGAGACAGAGGGAGAGAAACAAAGTTACAAATAAACTCCTGAGCAGGGATAACATTAGAGCCAGTGCTGGGAGGGGGGACCCACACAGGGAGTAGGATTAGTGAGGGACAATTGTCTCTTTCTCAGCTTTTAAAAGCTGATAGCAGGGAGAGGGACAGAGATCAGATTCAGGTGCTGGAGGAAGATTTCTGTATTTGTTGTCCATGTGGGCCCTCCTGTGTGTTCGGGCCCCCTACAAGAGGGCTGGTGGTCCCCCCCTATCAGCGGCCCTGCAGACTGTCACATGGTACAAAGCTTCAACTAATAACAGAGGATCTGCAGACAACAGAGCACCATGGTACAGAGGTATCTATGCTAGGACTAATCATTCCATTCAGTTCTAGTGAAAAGAGAGTTGGAGTTCAGCTTTAACAAGGGGGACCTATACATTTAGAGGACTATACAAATATTTTTAATACAGTTTTGCAGCTTTAATGTCTTTTTATAGGTACTATTTTCTAATAAATTGTACTTTATGAAATGTGTATATACCTCCTAATTCTTTTAGAGGGGAACAAAGGATCCCTATTAGCAAAAGTATGTAGGCATAGGACACACACCCTGCCACACCCTCTTAAAGGAGAATTATACCATAAAAATAATTAGTTAAATCCACAAGTGCTTTTTTTTACCATTACTATTCCTTTGTAATGGCTTTTTACATTTAAAAATACAGCAATTTAGAAACTGGATGAATGCACTGTTAAACACTTTTTAAAAGATAAATAAACTGACCATGACGAGGAACAAATGAGGACGAAAGGGGCAGAGGGACTTTGTCCAAATGAGGGACAGTCTCTCGAAATCAGCGACAGTTGAGAGCTATGCTTGTATTGTCCTTGAGTTACTGAAGAGTACTAAAGAACCTTTCTTCTCCCTGAATAAGGGTCCTATATGTTTTGTTGACCAATTGGGTTGTGGTACCTCTTTTATCCCTTGCTGATTAGATACTCACTCACCAGATTAATTACTTGTAAGGACTCCAGGAAGAGTCAATTTTCTAGCACAGCATCATCCTTTCTTGCATGTCATAGCCCTAACCTTTTCTTTTGGGGGGGGGGGGGGGGGTCCAAATATTGACTTTGCTGTTCTACCTCCTCCACCCTCCCCTTATCTCCCTACATAACCTTTGATGAAGGAGGAGCAAAGGGGACTACTATGAAGTGTTACCTGGGTTACAGCTACTAGGACTGCTGACATAACACCCAAACTGGTGACACCCAGCTGTAGTTTCAGGGATGTTGGATGTCTACAAAAGAGTTTTTAATTAAAAAAATAAAATGCCTAACCTACAGTATGTTAAACGCCAATATATTCCTTTGGAAACTTTTTTTTTAAGTGAGTGGTCTAGCAACAGGGTCCTTAAGTTGGTCACACACATTACAGTCTGATTGTACAAACTCCTTTAGATATAATTGCAGCAGACCTCCCTACATTGTTTAGACAGGCTCTTGTATAATATAAGATACATTTAAAGTAGATTGTACTCTCATGTTGTAATGTATGTGACCAGCTTTGGACCATAGTGGCCTTTGCATCACAGCAAAAGTCTTTTGGTAGTTAATACTAAGTTAAAGAAACAAAATAAAGAAAATGTTGACTCATGAACCCTGTTTCATCTGTGACTCATACATGCAGAGGAAATACTGTAGGTGTCACACATATTAGCTTTCCTCCTCTGAATACATCTCCTGATCTTCTTGTCAGTGTAAGATCGACTGAACTTTGATTTCCTCATATAAGAAGTATGAAATCAGAGAGCTGGTTCCTTTATCATTATGAATCACTGAAAATGAAACATGGCCAATATTATAGCACTACAAAAGGCTGTGTAGATTGGAAAAAAAAATATTGTTTTGGGGGCGTGGTTTATTACCGAACCGAGAGGGCCGCTTGATTGAGAAGCTCAGCGTGTTGAGAGATTTACCCCAGCTCTTTGGGGTCTTACCACCCGGCAGTCATAGTGAGATCCAGCCGCAGTGTCTCAGCAAACTGCACCCCACAAGAATCAGGCCCTCAAATGAGCGGTAACATACCGGCGTTGTTCCAAGCACAACATGCAGACAGACACACTGCCTCCTCCTCATCTGCACCCCACTCATCTGGTAGTGACTCTGATGCCGCGTTGGCGACAAGTAGGTCTCAGAGAGCAGGGACATCTCCTCTCCCTAGCCTCCTAGGCCTACAAACTGTGGCTGCTGATATAAAATCCACACTGGAATCTGCTATTTCCCAGCTTCGTTCGGAGCCCCGTAATGTGGCTACCAGGCTGGGTGAACACAGAGAAAGCGACCACACTGCAGGGCTCTGCCATTAAACAGCTCCAATGCACCTCCAATGCCCATATTGCTCATCTCATGGAGATAAACAGGTGTATAGAAAATCTAGATAACCGGGGAAGGAGGCACAATATTAGAGTCCGTGGGCTACATGAAACTGTGGAGCCTCAAGTCCTGAAAGCTGCAATAACCTCTTTATTTAATGATCTTATGGAGAGGTCTGCTGACACCCCTATCGAGTTTGAACGGGCACATAGGGCACTACAACCTAGAGGCAGAGAATCAAATCCCCTACGAGATGTAATTTGCGGTCTGGTCAGTTTTCCTCTAAAAGAGGCGATTCTTCGCAAAGCAAGTGAAAAAGACCAAATATTATTCAATGGATCAGAAATTAAACTGTTCCAAGATTTTTCCAATATCCCCCTGCAAAACCGCTGGGCGCTTTGCCCCCTACTGGAAATATTACGTACTAGGGGGATTACCTACAGATGGCGCTTTCGATTCTGTCTGTTTGCCTCAGCTAGGGGCAGATCTCCTTCTCTGCATGCTCCGGAAGATATCCAAGCCTTATGCGAAGCACTTGAAATCCCTGTTGTCGATCTGTCAGAGTGGTATGGTGCCTTCAGCACCTCAGACCCCTGGGAGAATGTCTGGAGCTGTAAGCCATCCTTCAAGCTTAAATACTCAGCATCTGCTTGCAAAATATTTTCTTAATTTTTTTTTTCTACTTTTACATTATCCTCCATCAACGCTCTGGACTCCTTTCCTCTTGTTTACTCCTCGTTTTTACTCCCTATTTTTCATCTTTCATCTACATAAGCCTCTAATGGCATAAGCAGCTGCAAATGAGACCTACCTACAACATGCCTGAATACATACTTTGCCTCTTCTTATTTTGACAGCCCACACCATGAGTTTCACTGAGAAAACACCAGCTCTGTTTCTCTTCTCATACCTTCAAGGGAGAGGGGGGGGGGGGGGGAGTTTCTTCTGAGCCAACAGTTTGGCTTCACCAGCCCTATCTGGGCTGAAGCCACCCTGGTAGATAAAAAATATGTGGCTCTCGCGCTATCAAAGATGGGAAAAAGAGTGATAGCCTAAGTATAGGGAGCAGTGGCAATATAGTGTACCCAAACTATTTAGAAGTAAAAGTGGACTTCCGATTCCGGTGCCACATGAGCAGGGAGTGAGGGACAGCTGCTCCATACACCGGCTTATAAATTCCCTACACACCGCTAGCTGGCTTGCTTCCCCAGTCCACCTACAGCTGCTCACACTCACCTGACCCTGCTCCTAGACATGGACCATTTTGTGGTCCACAGTGGGACCGGGAACACCGCTACAGCGCCGCAGGATCCCCAGTCTCAGAGCCTACAAGCTGCCTCATGCCAGCAGGACGGTGTGGCCTCCCTCTCTACGGCAAATCAGCCTGTCTCTGCCATAGACCCACACTGCCAGCAAATGGCACAGGCAGTAGCCACAATCTTATCACCCACCATAGCGGAGGCGGTGGAAAGGGCGGTAGCGGCAGGCATTACTCAGCTGCGTAAGGAGCTGGGTGACCAGACCAGATGCCTCTCTGAGGTGGAGCATAGAGTCTCTGATTTTGAAGATGAACTCCAATCCTCTTTCACCAATGATGCTAAACATGCCCAAACACAGCAGTACCTGATTGATAAACTTGATGACCTAGAGAACAGATCACGCAGGAATAATCTCCGGATTATTGGGTTGCTGGAATCCTTCAACTTGGGCCTGCTCCCTGATATTTGCTCCTCATGGATCCCCCAGGCCTCAGGTATCAGTTCTACATGCACCATTGAACGAGCACACAGCCTGGGAGCCCCCTCAAATGATCGCAGTTCCACCCGCCCAGTCATTGTGCAGTATTTAAACTACGCGGACAGACTTGCCATACTTAAATCTTTTAAGAATGCAAAATCTTTAATCCTAGATGGTCATAAATTGCTATTGTTTGCCGACTACTCCCAGGTAGTGGCCCGCAGACGTAAAGCCTTTCAACCCTCCTGCAACGCATTATTTCAAAAAAGCCTGAAATTCACCCTGGCCTATCCTGCCACCCTCCGTTTCACGGATCAATTTGGTGAATCTAAATCTTTCACACACCCTGACGAGGCCATGGACTATAATAATTCTCACATTCACCTCTCTATGGAAACACAATCTTCTGTTGCTCCCTCCCTTTCTCCCTCCACCAGGGACCTATGCAGTCCCCGAAAGGAATCCCTTAAGAGAGCTTGATTTTCTGGCAAATCTTCCTCCAGAGACAGACCTCGCTAACCTCTTAAACCCATTCCCTGTGGGTTTACTAGTATTGAGTTGTTAGGGAGGCCCACAGTGCCTTCATTGCCATAGTTAGATCATGCAATAGTTCTGTTTTCTTTTTGATTCTCAGATTTAATCTGTACCTTAATTTCTGTGGCGCATCTGATGTGCATGCATCTGGTTTGTATTTAATTTAGGCTTTGCCCAACTGGCTGTTTAATGTTTATATATTAACTATACTTATTGCTCCCACACAGTCTTGCCGGAGTCCTGACTCCTCTCGCTTTCTCCTCCTTGGCTATCACTTCAATGGGAACATCCCACATTCCTCGGCTCACGATACCCACCCTGAAGCGAATGTCAGTGAGCGGAACCAGTACTCTTATCGGTAACGCTGTTGGAGATGGGAATCTCATGTGGAAAAAAGCGAAGTTTAATCCATTTTTTTTTATCCATAAACATTTTATTGAAGAAGTCAAAAAGAATATACAGGGTATACATTTAGCCATACAGAAATCAGAACAATATGCACAAAGGAGATCAGCACGAAAAACAACACACTAGGCTATACTCTAACTCGGGTTTGGTGGGATCCATACAGATTAAGTAGCAAATACCACCGGTCGGGCCACAAATGATATGAGGGGGAGGCATGGGGCAGAAACTTGAGCCAAAGGAAATTGTACAGAGGTAGGCTCATGTGCCACAGCGGCACCATGTATAAAATACAGTTAGCCAGGTTGTATGGAGTGTAGGGGTTAAGAGCGGCCGATGGGTGGGAGGGATCCCACTGATCCGTGACTAGCATATTGTATAGCCGGTATAGAGAAAGGGACAACAGACTGGGGGATAGAGAAAGCAATAGAGAGAAGGGAAAAATAAGAGGGACTGGGAAGGGGGGAGGGAAAGAGAGGGAATGGGGAAGTGAAAAAAAAAGGGGGGGTCCCGGGGGGATGGGGGTCACGAGGGATTAGGGATATCGGTTTGCCCCCGGTACCAAAATATGCAGGAGTACAGGCAGGGGTGGGAGAAGACAGTTTCCCATCACCCCCACGGAGTACCAGAACTCTTAAGGGAGGACACTAAAGCCCCATTACAGTTTTGTAGGTACTGTATCTGTGTCTTTGAAGCGGGTCCAGTCGAACCATTGGGCAGAGAATTTGTGAATTTGATCACGGGAGATGCTGATAAGTTCCTCTAGTTCCTCAATTCTATTGAGTCTAAGGAACCGTTCGCGGGTCGATGGAACGGATGATGACCTCCAGTGGCAAGGCAAGCATAGCTTGGCGGCGTTCAGCATATGGCGCGCAAGGATCGTCTTGCGTGTGGAGCAGTCAAAGTTCAAACCATTTATGGTATGTTTTTGGTTTCTTTATGTTTTTATTGCTCTGCTCCCCTGTTTACCCTGGGGCAAGTGGTTCCTGACTGGTCATGTATCCTCTCTAAACCCACCTCAACACCCTCACATTGTTTCCCTTCTCCAGATATACCTGAAGGTCTCTCAATACTAGCGACACCCCCTGCCCCCCCCCCCCCCCGCCCGCAGTGGTAATCTGTAATATCTCTCCAAGATCTCTTTCTTTTGACCCTCCTTGACCTTAAAGTAGTTTCATGGAACGACAAGTTGCTTCGGTCTCCCCACAAGCGCATGGCCGTCCTGAGACATCTCAGACGCCTGTACACCGACATAGTGCTCCTACAGGAAACGCATCTCACCCCGGCTGCCTTCGACCGGATGCACAAACTCTGGTTGGGCCGGGTCCTGAGCTTGGCTTCACACAGAGGCAAATCTGGGGTCTTAGTGCTACAACATAAAAGTGTCACATGCGACGCTATCCCACTGATGATGATGGTAGGATCCAGATTATCAAACTAGTCCGAGGCACAGACACGACCATTCTCTCAAACGTATACGCCCCCACTCCTACCTCTCCCTCTTTTTTCCAGACCTTGACGGGACTGCTCGCACCACATGTTCACCTACCCATGCTAATAGGTGGCGACTTTAACGCAGTAATGAACCCAAGGGAGGACAAATCCTTCCAACCTACTCACACATCACTCTCTCCCTCAGACTCCCCCCTGCTCATGTTCACTGATAATGTTGTAAAAATATACTTTGTATATTAGCGCGCCAGGGAGACGGTTTCAAGAACCAGGTAGAAAAGTGTTTGTGAAAAAATAAATAGTGATTTGAATAATTAAATTAATAGCAGCTGCTAGTAAAGTGCGAGTGCCAGTGATGAAAAAGAAAGTATTCACAATAGTGATACCTCTAGCGCTTGCTATTCCCTAGTGGAAATTCATAAATATTAAATAAATGCTAGAAATACATATATAAATTATATCGATTACATCAATAATTTTAAATCACTCTCAAATAAATGTCCATCCAGTGTATAGTGATAAATAATCAATAAAAATTGAATAAAAATTGAATAAACAGTCAGAAATTAAATGTAGTCCAAATTCAGTATAAATGGTTAAAGTGCTGGTGCTTCTTCCTTGATCACTTAGTGCTTCCTTCACCGTGAAAATAAATAAATTGCCCACTCACCAGATGCTGTGGGTTCTATATGTCTTATGACATTAGAACCAACCGTGCTTCAAATAAAGGATCCTTTCCCAGTTCGGATTGCCTCTCCCTGGGTATGGACAGCCGCTGCGGTTAGCCTTCCACCATGGGATGAGTCTCCTCCTACCTCGATCCACTACACGAGATGTGCTCCCCTGTAAATCACCTCCACCACAAGCCGTGATGGGGGAATAAACGGATAGTGTGGTATTGCTTTCAAAAATTTATTTCACACACCCCGTACACACAACGGTATAAAATCCATAAAAATTCCAACAGGTGAATAAAAAACAGGTGCCACGCACATCCACAGTTCAAAAAAAATCAGCAAGGTGAGGTAAAAGTGTCAGATCCAAAATCTAGTGACAAACAAACGGACGGGAACCGTCATACACGTGCACTCAGGCCGTGGAGAGCGGTAGTTCCGGCTTGCGTTCCACTCGAGTGCGTATGACATCCCATGGTGGAAGGCTGTCCATACCCAGGGAGAGGGAATCCGAACCGGGAAAGGATCCTTTATTTGAAGCATGGTTGGTTCTAATGTCATAAGACATATAGAACCCACAGCATCTGGTGAGTGGGCAATTTATTTATTTTCACGGTGAAGGAAGCACTAAGTGATCAAGGAAGAAGCACCAGCACTTTAACTATTTATACTGAATTTGGACTACATTTAATTTCTGACTGTTTATTCAATTTCATGGGCTTCCAATGGTCTGAAATACTTTGCCCAGTTGTTTGATCATACCCTCAGAGCCCCCATCCCCTTTCAGACCTTGCAACTGCAATACAAGATTCCTTCCTGTCATTACCTGTACTCACACCAACTTACGGCCACTGTAAATTCCCTGTGTTTGGACAAACATAAGCGATTTGTCCCCACCATACTGGACAACCTTCTTCGGATGGAACCTTTGAAACTCTCCAGCTATATCGTCCATTACAAAATGCACTACTATCGACATCAAAGGACTTCCACCACACTTCTTGGGACAAGGCCCTTTCCTTCAATGGCTCTAAACCCTTCCTTCTAAAAGGCTTCAACTCAACCTGCACATTTACCTATTCATTTTGGAAGGAGCAACAGCTTAAAATCCTACATCACACATATGCACCTTTTTCATCTTCACCCTTGCACTGCCCTCAACAAGGGTGCTCCTGGTGCCTGGCTCATCGTCCTTCTCTACTTCACAGACTTTGGTTGTGTAAGTTTGTATCATCTTATTGGGAACAAGTAGAATTCCTTATTTACAGAGTCACTGGGTTGCACCCCACGAATAATCCATTCTCTCATACTTTTTGGCCACCTGGACGATCCACCCTACACTTCACCTGGGACACATGATAAACTTAGAGCCTACATCATCATGACCCACAAAGCTTGGATCATTACCTGCCTCATGATAGCCAGAAGAGTTATCAACTCTCCAGTTAACAACTGGACTTCCTGTACCCCACCCTCTGTCCAAGAGCTTTGAGCCAACTTGAAAACGCTGATAACCAAAGAATATCTGGACGTGACAATCAACAAGGCCGACCCACACCACTTCTGGAAAAAATGGTCTGCATATGCAGCCAAGTACTGCTCACATTAATATGGAGCATTCATGTCTACCTACTCTATGCCATCCACTCTCAAGACCTCCCCCCCCCCCCGACCACAATTCTTTCCTCTTCGCTGAATAGTCGTTGTTGCCATGAGACCCTTGTCAACTCACTGTTCCTATGAAAGGTTATTAATTTAATCACCAAAGGATTGCTTGTTTCCATTGTTTACCTTATTATTATACTACCACTACCTCCCCCCCCCCCCTCCAGCTTTACACTGAGGTGGAGACGTAGGGTGCCCTGTAAGGTCTAGATACTGCCCAAGAGTCCTCATCCTGAAACCTTTACTGTCTCCCCACCCGCCTTTCCTCCCCTCCCCTCCCCTCATATTCATCTTCTTTCTTCTCTTTTACTTTTCTTCCAATAGCCCCCCCCCCCCCCTCTTATTTCCTTCCTTATTCTTTTTCCCCTTTTCTTTCATCCTCCCGTGCAGACACTAAGCAGCCCTTGAGTCAAGCCAGCTGCATTTTCGTTCCTAATGTCTCAAGGCTCTCTTCAGTCGTTTATGTAGTGCATTTCTATATTGTTTTTAACATTATTATGCTTATGGTGTCATTGGTTGTACACTATTTTTCTCTTACATGTTGCTTGACTGTGATATGTTCATTTATTGTAAAAAAAAAAGTAAAAGTGTAAAAAGGTGCTGCGCTATATGGCTGTGATGATATATGCTGTGAGATAAATAACAATGGATCTTCTTGATATAATGTGACTGGTGAAACCAAATAAATTAATAATAATACTAAATAATGAATAAATAAATATCCAAAATTCATAGGTGAATAAAGATGAACAATGATTAATAAATAATTTAAATAAAGATCATGCAATAAGTAAGCATGGACATTCATTAAGTGTATAAATTGATGAATGAATGATCAATACAAAATTAATACATAAATAAATAGAGGTAAATAGTTGACAATTTATATATAAATGAATATAAATATAAATATGAATAAAAATATGAATAAAATAAATAGATGATAAAAAAGTTGTTGAATTTAAAATTTCTTCACCTTGTGATTAACCACAAACAACGTGAATAAATATGATACAAAAAACAGTGTCTGAAAAAAAAAAGTATGAAAGCGCTCAGTCTAGTGACTTCTTCCTCTAATTGTAGTATTCTCCGTGTGGTATATGTAAAAAATGATATTGAAGATCCATAGCGTAATCCCATTTGTATAAATGTATATTTATTTGGATAACAGTGACAGTGCTGCGACGTAACGCGTAGGGCAACAGAATACTGGAAGGGATATGAGAAGGAGCTCGGCGCTCGTGGATATATTTAATTTCATACTCTGTAAAAAGTGAGTACTCCGCTGTCATCCCCCCCAACCCCCTCTCATAACTCACCTGATTTTGGCCTACATAACTGTGAGGCAGATCCCCATCCATCCTCCAGATCCTTCACCCTCATTGACTTACCCCCTCCTTTCAGCATGGCCAATCTAAAATAAATCTGAATACCTACTACCATAAAATGTATCTCTGTAAATGCAAATGGGCTAAATATCCCTGAAAAGAAATCTCAGTTCCTAATGGAGTTTTGTAGACTGAAAGCTCAGGTGGTACTAGTCCAAGAGACGCACTTTAAAGTGGGAAACTAGGGACACACCCTCTGACTTATATTTACTGCCCAAATAATACCCAGATCACATTCTTTCGAAACCTGCTTCACCACAAGGATCTTGATTCTAGGTGGAGACTTGAATGTCCCCCTTAACCCTCTGTTAGACTCTTCATCATGATCTTCTGCCTTACCATACAGAGCACTACGCCAAATAAATATACAACTACAGAACCTTCAACTCTATGATTCTTGAAGGATCCTAAATCCCAGAGAAAATGATTTTTTTCCTTTTTTCTCACCTCCACATGGAAAAACTCCCAACCAGACCTCCCCTACCTCTCATCACCTACCATTGACCCATGGTTTTGTCCGATCATCACCTTTAACCTTGACCTTCCCTGAACACAGTGCACTATGTAAAATTTGGAGACTGAATTCATCTCTTTTTAGGGACACTACTGCTGTCTCTCTAATTGCAACTAAATTGAAGGATTACTTTATCACCAATGACATTCCCGATATGGATCCTCTAACACAATAGGAAGCACACAAATGTGTGATCAGGGGTGAATTTTTATCTCTGTCTGCAGCATTGAAAAAGTCCCACCAAACCTTAGTCGACTATACTCCCGTATCAGCTTAATAGAGAAAGCCCACAAACAATCCCTCACGTCATCCACCCTACAAGCACTGACCGATGCTTGTAGGGTAGATGACGTGAGGGATTGACATTCCCGATATGGATCCTCTAACACAATGGGAAGCACACAAATGTGTGATCAGGGGTTAATTTTTATCTCTGTCTCTGTCTAATAGAGAAAGCCCACAAACAATCCCTCATGTTATCCACCCTACAAGCACTGACCGAGACCAGATCGCAACTCCTTGATATCCTTGGTAAGAAAACCCACCGCCAATTCACA
This sequence comes from Pelophylax lessonae, assembly GCF_965119305.1. NCBI lineage: Eukaryota > Metazoa > Chordata > Amphibia > Anura > Ranidae > Pelophylax > Pelophylax lessonae. The sequence continues at coordinate 139,036,365 of NC_138779.1, read as the reverse complement.
TTCAGCCAGAAAAATATTTATGAACAAGGCAATAAAAGAGTCTGTCTTTTAGCGAAAGCTATTCAAGCCCAAAAAAAGAATTCAGTGGTCCATTTCATTAGGGATGTCCAAAGCCTCAAACATTGTTCTAATGAAGCAATTGCTAAATAATTTGAAGCATACTACAAATCTCTTTACAACCTTAGAGACAGGCCCCAACCTACATCATCACCTCGGTCAAGGAAAACACAACTAGACCCCTTTTTTCTCAATTTGGTCCATCACCGATCCCTATGTCTGAAGCTTTAAAACTCAAGACCCCTATTACGGGGAGGAGTTGGAGAGAGCGATCAAGGAAATGAAACCAGGCAAAAGTCCTGGTTCTGATGGCCTTACGCTTCAGTATCACCAAAAATTTTCAGATATTTTAAAGCCTCGCTTTTTGCGTGCCTTCCGCAGCCTTGCAGACTCTTCTCTTTACTCCCCCCTCTTCTGGAGGCTCATATCACCGTAATACAAAAAGAAGGGAAAGACAATGTGCCGATCACCAACTATCGCCCCATTTCCCTGCTCAATGTGGATGTAAAACTCTATGCTAAGATATTGGCTAACCGAATACTCCCCTTCTTGCCCTCCCTTGTCTCTCTTGGCCATGTTGGCTTTTTCCCAGGAAGAGAGGCAAGGGATAACACTATAAAAGCCCTGAACATGCACCATTGGCTCACCTCGCAAAATAAAGCGGGCTTTATTCTATCGTTGGAGGCAGAGAAGGCGTTTGATAGAGTGGCCTGGGACTACTTGGCAGGGACTTTAGAGGTGATTGGGCTCTTGCCTCAGATGTCATCTAACATCCAAGCTTTGTACTCTAACCAAACAGCAGGAGTCCGAGTCAATAGCCACCTGTCGGACGCCTTTCGCTTGTCCAATGGTACAAGACAGGGCTGCCCTCTATCCCCTATCCTTTTTCTACTCTCACTCGAACCATTGTTAAACAAACTTTGCTCCAACCCAAACATCCATATGATTTTGATTCAGGACTCAAAGTACAAGATCGCTGCTTTTGCAGATGACATGCTTCTGTTTCTCTCCCAACCTCATATCTCCTTATCAAACCTCCTGATGGATTTAGACCAATTAGGCATTATCAAATTTGAAGATCAGCTATGCAAAATATCACGCTCTAAACATTTTGCTTTCCAATGAAGATGTGGAACATGTCAAAATAATTTTCCATTCCTATGGAACTCTGACACACTAACATACCTGGGTATCAAAATACCACATAAGCTATCAGAACTATACACAGAAACCATCAAATTATTCTGAACAATGTCTGTAAAGAAATGGGATCTTGGCATTCTCTTAAAGTCTCTTGGTTTAGTAGAGCTGCCCTTATCAAAATTTTAATTCTCCCTCAACTTTTTTATATCTTCCAAACAATCCCTATTTGGATACCTCCAACATTTTTTTCTTCTTTCAGAAAAGAATGTATGCAACTTATTTGGAATAAAAAAAAAAAACCCAGAATAAATTACGCACGCTTAACCATTCCCAAACACAAAGGTGGCTTGGGATTTCCAGATCTCCATAGTTATCATGTGGCCTGTCTCTTAGCTAGACTAGTAAATTGGAATGCTCACTCCACTCTCAAAGCAGTGGTAATCCTTGAATGTTCCTTATCCACGATTCCCTTACACCTATTACCATTGTTACCACCATCTGAGGTACCTAAGGAAACTATATCACACCCATTCTTTGGACCCCCTCTAGTATCCTACCACCAGAGGTGCAAATGCTCGCAAAGCGTCATGCAGCAAAGTCCCTTGACATCACTGCGCCTCAATCCTGCATTCCCCCCTGGTATGTCCTCTTCTTTTTTACAGCAGGGCTGGCCCCACTGGGACGTTATGGCCAAACACTTTTTACATAAAGGAGCTTTACTCTCACAAGACGCCATTGACAAATTGATGGACCCCTATGTGATACCTCTCTGGACGTGTCTTCAAATTTGTCACTTTTTTAAATCAAAGGGACCCACAGCCCCCTGGTCAAGATCTCTTAATTCAATAGAGTCAATTTGTGTTAACTCCCACCCACAAAGTCACATGATATCCATGATTTATGGTTCTCTTATAGACTTACCTTCCATTTCTAATGCCCCATTTTGGCAGGCCTGGGCGCATGATCTGAACTTAACCTTACCTGACAATGAATGGGAGATCACATGCTCCCTGATACATCAGAGCTAAGTAAATGTATTGATTCAGGAGAATGGATATAAAATCCTTTCTTGTTGATACAGAACTCCATCAAGGATCCATAAATTCTTCCTAACAGTCTCCAACCTTTTGTTGGAGATGTGACACAGAAGTTGGCACTGTGTTACATGTGTTGTGGTCGTGTCCTGCCCTCCAACCCTTTTGGAAACAGGTACACAACATAATTCATAAATTTACTTCCTACAATTTAGACTACACCCCGGCACAGTTCTTACTGCACCATTCCTCTATGCCGAAATGATGTACTCCGCATCATTGGCGCTCTACAGCATCATTACGAGAATGTTTCATAGAATTAACCATATAGAGAAGCTGGAGGAACTGATATACATTTCTCTAGACAAGATGTCCAAATTCACTAAAACCTGGTATAACTTGGTTATGGTACAAAGAGTCCCTGGAATATTAGACACTTGTAGGTCAATAAAAGTAACTGCTTGGTCAGAAGCAAAACTCCGTCAGGCCTCCTAATTCAGATTTAGCCTTTGAAATTGCAATTTCCCTTCTGGTTGATACCCTGACAATAAAAGGCCCATGATGACAAGGCACCCAGCTTACCAACTCACCTTGTCATACTCAAGTCCCACTTCCTCCCCCTCCTTCCTTCCCCCATTCTTCCATTACTTAACCTTACCCCCCCTTTTTTTTCTCTCACACCTTTTCTACCCTTTTTCTCTCTTCCTCTCCCTCTTTCTTTTTTCTCCTCTTGCTCTCTTTTCTTCTCACTTTTTAATTTCTTCATCCTAGCCCTCCCACCTATAAGAACATAAATTCTTGTGGAGTTGCAGTTACTAATGCTTTACCCTTCACTAGCTACCAGATCTGCCAGAGCGAGACTATTTATTACATAAGCCTTGATCACCGTTGCCCGGTTGGCATTTTTGCTTTAATTCTCACTTTCTATAGTGGTCAAGCTCAATTTTTAGCATGTTCAAATGTAGTAATAAGTGCATGACTAGACTGTAATTCTTACATATCCAAGTACTTAATGTCTGTATAATTGTACTATATGCAATAAAACCTTTTATGAAAGATAAAATAAAAAATAATTGTTTTGCTAACTTGCAGCATGGTAAATAAAGCAGCATCAATGATTAGCTGAGTTAAGTTTTGTAGGATAATGTATTTATACAGTAATAGATAAGCCTGTAGATAATGTGGAACTCTGGGTACAGTGACCTTTGTAATTCTTTAAGTGTAAAGAAATGTTACCTCTGAGTTGAAATAAATAGCCACAATTTGTCACACTACCATAATATCAATACTGTTGTTTCTACCGGATAGAACAGCTGTAACTCTTGCACACTCTGATTATGACTGTTGTGTTTCTCATAGACAGTAACACTAGTGTTGTTTTGTGGACCCTCTCCCCTTGCCATTCACAGAATGCCATGTATTTTGTAAATTGTTGACAGAATATTGCATGCTATTTGCATACATGCAGGGCTGACCTGTAACTAGTTCCTAAGACATGCCAGGTTGATTTGTTACTTTTTAAGCTCTGCATGCAAAGCTCCTCTGTTACCTGTTGTTCCAAATACATGAGATCAAAGTGTCACCTGATCCCATCTGCTGTTTAATGTAGCAGCTTCCAGGTTGTTTCTGCCTAGTCTACCTATCAACATTGCTAATTAAGCTGTTTTAAAACCAGGAAATTGTTGCCTGTGCAATGGATAGCATTCCTAACTGCAGGCCTATTTCCTAGTACCTGTTCTGAGTTCCTAATTCCTGTTCCAAGTTCATAGAACCATCTCCTAGTACCTGTTCCTGCTCCAGCTTGGTCCGTAGCTGCATCTAGCCTTCTAGCACCAGTGTCTTCCCTAGGCAGACCAGCGGCAACCAGCTTTCCTCCATCTGTGTGCTTACTTTGCATCCCAATTGTGTTTAGTCTTCCAGTTCTTATGCATTGCTGCTGCTTTCAATCACCAAATTCTGTGTACCCCCTGAGCACTCCTGCCTTTCAGAAAGTCAAGAATCCCGGTGCTGCAGATATTCCTGCCTTCCTTTAATTTCTACACCTTGTTCTACTAGATACCCTTGTAGTGCAGCCACACCTAGGAGTCTAGAATTCTCTGGTTTGCAGAGTTTCTGTACTTTTTTTAAAATCTGTTCAGCTGCAACCTACAAAAGTGTGCTTGGGGGCTGCAACTTAGAATCTTCCTTGTAGTTAATCTTGACACTAAATTCTAGCTATTTTGAACCACTTTCAGACAGGAGGATTTTCCCCCTTAATGACCAGGCCACTTTTTTCAACTTGGCACTGCGTGACTTTAACCGACAATTGCGTGGTCATGCAATGCTGTACCCAAACAAAATTTATGTCCTTTTTTTCCCACAAACAGAACTTTCTTTTGGTGGTATTTGATCACCTCTGCGCTTTTTATTTTTTTGCGATATTAATAAAAAAATGAAATTTTCTACTTTGTCTTTTAAAAAATATCCAATATACTCAATTTTTGTCATATATTTTGGCCAAAATGTATTTAGATACATTTCTTTGACAAAAAAAATCTCAATAAGCATATTTTTATTGGTTTGCGCAAAAGTTATAGCATCTACAAACTATGATGTAAATACAGGAATCTATGCAGCTTTTACTTTCTGACTGCCTATCTCATTTCTTTGAGTGCTAAAATGGCAGTGCAGCACAACCCTCCCCCCCTCCCCAATTACCCCTTTTTGGAAAGTAGACATCCTAAGGAATGTCCTGAGATGCATGTTGAGCACATTGGGTATTTAATTTTTTGTCACAGGTGAAAAACATTCAACCATTTTTTGCAAGCGCTATATAGGTAATCATATATTTGATTATTTCACTCTTACAGGTGAAAAATGACTAAAAAAAGTGGAAGTTGGGCAGGGGCACCTCCCGGATACAGGTAGGCCCTGGTGATCTCAACCTGGAATTGTAGGAAGGATCCAGTTCGTCCTGACGCTTTGTATATCACAAAAGTGTTCAGCAAAGCCAATTGGAATAAATAAACACGCTTTTTTGTACCGGCGTCTGGCTTTACGGGCAACTATGTACGGCGCCAAAAGCTGTTCGTTGAGGTCCACCCCTTCCATATTAAGGTTGTAGTCGTGGACACAGAGGGGCTTCTCCAAAACACCAGTTTCCAAGCAATTTGTCAGTTTTCAAGCTGGCTCTCGCCCCCCAACTAAGACAGGAATCTAAAAGCCGTTGGAGAAAGCCCCATAGATTAGGCCGCACGGTGCCACATGCGCCAATTTGTAATTCGAGCAGGTGACTAAAAAGTGGCACGCTTGATTAAAAATTGTCTACGTACAAATGGTACCCCTTTCCGAATAAGGGTGACACCAAGTCCCACACAATCTTGCCGCTGCTCCCTATGTAGTCTGGGCAGTTGGGGGGCTCCACAGTGCTATCTTTTCCCTCGTAAACACAGAAATAAACTGTATAGCCTGTGGCCAAGTCACACAGCTTATACAGCTTGACCCCGTATCTGGCACACTTGCTTGGGATAACCTGCTTGAAAGCAAGGGGGCCAGAAAACTTAATCTGGCACACATAAACGCAGACAACTTGTTGGGGGGTAAACAAGGCTGTAAACGGCTGATTGAAGTTGTTTACGAGGGGCCGAATTTTGATGAGCCGGTCATATCCAAGGTCTCCCCGAGGACAACAGAGTTCATTGTCACTGAAGTGCATGAACCGTAGAATTTGCTTGTATCTCCCCCTGGCCATGCATGCAGAGAACACGCGCATATGGAGGACTGGGCCAGTGGACCAATATGACCACAGTTCACTCCTTTTAGTTATGCCCATGTTAAGACATAGGCCCATAAAAGTTTTAAACTCGGAAACCGTTATAGGTTTCCAGCCGAATTCTCTGGCAAGGGATGAATTTGGATGTGCGGCGATATATTGACCAGCATATAAATTACTTTGGTCCACAATAGGTCTGTAAAGATCTTCTGTGAAAAACAGCTCGTCACCAAGTGTTACTGCAGTGCTGGTATGTCTACAACCAGGGTGTACTAGGCCGCTGGTGCTTGCCAGTTTACCAGAAGTGTGAGCGGCACTAGTACCAAGCACCCTGGGATCTCTGCACCTCAGCAACTCCAGAACGGGGTTGGGTATGCCTGACCTTAGCAGGGACCCCTCCGTCATCGAAGCTATCTGTCAGGGAGCCACTGCTGTCTACAGGCTTGTATACTGACCCTGATTCTGCCAGTGAGGCTTCCCCATCACTCTCATCTGACATGGTCAGAATCCTGTAGGCCTCTTCACTAGTGTACAAACGTTTGGTCATTTTACCCACTGAATTTACAGGTACACTAGTGTGACTCACAGGTAAAAAAGCACCTGGTTGTCGAGGACTATTTCAACCGCTACAAAAAACTGCTAGTGCTAGCAGGGATCAGGCCTGTCTCTGCTAACGTAGCAGTTTTGTGTGTTTTTGGAAGTGACAGTAATCTATTGATTACTGCACTTGCCTGGGTGGGGTGGGGTGGTGTGGGCTGGGCGGAGGGGCTAAATGCAGGTGCTGGCATGTGTCGTGACCGATCCTGCTAACGCTGCATTTTGGGAACCCTAAACTATTGGGAACGCTAGTATAGTTCTGATCAGATCAAAGATATTGATCCGTTCAGATACTATACTAGTAATGGAGGTGTTTAGTGTGTGTATGTGTGTGTAACTGGTAATAAACCTTTCTAAATATGTGGCAGGGATCTGCGCTGTCCCTAGACTGACGCTAACTAGCGTTAACGATAACTAATGTCACCTGTGACACTAATAATAGTGATCAGAAAAAAAACTGTACACTATAAAAGTGACACTGTGACAGGGCAATGGAGGGGTTAACTGGGGGTGATCAGGGGGTGATCAAGGGGTTAAATCTTTATTGGGGGGGTGGCGGGTACCCTAAACCTATTTGGGTCAGAAAATAACTCGATAGCGGTAACTAAAGTCACAATCACACTATTACAGAAATATAGAAAACCGCTATATACCGGTATATAGTGTGCAATGTGACAGGGGGTGAATGGGTTAACTGGGGGTGATCAGGGGGGATGAGGGGGTTAAATATTTATAGGGGGAGGTGGCGGGTATCCTAAGCCTAAAAGTAATGGTCGCAAGCGCTAAACCAAGTCACAAGTCACACTATTACAGAAATATAGAAAATTGCTATATACTGTCTATAGTGTACAATGTGACGGGGGTGAAAGGGTTAACTGGGGTGATCAGGAGGTTAAATTATATTGGGGGGCGGCGGGTACCCTAAACCTACTTGGAACAGAAACTAACTCACTAGCGCTGACTGAAGTCCCAATCTCTCTATATACCTGTATATAGTGTGCAATGTGACAGGGGATGAAGGGGTTAACTGGGGGGATCAGGGGGTTAAATCTTTATTGGGGGTGGCGGGTACCCTAAGCCTAAAACTAATGGTCGCTAGCTCTAAATGATGTCACAAGGCACACTTTTACAGAAATATAGAAAACTGCTATATACTGTCTATAGTGTGCAAAGGGAAAGGGGGTGTAGGGGTAAACTGGGGGGTTGATAGGGGGTTAAATGTACCTAGCTAGGTGTGTGTGTGCTTTGTGCAGTACTCACAGTTTGATCCTCTCTCTTCTCACAATGAAATCCAAAAAGGATTTGGGAGGGGAGAGAGGACCTTTTCTGTGCCTGTGTTTACATTACACAGGCACAGCTAGGTCTGTGATTGGTCAGGACCGATCAGCAGGTCCAGGCCAAAAATCATTGGCCTGGACCTGATGACTGATTGGTTCTGTACCGAATCAGACTATGTGCGGGGCCAGGGGCGCGCGGGAGCGCGCCCCAGAGTGGCGGGAGTGAGGAGTCACTGAGCGCCATTTATTAACGTGATTCTGCCTTTAGGTGCCGCTCTGCTGACGTAAATAGACAGTGAGCAGTCGGCAATCGGTTAAGCCTAATAGACAAGCTGACCACTGCCATAAGGGTCATTTAACAAAGCACTTTTTTTTCCCATACAAATACTGTACCATACAATCAGGAGAGAGTCCTTTTAATGCATCTTAGAAGACATACTATAAATATATATTAGGGATGGGCAAACAGCTCGGTCGAGCACGAGTTCGGGCTGAACATTGACTGTTCCCCCGTTCGATTAACACCTGAATTATCGGGGCCTTCGACTGTTTGTTCAGCCCACCGAATGACCACAATGCACTGCGTCACTGCACAGTGCATTGGAAGCCCTAATTGGTTGAAGCAATGAAAGCTTTGCCCAATCAGGGCATAGAGCACTGTCAGAGCCATGGCTGGAGAAAGTATTGATAACTATATCCAATTATGGCTCATTGCTCTTAGTCCTGCCCCACAGTATGAAAGTATTCTTTCAATAGCGGCCATTTGTAGTGTGATATTGGTGTGGAGAGAGATAGAACAGGGCTCTTTTCAGTGCTACTAGAGAGTTAGTGTGCTATAGTGTGCTATTCCGATTCTGTTGTTAGTGTAGAATATCAGTTTAGTGTGAATCTAGTGATAGTTCAGTCAGTGTGATTGTAGTGACCATTCATTTTTACTTTAGACCGCATTCACACTGAAGCGGCACGACTTCTGCACGACTTTGGGGGCGACCTGTGAAGTCCCATGCACCGCGACTTCGGCGCCACTTGCACGGACTTCATATAATGAACGGGTCCTGTACCCGTTAGTGGACCGCGAGGGACCACGACTTGTCATGCTGACAAGTCGCCTGACAAGTCGCGGTAGTGTGAATGGAGCCTTAGTGTAAATCTAGTGATAGTTCAGTCAGTGTGAGTGTAGTGACCATTCATTTTTACATTAGTGTCAGTTTATTTGGTCAGGGCAGGTTTACTGCAGTATAGTTCAGTGCGTTACGTGCCATTTACCGCAGTATATATCTGTGCGTTAGTTTATCTTTAACACAGTATATTTCAGTGCGTTAGTGCATGTTTATTGCAGAATATTTCTGTGCATTAGTGCTTGTTTAACACAGTATATTTCTTAGCGTTAGTGCACGTTTAACACAGAATACTTCAGTGCGTTACGTGCCGTTTAATGCAGTATATTTCAGTGCATTAGTGCATGTTTAATACAGGATATTTCTGTGCGTTACTGCACATTTAGCGCAGTATATTTCTGTGCGATAGTGCGCATTTAACACAATATATTTTTGTGCATTAGTACATGTTTAATGCAGTATATTGCAGTGCATTACATACACTTTAATGCAGTATATTTCAGTGCGTTACTGCATGCTTAACACATTATATTTCTGTGCGTTAATGCAGGTTTAACGCAGTATATTTCAGTGCGTTACATGCTGTTTAACGCAGTATAATTCAGTGCGTTACTGCACGTTTAATACAGTATATTTCTGTGCATTACTGCAGTATATTTCAGTGCGCTACGTGCCATTTAACGCACTATACTTTAGTGCATTAGTGCACGTTTAACGCAGTATTAACACAGTACATTTCTGTGCATTACTGCACATTTAACACAGTATATTTCTGTGCTTTAGTGCACCTTTAACGCAGTATATTTCAGTGCGTTAGTGCACAATTAACACAGTATATTTTAGTGCATTACTGCATGTTTAACGCAGTATATTTCTTTGTGTTAGTGAATGTTTAATGCAGTATATTTCAGTGCATTGGTGCCCATTTAACACAGTATATTTATGTGCTTTACTGCACATTTAATGCAGTATATTGCAGTGTGTCAGTGCAGTTTTAATGCAGTATATTGTAGTGTGTCTGTGAAGTGTGTCTATGTAGTGACACCAAACGCCACTTTCCATTGATTAAAGGGCATCCATATACACATTTCCACATCTTTCTTACAGTTTGTTAGTAAGCACACCCCTCCACCCCCCCATCATGTCTGTGAGGTCAAAAAGGAGAGGCACTGACATGGCACTGTGAGGGGGCCAGCAGCGAATGTGTCCACAGACAAAGGTGGATGTGGTCAGTCCTCAGACAGAGCATCATTTCCTCTGTTTAGTGATGTTGTTCATGCTATCCAGGCACAGCATGCAGAGGAGGTGGTGGACTGGTTTACTAAACCATTCTCCATCATCCAAGCAGAGAATAGTGCGCTGTCCACTGCAAATGTCAAAGTGGCTAAATCTGCTTCCCTGTCCACAGCTATTCTTACCATAGCCCCAGCATCAGGCATGGAGGAGTCAGCTGAGTTATTTGGACACAGAATCAGCCACTTGCTCCTTGACGATGCTATTACTTGATTCAGATGTAGGTTCTGAGGATGAGGAAGGTAGGAACATGAGCCAACAGAGAGGGGAGAACACTGGTACACAAATTGGCAGTCATGTTCCCCCAGCCGCAATGTATTGCCAAGTTGTCTCTAGTGGTAATGAGGATAGAGGAGATGATGATGAGGTCACTGATACAACTTGGGTGCCGAATAGAGCAGAGGAGGAAAGTGAGGATGAGGCACAACCCCAACAAGGCAGCCATGGAAGAGTAGAAAGCAGC